>NC_137187.1:6000000-6395000 GCF_951804945.1 Podarcis cretensis
GGAGGAGCAAGAACACAATTGTCTTCAGATTAACACCTGCTTACAAGGGGGCCCACTCCTGGGGCCCAAGGCACTGGGGGCTCCCCCATTATTATTATTTTTAGGAGCCCGTCCCTCCTCAATGTTCAGAGGGCCCCATGCACAATGTCCTGACAGCACACAACATCATGTGCGCAAGGTCAGGACATTACACAGGGCCCCCTCCATCCTCAGGAGAAGGTGGCACCTCAGTCTACTTACATGTGTACAGTTGCATGTGTAAGGGTCTCTTTCTATGTGGCTGAGAACTTGGAAAGAGGCTGATATACATACCACTGTGCACATGTGTGTCCTATGCAGACATTTCCTTGAATGTGCAAAGATTGTAAGTAGGGACATGCTACCCTCCCATCTCTGCTTGTGTTCACCATAAAGTAGGTAAAGGTAAAGGACCCCTGGACGGTGAAGTCCAGTCAAAGGCAACTATGGGGTTGCGGTGCTCATCTCGCTTTTCAGGCCAAGGGAGCTGGTGTTTGTCCACAGACAGCTTTCTGGGTCATGTGGCCAGCATGACTAAACTGCTTCTGGTGCAACAGGACACCATGACATAAGCCAGAGCGCATGGAAACACTGTTTACCTTCCTGCCACAGTGATACCTAGTTATCTACTTGGACTGGTGTGCTTTCGAACTGTTAGGTTGGCAGGAGCTGGGACAGAACAATGGGAGCTCATCCACTGTCACGGGGATTCAAACCACCGACCTTCTGATCAGCAAGCCCAAGAGGCTCAGTGGTTTAGGCCACAGTGCCACCCGCATATACCATAATGTGCAGATAAGCTTAACATGCATGAAGGAGGAACAGAAGGAGGAACCACTTCAGGTGTGTATCGGGGTGAGGTGTGTGGTGATGGCACCAGTAGTAATCTCTGCTGTGAGAAGGGGCATTACACTTGAACCAAAATGTCCCTGTTGCCACCTGTGGGTTATTGTAAGGTATGCACCTCTGCATGAAGAGGGAACCCACTCTCTTGCCTTTAGAGCAGAACCTTTGTTACACTGTGCTTAGAATTGCCCATAACCCCCACTGAAAAGGCTGCTGTGCAGAGATGCACCTTATTTCACCCATTAAGGTTATAAGAATGACAAGATGTTTGAAGCATGTTAAAGTTGAAGCATGCTTATTTGCATGAAATAATCTTGAGTCCTTCTCTCACGCCTTTCCCCCTCCAATGCTGTCCTACAATCCTTAGAAATCTGCTGACAGCTGAATGTTCTTGCTCTCCTGGAGTGACATGAGCTTGTGCTGTGTGGCCACTAGAGGCCACCGTGGCATGTAGCAGACTATGCGCATAGGGCCTCTTTGTCCTTTGCTTTCCTGCTGAGAGCCAGAAAATGGGGGGCAGCAGCCTAGGAGAAACAGAAGGGGGGAAAGGTGTTGCCAAGATGAGCAAAACCATTGTTTGTTGTTGTTTGTTTAATATCACCATCCCAGTTGTCTGTATAAATAACACCCAAAGTGGTATACAGGATAAGATGCAACAATAAAAAAAATACAACAGCCAAATAACGAGCAGTAAAACAGCATCAGTGAGAATAAAATGGATTGTCAGAACATAATTATCCTGAGGCAGTAGATTGTTTCATTGGCGTAAGACCTTGGTGGAATAAAATAAAAGTGTTTACCTGAACGCAAAAACCAATTTTAGGGCACTGATCTTCAAGTGGCAACATTTGAAGCCTCAATTTCACACCTGAGCTCCAGCTCTTGATCTTGATTCCATGACTCCTCCCCTAGAGTCAGACCCAGCAGGTGGCAAATCCAGGCAAATGTGCTCCAGTTTCAACTTATCATAGGTTAGGAAGGCTTCTATCTCTCATAGTTACTCTACCTGGAAGTCAAGATCAGGGAACAGATCTGAATTCTCTAAATTTGAATTTTGCAGTGATAGTTTATCCAGATCTGAATGCTTTAGATCAGAAAGTGGGGCTGTTATTTTACTCCTGTGTGTGACAGGTGCTCCAGTACAGGATCAAACTCTCCAAAATGTGTCATAGCAGAACTCCAGACATATGACCGAAGTTAACCTACCAGAGGAAGATGGTGGATTTCATAACTAACATGGACTTGTAACAAGCATGAATTTTCATTCCAGGACATGATGGGGGCCTTCCTACTATTCAGGAATCCCCCCCCCCAAGAGTCAAGGGGGGGAAAGTGTCGGTTCAGTGTGTTTCCAGAGGAGAAAGTAATCCCAAACAGAACTACAAATGGATAACTCAGTAGCCTAAACTTTGTAATATAGCATGCTGTACAGAAAATAAAGAACTCGGTAACATTTGTTAGAAAGAAAGAAAAAGGAATCTCTTGAACCTGAAATATCTATCCTAGTAAGAGGCAGGAAGGAGGTGACAGGTGGAAGTCCTCTGTTGCCAATTTCTGGAAGAAATATTCACAGTGAATTAAAAAAAATAGTTTTTCCTTCTTTAGCTGCACTGATTTAAGAGTAAGTCCCACTGAACTCACTAGGATATACTGAACAGGATTGCACTCTTCATTTATTTTATTTTTTAAGGAAAGTTTCTTTTTAGGATAAGGGAATTCAGAAAGCCCAGTGAGCTTTGTGCTGAGAGTCCCAAGAATTCATCTTTAGATCTCTGATCATTTTCAAAATATGTATTTCCTTCGTTTCTGCTTCAAAGCATTCTCCTCCTCTCCCGTCCTCCCCCAAATCCTCTCTCTCTTAACATTCAAATTCTAATTACCAGACTGGACTTTACAAGTGGAACATAAATAACATTACATAGATAATTAAGATGTATCGTTAATTGGAGCTGGTTTCAGTGTGCTAATTGCATAATTCAGCTGTCTGTTAAATAGCTTTTCCAGTGTGAAAATTACCCATTTATGGGCAATGCTTGTGTGAGCATCACACTCTCTCCACTCAGTAACATGAGTCAACATTTTTAGGTGTTAGCTTCACCATGCAGAGCTCAGTCTCTTCATCAAAAGGCAGGTGAAAATTCTTTCCTTAAAACTCCAAAAGAGGAGGGATAATTTCCGCCATAGAGCTGCCAACCTTTCCCTGGTAGCACACTTAGACCTTTACAAGCTGTTTACCGGGTAGCGGGCGATGTTCTTCAACTGCATTGCCATGTTTGCCTTGGATACTGAAGTCCATTTCAGGAGCCCTCCCAGAAAAAAATTAAAACCAGGTACCAAGAGGTATTGCAACTAATTCATGTTAGCAGCTTTTTGTTTGGTAAAACATAAAAACAGTTCTCAGCTGAACTCTGAGTGAAGTCACAAATAGAGTCTTCACTAGAGTGGCAATAATCTGTCCATTTCAGTCCTCTCAGTTTCTCATTTTTCCTATCTTAAATTCCATTCTGCAGCCATTTGCAATTAATTAAAAAACAAAATAATCCTCATGAAACTTTAGTGTGGATTTCACCCAAAAAACACATTTTTGTATGTGGTTTTGACTAATGGACACATTTCTGCAAGGCACTTCTCCTAATATTGTGCATTTTGTATCTTATTTTAAATAGTATATTCATTTTTATGCTCGCTTTCACATAATGTGTGCATTGTTGTAAACATGGATTGGAGAACTGCAGTTCAGATTGGAGAACTGCAGTTCAGATAAGTGTGAATTTCAAAGGCTGCCTATGTTTTGAGTCTTATATTGTTTCTGAATGCATGAAGTTGATAGATTCAGCTTTAAATGTGAACTGAATCAAACTTATCCCCACTCCAGACCTTCTGGAGTCCTTTGGTTTTTAAGTCAACGCTGCTTCAATGGTGTTTGAGTCAACGCTTCTTCAGATCCCAAGCCATTCAGGACTTCTTCCATAAAGAAATAATGTTATTTCATTCTCCATTCACCAGAAACAAGTTGCAGGTTGCTGCAATAAGATGCTAATCCAGTATATTAATCTTACTCTGGATTTAGCTAGGTGATATTTTGATTCCACATGTTGCAATTCCCGTTGAAATTCTTTAAAATGTTATGCATATCCTTTTTGGATAGTGATTGAGGGACTAAACGGAGGTTCATATTTCAGTGCTTATGTTTTTCTACTGGCTCCTCTAGATGTTGTGTTGCAATGGCCCACTAGTTTACTTGATTTTTAAGAATGGATTATGTAGATTTGCCAAGGCTCATTAAGTGTTGCTTGTTGCAGAGGAAATTGCCCTGGAATAGGAGATGGGATCAGTGCAGGAGCATTGCCTCTCAACTGTAGGGGAAAATATCGGTCGTAAATTCCATAAATTAAGTATGCATCATATGTAGCAGTAATTTATTTTGTCTGTTCTTGATCTGTTGCTGGTCAATTTCACTGAAAGTACCTAAGTGTTATGAGAGAGGAAGAAAATATTGGTCCACTTTTCCCATACCATGCTTAATTTTATAAACTTCTATCATGTTTCCTTCCCTTAGCTGGCTTTTTCTAAACTGCAAAGTGGCATGCCATCCAACCTTTCTCCATAGAGAAAGTACACTAATTCCTTCTCCTTTTCTGCACCTCTCCAAGCTCTGCAATAACCTATTTTTTTTAAGATGAGGCTACTGGAAGTTCACACAGTAGTTCATATATATTTATTTAACAAAATTAATTCACTTCGTTGCAGGGCCGGATTTAGGATTGATGAGGTCCTACTGAAGGTAATGGGGCCCTTTATATGTCCAGCTGTCCTTTGTCAACAACAAATTGTCGCTGTTTTTGTTGTTGAATATATGCTATATGGTAATTTATGGACCTAATAGGTATCTAACGCCATTTGCACATAACAAAATATATATTTTAACAAATTGTTGAACTGAAATACGATTAAGAAGTATATTAATATTAATATTCATAATTTTTCCTTTATTTTTTTGGGGGGGCCCCCAAGAGAGTGGGGCCCTAAGCTATAGCTTGTTTAGCTTATATGTAAATCCAGCACTGCTTGATTTTATTTCTGTGCTTGTTTGGAAGAAAAAAAACAAGCTTCTAAGCACTTTACAAATTATATATATATATATATATATATATATATATATATATATATATAATGTTTAAATTCTCAGTTAAGAAACAGTCAAAAATGGGTATTTAGAAACATGGAAGTGGTTATTAAAATATTAAAACAGTAGCTAAAAAGTTAACACACATGTAACTTCAAGAAGTCTGGATAGGCTTGCCTAAACAAAATGTTTTAAGCAGGTGCTGAAAACAATACAGTCGTACCTTGGTTGCTGAACGCCTTGGTACTCATACATTTTGGCTCCCAAATGCTGTGAACCCAGAAGTAAGTGTTCCGGTTTGCAAATGTTCTCTGGAAGCTGAACGTCCGACACTGCTTCTGTGGCTTCTGATTGAGTCCAGGAAGCTCCTGCAGCCAATCGGAAGCCGCGCCTTGGTTTTCGAACATTTTCGGAAGTCAAACAGATTTGCGGAACAGAATACATTCAGGAATCAAGGTACGACTATACTGGGCCTGCCTGATCTCAATACACAGGGAGTTCCAACGTGCATATGCTGCCACACTATGTGACTGATCACGCCATCTCTCCTTCTAATGGGCAAACTCAGATGGTATGTGCTAAGAAGAGGGGTGGTATTGGTGTGCCATTTCACTGGTCACTCCCAAATATGAGGAGGTTAAATAGCACCGGTCTCAAAAGATGTCCTTGGAGAATCTCACTACTTAACGCCCTCCCCCCTTTTCAGTTTGTGCCTACACTCTGCTTCCTCCTATTTATCATCCCCTTGAGTAATGTTGGACAAAAAAGATGCTCTTCTTCACACAGCACATAGTTAACCTACGGCCACCAACTCTGACGTCTTTAAAAGGGGATTACAGAAATTCTTGGGGGCTGTCAATACCCACACAATGGCTATATATCTCCCAGACTATATCTTGCAAGCGTCTGAGTGCTTTATTTTGCTTTTCCTTCGCCACAGCTGGGGATATATTTTCCTCCTTTGGGAGCTGTCTGTGATGAGTGGAACTATATTAGGGAATGGAAGGATTGTGTTAATTGTTTAATTATACTTTGCTTTAAATTATTTTGTTTTTCATAGGTTATATTGCATAGTTTGCTATTTATAAGTCACTTTAAAAGGATTGGCTAAAGCTGCATATGAGCAATATTATCATCATTATTAATATTATTGATAGCAATTTGTTTTCAGTAACAGAAGCTGTGTGCCTCTGAATAACAGTTTCTGGGGGATGTGATTGGTGCGCATGTCTTGCTTCTGAGCTTCCCAGAGAAGAAGAAGAAGAGTTTGGATTTGATATCCCGCCTTTCACTCCCTTTAAGGAGTCTCAAAGCGGCTAACATTCTCCTTTCCCTTCCTCCCCCACAACAAACACTCTGTGAGGTGAGTGGGGCTGAGAGACTTCAGAGAAGTGTGACTGGCCCAAGGTCACCCAGCAGCTGCATGTGGAGGAGCGGAGACGCGAACCCGGTTCCCCAGATTACGAGACTACCGCTCTTAACCACTACACCACACAGAGGCACCTGATTGGCTAATGGTAGCGCAGAAAGCTAGATAATAATAATAATAATAATAATAATAACTTATTATTTATACCCCGCCCATCTGGCGGGGTTTCCCCCGCCACTCTGGGCTGCTTCCAACAAAACACTAAAATACAATAATCTATTAAACATTAAAAGCTTCCCTAAACAGGGCTGCCTTTAGGTGTCTTCTAAAAGTTTGGTAGTTATTTTTCTCTTTGACACCTGGTAGGAGGGCATTCCACAGGGCAGGTGCCACTACCGAGAAGGCCCTCTGCCTGGTTCCCTGTAACTTGGCTTCTCACAGCAAGGGAACTGCAAGAAGGCCCTCAGCGCTGGCTCTCAGTGTCCAGGCAGAACGATGGAGGTGGAGACGCTCCTTCAGGTATACTGGACCGAGGCCATTTAGGGCTTTAAAGGTCAGCACCAACACTTTGAATTATGCTCAGAAACATACTGGGAGCCAGTGTAGGTCTTTCAAGACCAGCCGCTCCCAGTCACCAGTCTAGCTGCCGCATTTTGGATTAGTTGTAGTTTCCGGGTCACCTTCAAAGGTAGCCCCACATAGAGCGCATTGCAGTAGTCCAAGCAAGAGATAATTAGAGCATGCACCACTCTGGCAAGACAGTCTGCGGGCAGGTAGGGTCTCAGCCTGTGTACCAGATGGAGCTGGTAAACAGCTGCCCTGGACACGGATTTGACCTGTGCCTCCATGGACAGCTGCAAGTCCAGAATGACTCCCAGGCTGCGCACCTGGTCCTTCAAGGGCACAGCTACCCCATTCAGGACCAGGGAATCCTCCACACCTGCCCGCCTCCTGTCCCCCCAAAACAGTACTTCTGTCCTGTCAGGATTCAACCTCAATCTGTTAGCTGCCATCTGTTAGACTAGATGGGCCTTGCGTCTAATCCATCAGAGCTTTGCTTATGGACACCTTTTTAATAAAAAATGTGATTGATAATTTGTTTGCAGAATAAACAAATGAGGTGTTGTTGTGGTTGTTCATAGTTTAACCTTAAGTAAATCCAAGAGCTGATTTGATGAGAGCCTGGTCCTCGCTTCTAAAATCTGAAATGGTGCCCCTGCATATTATGCTTGCAGTGTCATTCAAAGGTGGTCTGTCAGTTATTAATTTAATTTTAAGCTGTAATTGAACTTTAATGAATGAAGTTGGGTCTTTTTCTACTTTGACAGGCTGACTTGAATTCGAAATATGACCTGGGATTTTGCATAGGTCTCACATCTATAGCACTGTCTGGCAGTGAAATATTTCCAAAGTCCTTAAAGCATTGCTGGGAAAATCTGAAGACATTTTTCACTGAATAAGGGAGCTCCATGAATGTTAGAATTAACTAACCAATCAACTAACTCTTTATTCCTTGCTATAAAATATTTCAACTAAACTTGCAAAGGCTAATTTCCAGTCTGAAATTATGTGAGTGCTGACTGAGGGGGTAGCTTTTCAGTCATGGCCATCCTAAGAAAGGCTTACCTTGTGGCACCAACTATACAGTGTTTATTCTCCTAGACATTTCATCATGTAAAGTGTGAGTTGGTTTTAACGCTGGTCTTGTCTGTTCAACTTGGATTTTTTTGTGTGTGTGTGTTTTCTTTCATTGTTCTGTGTCACTTTTAGTTCAGATTTTATACATTGCTTTAGCATTTTGCTTGTATGCTTGCTTTCCCTGACCATAATTCTCCAGATTACTGAAGGGCAATCTGGACACTCCTTAAATAAACAAACAAACAAACAAACAAACAGAATGGGCTGAGGTGCGTGCACCATCATAATTGGCATGTTATCTGACCATTTACTTAATAAATATTTCGGTACTGCTAAATCAAGAAGAACGGAACTCTTCTCAAAATGGTGCGTGTAATAAAATCAATGGATGCAGGTGGCGCTGTGGGTAAAAGCCTCAGCGCCTAGGGCTTGCCGATAGAAAGGTCGGCGGTTCGAATCCCTGCGGCGGGTGCGCTCCCGCTGCTCGGTCCCAGCGCCTGCCAACCTAGCAGTTCGAAAGCACCCCCAGGTGCAAGTAGATAAATAGTGACCGCTTACTGGCGGGAAGGTAAATGGTGTTTCTGTGTGTGGCTCTGGCTCGCCAGAGCAGCGATGTCACGCTGGCCACGTGACCCAGAAGTGTCTCCGGACAGCGCTGGCCCCCGGCCTCTTGAGTGAGATGGGCGCACAACCCCAGAGTCTGTCAAGACTGGCCCGTACGGGCAGGGGTACCTTTACCTTTACCTAATAAAATCAATATAGCATTTAAAAAATCAAATGTAAAAACAAAAAGATAATTGTTAGGGAGAAGGAAAGGACAGGGATACAAAGCCACACCCCTAAACTTTTAACTGTCTTCCCCTGCCTTGGAGATGTATGGAAGTTGTCATTTTGTGAAGATGCTGAATACTTTCTATTAGAAATCTGCAGCATGGCTTTTCTCACTGGTATAATGAAGAGGAACATGGCTAGGGGGCGGGAGCGTAGTTTCAGTGCTTGCTTTCATTGCAGAACCAACCGGGTCATCTATTGGAGCAGTATTTGTCAGCATTGTAACTTGGGACCAGAGGACAGGCGCAGAAGGTGGTAGTCAACTGAGCTTTACTCAGAGTAGGTCCATTGAAATAAATGAACACGACTAAGTTAGGTCCATTAATTTCAGTGGGTCTACCCTCACTAAAACGTAGTTGAATACACCCCATGATCTCTTTGTTAGGTAGGGTAGGCTCAGATAGTCATTGGCCCAGGGTCACCCAGTGAGCTTCGTGGCTATTCTGGGATGTGAACTCAGGTTTCCCTTGGCTTCATTTTTGTCCTCTCCTTTGAGACGTGTCTATGAGGGCTGTCACAATGAGCTCCTCTTCCTCAAAATTTACCACTACACCACTGAGTATTTTTGGTCCTTCTTTGTTGGGGAGAACAGAACAGTCCTTTGCCTTGAAGCATAGCTCAGTCCCACTTCAGTCCAATGGATAGGGATCAGTTTTGTGACTAGTGATTGCTTTCTGCTCCAGCTTGGGGGCACTGTAACTTATTCCTTAAATTGTCTCCTGTCCCTCACTCCTGCTACCTCCACAAATGACCACCAGTCCATGGTGCCACTGAGAAACAACCACAATAGGTGAGTCACAGTATCAAAAGCTGCAGGTATTCCAGCTCACTTTGCCAGCTTTTCCCCCAGGCTCCGTGTCTTGTCTACAAGTTATTCTTGATGTGTTCTAAGTAATGACACACCGTTCGGAAACCAACGAATCGTGAATCAAAGCTCCTGGTTACTTTCATAAAAGAGACATTAGAAACCCAAAACATAAAGATCATTTTATCTTTATTAACAGTTTAATGCATATGAGAAAGCTATTTGACATTTTTTACACCTCAAACTCTTTTCTTCATGCATTGCTGAGCAGACTGCACCAGAATTCATCCACTTAAATCCATTTAATAACTCAGTAGATTCTCTGTCAGGCTATGAGTTGATGCCAGTATATGGCTTTACTTAAGTGCTCAAGCACCCCATCCGAACCTTGCATTCCATTTGAACATTACTGTTAATAATGAAATTGTAATTGGGGTCACCATTAGACCAATACAAAAGTTTCCAAACCTGTATTTGTTAACATTTTTGTTGTTTCAAACACTAGCCCAGTATTAAGGGACCTGTGGCCAGGTGTTGATGAACTCCAGTTCCCCTCACCCTGGTCATTGGCCATGCATGATTGGGGCTAACAGGAGTTGATGTCTGACCACATCTGGAGGAATATTGGTTCACCTTTATGATAGAGTGATAGGAACAGCAATAGAGGAACATCCTTTAAATTAAAGGGTGGGCTACTAGGAAGAAGGGAGGATGTGTCTCTGTGTATAATCCTTCCCAGAAGGGCCTGAGCTGGGTTTGGCCCCCTCAGCCATGGCCAAGGTTTAGCAGCCCACTTAATTTGTCCCATGGAACAATGTGACCTGTCAAGAACTACACTCACCTTCCAGATGTTGCCTGGGAGCCTTGCCTTTGTACTGGAGACTGAAAATTCTAGACTGTAACAAAGAGACAGAACCCAAGAGGTGGCATATAAGCTTGTCATTATGATGGGTCTTAGATGGAGTGAAAAGAAGCTCTGTATTTTGCTGGGAATCCACCAACATAAGCGTACTGAGAGAGGCTGGGCCAGCCAGCGTCCAGAATGGTGGATTTGCCTTTCAAAACATACTAAGGCAGTAGCTTTACTTTTTCCCATTTGAAGTGGATTAGGAAAAAGGAGTTAAGCCAAACCCTTTCTCTTTGGAATTCCATTTATTTGGGAGGAGCAGGAATTCCATTTATTTTGTGGGTATAGGGCAGTATACTAATATGATGATGATGAGCCTTGGTTACTTTGTTTTTTTTAAAAGTTTTAATTAAATTTTTGAATTTAATAAAATTTAACAATATATATATATAAAATAAGCCATGGTTTTGGCTTTGCATTATGTGTGAACGTGGCTAAGGTTATGGCCAGCTATCCATTCAACTCAGGGAGCTAGAATAATCATGAGCTTAAACAAAAGGAACTTGTCAAAGCTCAGCAACATCAATGATCCTCCTTGATTTCTCAATTACAGAAAAAGAAGTTACAGATAGGTAGCCGTGTTGGTCTGTCATAGTCAAAACAAAAAAAATTCCTTCCAGTAGCACCTTAAAGACCAACTAAGTTAGTTCTTGGTATGAGCTTTCGTGTGCATGTACACTTCTTCAGATACACTGAAACAGAAGTTTCCAGACCCTTCTATATAGTGAGAAGGTGGGGAGGGGTATTGCTCAGAAGGGTGGTGGGAATGGGTGATTGGTAGATAGCTGTGATGAGCCTGTTGACGACTCTTAACGACTGCAATAGGTCTTACAGGAAAAAGCAAGGGGTGAGAAGGTGAAAAATGGCTTTGTCATGTATAATGAGATAAGAATCCAAGGTCTTTGTTCAGACCAGGTCTCTCCATGGTTTTAAGTTTGGTAATAAGTTGCAATTCAGCAGCTTCTCTTTCCAGTCTATTTCTGAAATTCCTTTGTAGTAAAACAGCTACTTTGAGATCTTGTATAGAATGTCCTGGGAGATTGAAGTGTTCTCCTACTGGTTTCTCTGTCTTGTGATTCCTGATGTCCGATTTATGTCCGTTTATTCTTTGGCGTAAGGTCTGGCCTGTTTGTCCAATATAGAGAGCTGAAGGACACTGTTGGCATTTGATGGCATACACAATGTTAGACGATGAGCAATTAAATAGTCCCGAGATGGTATGTGTGATGTTGTTGGGGCCAGTAATGGTGTTGTCCGGGTGTATGTGGCAGCAAAGTTGGCATCTGGGTTTATTGCAGGCTCTGGTGCCAGTGTCCGTGTTAGGTCTGGTTGTAGTATTATTGTGGGTTAGGAGTTGTTTAAGATTGGGTGGCTGTCTGTAGGCAATGAAAGGTCTTCCTCCCAGAGCTTGAGAAAGAGAACTGTCATTGTCCAGGAGAGGTTGTAGATCTCTGATGATGCGTTGTACTGTTTTAACTTGGGAGCTGTATGTGATGACTAGAGGTGTTCTGTTATTTTCTTTTTTGGGTCTGTCTTGCAGCAAGTTCTCTCTGGGTATCAGTCTGGCTCTGTTGATCTGTTGTCTAACTTCATCTGCTGGGTATTTTAGTTCTAAAAAGGTTTGCTGTAGATCTCTTAGGTGAGAGTCTCTGTCTGTAGAATTGGAACAGATGCGGCTGTAACGTAGTGCCTGGCTATATACAATGGACTGTTTGGTATGTTTGGGATGGTAGCTAGAGGCATGTAGATATGTTTGTCGGTCAGTTGGTTTACGGTATAAGGTGGTGTCTATGCGCCCATCCTGTATTTTTATAGTAGTGTCCAAAAAAATGTATTTCTTGCATAGATTGATTCATTGTTAGGTTGATTGTGGGGTGAAAATCATTATAAGGGAAGGGAAAACAATTAAAAGTTATTTTAGAAAAAGGAGTGTGAATGAGACATATGTGACTTTTGCTGAGATAAATGTGTCTTAAGCACTTCCTTGCATCACTTCCATTTGACTTTAAGCAGGATCACATTCATGACCCAAGCACAACAGCAGAGAGATGCAGCCCATCATTCATAGTCATGAAGTATAAGAAGAATTCAGCATCTCTTTTGCTTCAGCAAGTTGCCCACATGAGGCGTCTCACGCTTTTAGCACCGAAACTGATAACATAGTTGTTACTTTAGTTTCATGCTAGGGGTATTCCCTGATTTTCCTTGGCACCAGACAGATTTCAAGCTGAAGGAGCACAGCAAGGAATCCGTTTTTCAGATCTGCAAGACAAGCTTCTTTTTTTCTGAATGGGCACCCTCTGTTTCATAAATGTACATGGGAAAAACTCGTAATGTCTCGATTTCAAATGCCTCTTTGGGAGTTTGTTTATTCAAATAAAAGCCTTACAAATTATTAGCATGAAAAAACTCCACCACTTTGCATTTTCTGGGATGTGTTATCCTATTAAGCAAAGTATCGTTCTGTATGTTTATAACTTACACAATTACTGTTCTTGATTAACAACTAAAACTGATGAGTTGGCCTTTCACGAAGCCGTAAGCAAAGTCAGCCATGCAGAAAATATAAGGGAAGGGAAAACAATTAAAAGTTATTTTAGTTGTTATGTTGGAGTTGATTGTTGTATTTACATATTTCTCCCCCTCCCCAATAAAACATGAAAATCTTCGTTGCGTACAAAGTGCTGTTTTATCAATGGCGTTATTTCACAGTAACATTAGAAATTTCAGATTTATTACATTCATTTTGGATTAGCAAGCATCATGTGTGTGATGTATTAAAGAATAGATTAAATTCGTGCAATACATAAATTTAGTACCGCATAGTATGACTGTCTCTAGTCTTCACAACTGCAGAATTAACAGGGCAAATAAGAAGCAGCCGTCATTGTTCGCCTGGCAGAATGAGGGTGCCTGTGGAACCACTCCAGCAAGAACAAAATTTATGAAATGAGTTACACAGTTTTGCAAACCTGCAACTGGAATATTCAAAACATACCATAGGAATGATTAATCACATCAACAAAAGGACAGCGAGTGTTTTGCAAATGCTATTACACAGTACTGGTGTTCTAAAAACACTTAATTCTGCCGAGGGTTATAAATTGGTGCTCAAGTTTAATGGGATTTAAAGAACCAACCAACTTCTTCTCATTTAAATTTTTATTGATTATCTTGCAAAGGTGATATAACACACTGAAAATCATCTCAGCATCAGCATGTGCTTCCTGCTAAATAAACCTGTGGCAGGGAAGGCAGTTGCTCCTATCAACAGGGTGTTAATTGGCAAGTGAATTGGTCTTGGGGTTCAATCAGAAGACCAGGATTCTGTCCTTTGCTGTCTTGACGGTGTCCTCTAGCAGGACTTTTCAGCATAATATGTGCGCCTCTGTTCTATTGGCAAGAGGCAAGAATTAATCCTTCCCCAGGCAGAAATGTGGCTGGGATTTACACTCCTCCTTCCAAGCAACTGGACTGAGAGGTCCTGAAATGGAAAATCTAGGTCCCCTTGATAAGGGGGACAGATTGGGTTTCTGCCTTTGGGTAGGTGTCAGTCTCTTGTAGAACCTGACACATTTTGGAATAAGGACAGTGGGTGCATCCAGACTTACTACTATTTTGTGGAAGGGATTTGTGTGCATGCTGGAAATCTTTTCCCCGCCTTAATTGCTCTTTCAAAGCTGCTTTTAGTCCTGTCTATGCCTGAAAAAATATGGGTATATGTTAATCCTAATAAGTTTGAGCTGCATTTGCTTTGGTGGTATTTTCCCTCAAGTGTGAGAGAGATTGCAACCTTAGCCCAATAAAATGTGTTCAGCATAGCAACCGTCATTGTATTTAACTTCAATTTATTTTAAAATGTATTCTAAAGATAACTAAAAGATTACAAGAACGTGGCCACCAATGTTTGAACAGTCTCCCAGGGACTGCAGGCTCTTCGGCTTGGCTTCCGCAACAGGAAGTCATTAAATCAGAGATGGGAGGGATCTCAATGGTCATTCCTGTCAACCTAGGAAATCCACCACAGTAGCCTCAACCTTTTGAAGTTGTTAAAAGTTTCATTCATTTTGGCAGTGCAGGTTCAAGGACAGTTGGCTGAAATACAGGGAGATGAATAAAGGAAGGGTTTTCTCAAAGGCTGAACCTTGAGAAAGCCAGAAAAGTCAATTTGATAAGGAATGGTCTAACACAACCTTCCTCAACATGGCGCCCTCTGGATGTTTTGGACTCTGCTCCTATGACCATTGATCATGCTAGTCTAGGGGCTGATGGTTACCGTCTAAAAGAGCTGTAGAGCATCAGGTTAGGGCAAAATGCCCTAGTGTGCATATTCTTAAGAATCCATGCTGGTTAGTAGTAAGCAAGCACCTGGTTTTCTTAGAGCCGCGTAAGAATAGATCCTTTGTAAACTGCTCTAACCATGTGATTATGAGTTTACTGCTCAATAATTCCTTGACTTATCCTCTTGTTGACTCTTCTGTCCTCCAGTACTAAACTTTCTTCCTTTCTCAACCATCGATAAGTGCCCTGCCTCTCTCCACCTGGCTTAGGGTGGGGCCTGACAGGCTCCATTAAGGACTGCTGCTGCTGGACAGAGAGGGCTCCTTTTTTAATACTGTTTTTATTTTTTATCTATGTCATTCTATATTGTTTTTGATATTAATGTTGTTTTGTTTTGTTTTAGATTTTATGATTTATGTGGAAATTGTTTTCCATTTGGTTGTGTACCATTTGATGTGTTTTATTTATTGTTTATGACTTTTGTTATGTTGGTAATTATGTAAATCTTGTCATGTTGTAAGCTGCCTTGAGCATTGTTTTAACTATGGAAAGGCAAAATAAAATGATGATGATGGTCATGGCTACCACTCAGATTGTAAATGACTTGGAATTAAATCCCACTGTTTCAAACAGAGCTTTTGTCTGAACAAATCAATATATTTAAGACCACCACCTCTTTGACTGGGTTGTTAATAGCAGCCTAACTTGGACGAGCCCTGCTGTCTGTTGTGCGTTGGATTAGAAATTGTTGGATATTATGCCTTAGATATTGCATCCTGAGCTGCATTTCTGCACCTGTCTGAAAGCGATGGTGACCTCAGACTGCTGCTGAAAAGGGATTTCTCCATTCCTGCCATGCTTAATCAAATTTGGGCCGGAATGAAAAGCTAAATTTCCACTGGGCATTCAATATGTTTAGGACTATCAAAAGGCTTTGCAGTGTCAGATCGAGTGTGTTTCATGGTAATATTTTGTTTTAAATTCTGGTAGTTTGCCTCCCAGCCTCCTTTGACAGTTCACAGTATCGTGGACTTTGCATAGGTAATTGTATTGCCATTTTTTTTATTGTGTACATGCGTGAATAATAGAACAAATTTAACAGTGCCTGCTGTCTCCTATGACCTGCTGGAAATGAAAAGTGCCATCTCAAGGGTTTTATACCAGAATACATTTTTTTCCCTTTTTGTATTAACAAATGCAGACTCGCTTGAAGAAACACAGTATTTAGACTTTAATTCTAGTCATGATTTAATGGCATGTTACACACACACACATATGGGATACAGATCTCACATCTTATTGCATGGAGGAAAATTTAAGGAATGTTTGCATCACATAGAAGTGATAGCTCTCAGCACACCCAAGGTTCAGCTATTCAGCTGTTTGGTATCATGGATACCAAAAAAGCTGCTGTGTGCCTATGTGGATTTTATTTATAGCAAAAAAAAAAAAAAAGCAAGCCATCTTGTTTGACGAAGGGCTCAATAAACTTTAGTGATTAAAAAATAAATACATCTGATTTGAGAAAGAAGTGCTTGCTTCTTCAGCATGAGAATTGCCTTGCTGGATGAGATTGTTGTAAGGATCATGTAGCCCAAGAGTGCATTTTGAAGAGTAGTTAGCTTGATCATTCTGGGAGTTCAGGGAAAGCATTAAGGTAAGGGCCGTCCACTGTCATCTATGCTGCCTCTGAGTAGCTGTCAATAGCAGTAGTAGTCAGTGGCATAGCATGGGTTACCGGCACCTGGGGCTGTGCGGAAGGGTGGGTGGGAAAGAGGGAAATGGATGGAGTACATATGCACATTCAATGACCTAACGGCGTCTGCATCACCGAGGACATTGCAGCCACAGAGATAAGAGTCCTTCCGTTGTCTGGAGATGTCACTTCCTGATTCACATGGAGAAGCCATTTTCAACTGAGCCCAGTGACGGAAGTGCACAACTGTATTGAGGCAGCACCAGGTGTTGAAATTCTACACCCCCTAACAATTTTCTACGCTGGGCAACCGCCCCGTAATTTCCCATGCTACCCCACTGGTAGTAGTAGTAGCCACAGCAACAGCAGTGATAGCATTTGAATAACATGTTCAAGTGTTCAAAGCACTTCACATATATTATCTACTTGTAATCTGTACAACCAGTCTTGTACGGTAAATCAATATTAACACACACACACCAATTATTGCAGATTGGAAGCTCAGGCCTAGAGAAAGTAGCTTCTCAAATGTCACCTAGTGATTTCATGGCAGAAGCAAGATTTGAACCATACTTATTGTTATGTACTGAAGTTCTCACCCTGGGCCAGCAGGGGGATACTGTAGATAGTTCAGGTCCACATATGCAAATAAGATATCGAAAGTGACATTCAGTGATTGGATAGTTACAGAAAATGGTTACTGTTGCATTCTAGTGGAGCTCTATATAAGCAGGTTGGCTGAACCCTTCAGTTCAGTTCTGTTCTGGCCTGTGAATAAACAAGAGCTGTTTGAAGAATTGCTGTGCCGTCTGATATGTTCACCCACAACTCAACACTTACCTTTTGCCGTTCTCTTTCCAGGCACATGCTTAAAATTGTGTGTTTTGTTTTGTTTTGTTTTTTGCCCCTGAGCTTTCCCCGTGAAAACCCACTCTTTAGCACTCAAGCAGAGCAAACGTCAGTTTGTGTTTTCTGTGGATTTAAAGCTCAAAGCACGGACCAGGCCTGGAAAGAGTGAAGGGAAGTGTGGATAAGCTCTTAGTTAGTCTCTTAACCAGGACACTCTACCAGATCTCAATGAAGTTGTGCAACCCCTTTTTAAATAGCCAATTGTCTATAAATTAAGGAACCTACAATAACACACTATTGTTTCAAGTGCTAATTGACCAGGAATCACTATGAATGAACGCCCACTGGAATAATGATCTGGTGTTGACAATAGCCACCTAGTTGTAAGTGCAAAAGTTGCCTTTTGGTATTATAGTAAAATGCAATGTTCCTCATGCAAAAGAATTTTGTCTTTGAAAGTGGAGGGATGTCAGAGACATTAAGCTGTAAATCAAAGGGGGAATGCATGTTGCATTGAAGTCAGCCTTACCATTGATTTTAATGGGTTTGTGTTGCCTTGTTCCCTATGGACAAAGCCTGGGTGTGAGACGCAGTTATCGCTGTCCAAAGAAGTGTTGGTTTTCCTGCTCTCTCTTCTCCTTGGCTTTTCTTTCAGACCTGATCAATATTCAAGAGGTTGTGTGCCTCTGATGTTCCCAGGCAGGGATGCTAAACTTATTACACTTTTCACCTTTTATAGTCATCTAATCAGAATTATTTTTTAGTCAATGATTTGAAAACCCTCCTCCCAGAAGTGGGCAAGTCACTGAGCCAAACAGTCCCCTGCCTTCTGGTTTTATTTATCAACCTTTGTCATTAGGGCATGCTGGGCACGTAGAGACAAGAAAGAAGAGAGACTTCCAGGGATTGGGGGGGTTGGGGAAATGATTTTGCATAATAGGAATAAAAGTATTAATCTGTCATATGGTAAACAGGGATATGCTGTCTTGGTGAGGCTTAAAATAGCCACTTATGCATGTAAAATTTGGGAAGACTCAAGTCATTGATCAGAATTCACAAATATAGGAAGTAAAGAGAAGCCTCTGACTCCATCATGACTTCATTGGGTGCAATTCAATGTTGAATGTTCTTGACCATTGATTCCAGAGGGGTTAAACTTGTTTAACTCATTTGATAATTCCATCTTCAGTACTCTGTCCAAACTCTAATTTAGGCCATGTATGTGTGGAAACTGTTAGCTTTCATTGTATACTTTGGAAGCCAATTATACTGGTGGGCAGAAGGTAGACATTGGGATCTACTGGTAAGTCTCTCAGTGATTTACAGTAGATCACAAAGTGTTCCTTTTCCTAATTGTTTAACTGCTAAATTTTAACAGTGGCGGCAGCAACAACCAACAGGCTTCTCCCCTTTTAAATGAGGCTGCTGAAATGAAGAAAGTTTTGAAATTAACCTTTTTTTGACTCACCTCGTGTTAACAGCCAGTGAAGTGCTTTAGATTGCCCTTGCAGATGAGAGACAGAGAAACTCTTTTGACAGGAGATTACATGGGAAAGTTCTAATGAAGTGCACCATCATGTTGAAGCATTGTGACATCACAATCCTAGCTATGTTGTCTGTTGAGCCTTGGTTTCTCATTCACAGGTGTTGTTTCTCCACACAGGTATTGGTAATGTAAAATCTATTTCATAAATCTGTTATAACTACTGTACTTGCATCTGTGGCCATGTTCTCTGATGGGCATGTTGCCCTGGTTGAATACGCATTGGCTCCCCATTAAACTGAGCCACTGGTTTTGAGCCTTTGAGGGAGTCTCAGTGAGGATGTTTCCTCCCAGGTTGAACCCATGACCCTGAGATGATGCGGGCAAGAGTCTCTGCCTGTATGTCTCCCCGCCCCCTTTCTAATTAAACATTAGGACTAGACAAGGCCCCTGATTTGGTTCCTGGCCAAAACTGGTTTGGTTCTGATCTGGGCCCTATCAGGATAACCTCATTGGATCCCAAACCAAATCATGGAGATCTCTCACATTTTGATTGAGTTTCTAAGCATTACTTACATGTTTACTTTCAATATATGAATTTGTGCAAAATTTGATACACCCACCTGGCGAGTTTCTTTGTCTGTCCCTACTTTGTTCAAACAAATGTGTGCTGTTGATCTGCTTGTTTTTTCTTCAACTGCTGGTGTGGGAGTCATACAGGCAAGGCAGAGGCTTGTAAAAACTGCAGGGTGCCCCCTGACATTCCTCTGGGCAATGATTACCTTATATGGTAAAAGGGTAATAAAAACTTGACCGGATGAGGTAACATGAGATTGGCAAACGGCCATGCGGCTGGACAGAACAAAGGACAAAAAAAAGTTACCGGAGAGGAGAAGTCGTCTGAATGAGCTGCTCTCTCTTATTACTGGCTTTCTGGGTCTTTATTTTACCCTAAAGAAGTGCCACTTGTAACGGCAGGCTCCGACATGCTGGAATGGATTACTTGTTTCTATAGCTGGGTCATTAGTCTTGGACTACTCAGTTATCACATTATTTCTTTTCACCCAATTTGCATAGGACTTGGAGCCACAGTGCTCCTTTGGAGACAGACATGGTGTCTACACAACTCAACACAACCCCTTGTTCCACTTGCCCATTCCAAGTCAGATTATGTCTCATTAATTGGACATTCCAGAATCATGTGCTTGCATAAGCTATATGTAAATGAGCTCAGCCTTAATGTGTCTGTTAATGAAAAAGATTCACTAGGAAATTAAAGAAGGGTTTATTTAACTTAGTTTAATTTAAAGGCCACTTAACACACTGAGCATTAATGATGCAGTCTACGGTAAATGTATCTCCTCTGTTTGCCAGCATTACTGCAGCGAGGGCTGCATTGCGCACATGGGGTTGAATCCAACAAACTACTCAGAGTAAATCCATTGAAATCAATGGACCTAAGTTAGTAATGTTTATTAATTTCAAAGAGTCTAGCACTGGATAGAAATAGAAATAAAAAATTGTCTAGGGTAGAGGTCACACCAGTCACCTGCTAAAGATAATATTAAGATAATGATTTTGTTTTCCCAGCCTTAAAGTAGAGAGAGGCCACATTTGAACTGAATCTTTTGACTATTTTGACCACATTTTTTTTGCTGCTTTTCTCAATGGTTCCATTTTGTTTAGACTCTGAGTCTGGATAGAATAAGTTGCGTGGTTTGAGGAATCTATGCTTCCAGGTGCCATAAGAAAGCTGCAGAGATAGTGCAGGATAGTGCGCACCCTGGAAATGATCTCTTTCAGCTTCTGCCTTCTGGAAGAAGGTACAGAGTTATAAAGACTAGGACTAACCTGGTAACCTGAAAACTAACCTGGTAACCTGAAAAGCAATTTCTATCCAAATGCGATTTTGGTTTTAAACGCAGTGTAAGGTAGTATCTATGGGAGTATATTGTATTTAATTATGGGCTATCAGAGTTTTTGGGGGGTTAACCAGGCTGGGATAGCTGGGATAGCAGGCATGTTGGTTTTTGAAGTCTGGTGTAGATTTTTCCAATTTCGTTGTTCTGTATGGGACAATGACAATAAAGATTATCATATCGTATCATATCGTATCGTCCTAAGAGCTCTGCAGACAATTTTAAAACATTTGTATTCCTGGGTCACTATGTCCAGTTGTATAGAAATTATTTGAAAAGTAAATGTGACTGCATTCAGAATGTTTGTGATGATGGACAGTGCTTTTTTCTGGGGGGACGCAGGGCTACACATACCCCTAAACATTTTGTAAATCTTTGTACTTTTGTCCATTTACTGTATTTATTTTTGCCGATTTGAACTATAAAATGGTGATTTTCTTGAGTCAAAATGAGAGTACCCCTAAACATTTTTAAAGAAAAAAAGCACTGGTGATGGAAGCATCAGTAGAAGGCTTGACAGAAGTGTAGAAGGCTTAATTTCAGAATTGAATTAGACTGATTGGAATTTTGGTGCAATATTGGAGTTAGAACCACATAATTAGACTCACATTTCCATGCTTAAAAGAATTTTGTTGCAACCTATTTATAAAATTATGCATTTGCTCTTATACAGTATCTGTCTCATGTTTTGTGATGAAAACCATCCACTCTACACTGAAATATTGGCCAAAATTCATTTCAAATGCCTGGTGATAGCTTTCAGTTGCTCTCTGGGTTACTCTCTCCTAGCAGACATGTCACATTTAAATGAAGGATTTATAGACATTTTCAGCTCTTTGTGGCATTTCAAGCTTTATGTTCAGCTGGTGTTTCTGGATTTGGAACCATCTTTCTACCCAGCTTTTTATGAGCAGGATCATGGAATTAGTTAAAGCTCAATAACTGTTTTCTTGCACACAGTGTTTGTAGCAGCTCACTGCATTGTCACACAATTCCTTCTCCCAATGTACCTTTGGCAAGAATGCATTTTCCAGAAGGGCTCTCCTTAAAATGAATAATTGGTGTTCAGTACAGTCTGATCAATATGCATTATTGCTTTATATACTCTACTGTACTATCAGTGAATAAGCAAGAGGCATTGTTAATATCAACAGAATAAATGGAAAGACCACACATAGAGAAGTCAATCTAATGCTGGTTTCATTGCTATCCAAATTGCAAAATGGGGAAGACTGGCTGAACCAACCCATCTCTTGAGAGAAGACGTTGCTCCTCTGAAGGAGGGTAACATGCAAATAGACTGTGGTGGGGAGGTGTGTGTTTCAGAACAAATATGTCAAACACACTTTTGAATGGTTAGTTATGTATACGTATCCTATTCAACCTTTTTTTCAAGGAGCTCAAGACAACCTATATGATGTCTCTTCCATTTTCTTTCAGCAGAAAGAAAATTTTGATTTATCAATTTTCATTGTTTAAATTACTGTATTTTTTACTTTTAAATGTTGTTTTGTATTTCTCTTTGTAAAAATTTTAATGTAAATTTAATAAAATAATCATAATCGTTAATTAGCAGTTTGAAGTTGTCCAGGCTGCAAGAGTATGATTGGCCAGAGGCCAAGCGGAGATTTGAGCTTGAGTCTTCCTTGTCTTAGTCCAACACCCTAACCATTACACTATGCTGGCCACCCCATGTCCTTGGGCATACAAGCATGTGATGAGAGATATGTTGAAGGGATGTTAAAAATAAATCTGTTTAACTAATGGCTGCTGGGAGGACCATAGCACCCACACATGAAGGAAGATGGGGCCCAGAGTTGGTTCTGGGAGTGTCTCCTTACAGCTTGTCTCTTCTCTCTGTATGTGGCTAATTCTGCTGTGTCTTTGCATTTAGGGCAGCTGAATGAACCAATCACACCTGAAGCAGAGATGCAGCACAATTTCTTTCCATCCCTCAGAGCTGTTTTTTGTATCTCTGCATTAGTTACCTCTGAGCTCGCCTTTTTTCCTATCAGGGCAGGGACTCATGCAGAGACACCAGGGGGTGGCTTCCTCTGTAGAAAGATAATTTTTACTTTTTCACATGCTCAATGTAAACCTTTTGGGATATGAAAGTGAAGTATACCTCCAGTTTTCAGAAGCTTGGGAAACACTGGATTAGATGCTAATCAATACCATGTTCATTTCCCTCTCCCCTCCACACACTCCTTTCAGAGGATTATACTGCTTGTTTTCAATGCCTCTCTCTTGAGTGACATCCATCTTATTTGCATTGATCAGAAATAATGGCTGATGAAGCCTGCTGTCTACTGTGATCCAAGCCAATTTGCGCAAGTATTTTTTAAATGCCGAAATCAAATAGTTGACCTTTTCTGACGACTGTTGGCAGTTTGAATGGTCTTGATAAAGCAGATGTGAAGCAGCTCCTAGGAGGTGGGTTTCAAAAAGTGGGTTTAAAACATGATCAGGGTAATGTTCAACGTGTGTGCATGCATGTGCTTAAGATGTACTTGGGAAATGGCAGGCTTCTATTAGCAATGTTATTTTTTCAGAATAAACAGACCAGACTTCATTGTGATTTACTATACAAAAGGACAATTCATGATGTTGGTGAATTCCACATCTGGGGGGGGGAACTATTATTAGTTACTGAATTTTTGTTTATTGAATTTATAGCCCATATTTCCTTTCAAAGTAGCAAACAGATACACAATTTAAAAGCAAAAACCAAGCAAAAGCTTTTTTTGTGTGTGTAAACTACTTTGAGGGGTTTTTTTACAATCAAGGGGTGTAGAAATTTTATGAAATAAATAAATGAAAAACATTCTAAAACAGTTTAAATATTCTGAGTTATGAAGCTTTTCAGTTGTGTCAATTAATTTATCCGATAGCAGGCAATAGACAAGCCCTGAGTGAAGATAGAACTGTCACAATCAGTGGATGCTCCTATGTGGACACAAACTTTCCACTAATGTTCCTTCCAGCATAACTCCTTAATGCATTCATCTATCACATGGAAAGTATGGCAATCCTGGTTAATCCCACCTACAGATGAACAACTGAGAGATTAAATTTGCCAATGTCCAAGTCAACTGGCTTAATATCCATCAGATCCTGTTCTTTGTTTCCAAGAGGAAGGTTCAGGAGCAAGAACCTAGAGGTCTCATGCCTTTTGAGGCATTGGTTTTTAGCATGGCAGATGAGTCAAGGCACCTGGTTTTAACGATATTCTGTGTATCTGCATTAACAAAAGACAGCATGGGAATGATAGTTGGTCAGAGGCAGGTTTAGGCATAGATATTAGTCTATGAGCATAATATCCAGAAGAAGAGCAATAAAGCTCCTACTATACCTCTCTGGTTCAGCAAACTTTGGGAAATTGCCAGTGTGGAGATGTGTATGTCAAATTGATGTCACCAAGGGGTGAGGAAAACAGGATTCCTATTTTGCAGAATGGAAGCGTTATATTTTTAATACTAGTAAGACTCACAGTGCAAGGACACTTCCAGTCCAATGTGTGACAGTTTGTGGAAAAAATAATGATTCAGGTGTCTGTTGATTTTTCATCAGTTAATGTTGTTTATGAGGCCTTAATTCCCTCTGTCTAATGAATATGATGGTTCAGAACTTTGTGTTCAGCAGGTCAACATGTCATAGGAGGAATCTACACACATATAAAAATGCCTTTTAAAAAAGTTTTGAAAAATACATTGAATTTTGCATAGTGTCACATTTGTATATGGCACATTATAACACATTTAAACGTTTTATTTGCAGCTGTGTAGCTGAGTCCCTAGTTGACATGTTGCCTGCCAGTTGCATCATCTGGATGAACGCAACAAGCCTGAGTGAATTGTTGGGCTAGGATGTAGCTAGGAGAATTTCTGATAAATTTAGTTTCACTTTGAAATAATCTCAGCTAAGCCTGACATTTGCACCAGGTTTTTAACAAGCTCTGGACAGTTTTGCGTGGATAGGCGGTGTCCCCAGATCCCGCGCGGTCCCCCCTGTCATGTGGAATAACGACTCAAGACAACGTGCTAGGGGATTAAATTGGCCACAACTTTATTAAATTTCAAATGTGGGTAGACCTTGGCTCAGACATTGGGCGTTATCCCTCCCCAGTCCCCAGCCGGGGACCTAGGGAGCATCAGGGTTATCCAGTGTGTGGGGGGGGATGGGCCAGCTCTGGAGAACATATGTTCAAGCAGAGATAGCCGCCCCCGTTACGCCGCCGTCGCCGGGGAGAGCAATGATGACCTTTCGGCGTACGGTCAAAGCCTACCTTCAGAAAGCCCTTTAACGGGGAACCCTGGTATCATCGCTGCAAAGAGGAAGATGGACTAAAAGATTCCGCCCAAGGCCTGATACCGCCAATGTTGTGACGTTTTGCTACGGGAAAGGCGAAACCTGCCAATGCAGGGAAATTCCTTTCCAGCCCTTTAACAGCGACCTTAACATAGCAGCGCCCGCATACCTGTGAAGAAAAGTTAACCTGCAAAACCTGTGAAGAAAATTAACCTGCAAAATAAGACATTAACTGAGGGTGGGTAGGGTGGGAGAAGCTCTGGAGCCAAGTGAGGATTCCCAGGTAAGATCCTCCCTCTCTTGTGTGGGCAGGTAATCCCTCCCCTACCTGGCCTGGTCTCCTTGGCAACACCTCCCCCAGGTGGGATTGGACAATTGACTGTGGTAGGCGGAGACCTCTAGGTATCCCACCTGAGGGAGGCAAAGCCAAGCCTATGCTGCTGGAGCCCCTCCAGATCTAGGGGCTGCGCGCGTCCATGCAAAGGGCGCCCCCCGTTTTAAGCGGGGAGCGGTCATTATAAGAAGCTATCTCCAAACCGATACGATGTTTATCATGAGATGGGGAGTAGAATATTGATTTTTATTTCATTTATTTTTTTGGTCTAGCCTTCCAGCTTTTGGTCTGCAGTTTGAAAATGTGATTATTTCTAAAAAGTGTCCAGTCCAGTTAACAGCAATGTTCTTACTTGCCTTTTAGTTTTCATTGGTTTGTATTTCCTTTGATTATAGAGTTTGAAGTACGAATGTTCTTTTTTCCTTTACAGTTTCATATTTATGCACACTTTGAATGACAATGCCCAATATCCATTTGTAAGAAAACTTCCCTATTTGCATGTTAGAAGGGCATCTAGTGAGGAATAGACCAGCCTGGGTTTGAACGCCAAAGGGAGGGAAATGGCCTCCATACCTCAGGCAGAAACATTACAGGGTATTTTAATCAGATGTGATACCTCCAACTGCTCTAAAAAGGCAATTCAAATCAAGTGCTAGGGAGGGGTTTTTTATTATTAGGAGAGGAAGCAGACTGAACAAAGCAGAACCAGTAGACATCTCCACTCATACATTTGCTTGACAGAAATATATCTGAAGTATAAAAATTATAGTCAGAAATGGGAATCTCAATTACCTGCAGAGCTTTCAGTATGATGCAGCTCTTCATATCAGGACCTGAAAATTATCTCTCTGTGTCTCAGTTTGTTAGGGTATGATAAATCTCATTTTAGGGGTTGATCATGAGAAGGAAGGGATTTAATGTAGGCAGTTTTCTCTGTCTTGCTTGTTTCCCAAAATAGGAGAGCATCAGTGTAGTTATACTTAACTGGTTGCTACTCTGTGAGGATGTGACAATGAATTATTGGCTTTGGTAGATAATACATAATTTATCTGATTGATTTCACAGATTTTTTTAAGCTTTCCAGTTGTTGAATTATTGAAAGTTTTGATATTTCAGATCTAGTAGCACCATTTCAATCACCCTCCATGTCCCATTTCAGCCAAGGCTCCATAATGTGGCGAAGTGGTGGCGTGTATACAGGAGGGTATTTTCCTGGTGCATTCGATCAAATGAATGAACCCTGGCTGGCATGAAGTGCTGTGTGATGAGGTTTTTGTAATCTTTCCCATTAGCTTCCTACTAATTTGCGAACTGGTCAGGATCAGCACAGTGGAGAATGTGTTGTGAAAGCACTCGGAGGTGATTTGGACACAATGTGAGCCTACTTTGATAGCCAGTGGACAGTTTTTCACGTGTACCTTTAATATACAACTAGTGGGCATAATGTAAGGTAACCAGATGTCCCTGTTTCCTGGGGACAGTCCCTGGATTTACAAATTAGTCCCCATACAAAATCCACTGAAGTTGAAAAGTGTCCCCAGATTCACTGAAAAAAATCTGGTAACCTTAGCATAATGTCCAGTTCAAGCTATGGTCACACTGGCAATTATTATGCACTCACTCTGTTTCCAGTGCTGGGTTTTTTATCTGTGGTTACACAACAATATCCAAAATGCATACGCATCAAGTTGTTGTTGTTGTTGTTACTGTTTAATATGTTGATTATCAAACCTGTTTGACACCAATTGGAGTCTTTAAGATGTTCCTAATTTGTCTCCAGTCAAGTTGTAAACAACCTTGCTAAAGTGTTCCCTTTGGCTAGGGGGTGGTCCTGCAGCTTTGCTTCACTTCTGCCTTTTCTCTAACCTCCATCTCCCCCGCCTTGTGTGCTTTCAACTTTAACCAGTAAACAATTTTATATTTGTAGTACCACCCATGGCTGAGCAGCCATTTAGTGATCCAGCTCCACAACTGGATGGTGGGATCCTGCAAGTACAAGGGGGCAGCAGTGAGAATCTTAAGTAAAGGGGAGGAGGATTTGTTGCCTATCTGACAAACACATGCAAAGGTTGAAATTATATGTAATGTTGCCTTATATGTAAATGTCTAAGCATATATTTTCATCAAACGTTTTTGGACACAGTTCACCTGGACCTGCTCTGTTGAAAACCCTGTGCAAATGGAAACAGTACTGCAGAAACAAAATAAAAAAAAAATTCTTCCAGTAGCACCTTAAAGACCAACTAGGTTAGTACTTGGTATGAGCTTTCGTGTGCATGCACACTTCTTCAGATACACTGTGCATGCACACGAAAGCTCATACCAAGAACTAACTTAGTTGGTCTTTAAGGTGCTACTGGAAGAAATTTTTTTTATTTTGTTTTGACTATGGCAGACCAACATGGCTACCTATCTGTAACTAGTACTGCAGAAAGAAAAGGTTCTGCTCTTGCATAACTCTGCTCCATAAACCAGTGAGGTTTATGAAGCAGAGATGCCATGTGGATTTCATCCTTTTATAACTAAAAATGATGTGGATGGATAAACTGGAAGCAAAGTGGTATAAGGGGCACCCTTTCCATTCATAAATAAATGTAAAGGGTACCCTTCTGGCACATTATATGTACAGTTAATTTATGAGAGAAGCACAGGTTGCTAAATTTTCCTTTACACTGGGAAAGTGTGACGAAACTGCTGGGGAAAAGACCAGTAATGTGTAATATTGCTCCCCCACCCTTACTTTGAAGGCAGTCAACTCTAAATAATCTGATTATTCATAATTCACTGATAATAAATAATTAATTTTTTCATTAACTAAAGATTTTGTGTAATAACATATGTTTTATTTTAAAGTCAATTTAATATTAATTACAGGTTCAGCTAGTGGAACTTCTGGAGAAATTGCTCCAAGGTGACTTGTATGCCATCTAGGAGACTGGATATTAGTCTCTTTGGGGCCTCCTGGACTATACAGTCTGCTTTCCTTCTTTGGGATTTGGTCTGGAAGATAAGGGGTCCAAATTGTGCAGGGACCCCAGAAGCAACTTTAGCTCACATTGCCTAGCAGACCCAATTTGAGTGGCACAAACTCAAACTGGTTTATTTGTTATTGTATATATTTCAACAAGCCCAAAGTTTGAGAGTCAGTAGCACAGATGTTGTAAAGGTGTGGTGATCTGTCATGGAACAACCCCACTGAAGAAGATAACAGTGGTTACACAGACCTTGATGCTGTTGCGAAGGGGCCCCGTGACAGTTCAAGCTCCAAAAATATAGGTCCACCATTGAGAACTGACTGCGGTTGGTGGGACAGTGCCCCATTAGCCCTAATGGACCAGCCATCATTGTTAGGAAGTGGAATTCAGCCACCAAACCAAAATGCAAGTTGCTACTGAAAGTATATTGCAAATGAGTGGTGTTGGCAGTGGCTGGCATTCTTACCTTAATGGAAATGCAACAATATATCTTTACATATATATTTACTTGAAGGGTACATTTGCCCTGAGAGATTATTTAGAATCCAGTGGTTCAGCTAATATCAAGAGTTTTTTATTTCTTTGCTGTCAACCCATTTCACTCTTCTCTGGAAGAAAAGCAACATTATATCCTTTGAACTTAAAAAAATTATTTTTATTTTTGGAACCAATAAAATTATGGTAAATATTTACAAATAATTATCTCACATAAAGGTTACATAAAATCAAAATGTCCACAAGTAACAGTCACTCTCATGAAAAGACACACAGATATTGAAACTACGCCAATCTTATTGCATGTTTCTTCAACTAATCTAAAATAAAATGTTTGCAGTCAACCATTTAACTTAGAATAAAAATCACAGTCCAGTATTGACAAGAAAATTGAGAACCAAAGCAAAAAGAAATCAACTTATTCCCCAAACACCCCTCCCTTTGACCCACACCTTAAACACCCACCCAGCTAAAAAAAGAAAATCAAACAAAAACTTCCCAAAACCCAAAACAAAATTAAACAAAACAAAGTGTTTGACATCTTTGGCAAATTGGCACTGCTGTCATTACATTCAAATATTATTACACACAAAAGCAACACACAACACTAAGAAAAAAACACCAAGAGTTCAAGTCAGTTCTTTTCCTACTAGAAAAAAAGAATACAAAACATACACATTTTAAGAAGCAATTTTATCTGTGTGGAGACAGTCATCTCCTACGTTCAAAGGCAATTCAATTGTATTTTTATGTTTTTTTATTTGTTTTGTCTATTTTGTTGGTTTTCAAAAGTAAGCTTCTAAACAGCCATCAGAGACTTTGGTGAATACAATCGACATGTATTTCTTTGATGCTGGATACCCTTAATAAAGGGACTTTGTCCCTTTATTAGCATTCACTCAGAAAGGAATCCATTTACAATGTAACATGTTTCTGTGTTTTTAAAGGCCACTAGAAAGTGACAGACCAGGACAGTGTCTTTTCCAATACAGGTCTGAGCAAAACAAAAGAAAGAAGAGGTTTGTTCATGCATTATGTTTTTTGCAGGATTCATTCTGGGGGAGAATTAGATTTATCCTTTATTAGTTGCCAGCTGTTTACATTGGCCAGGATCCAAAGCACAGCGCAACTAGTTCCATGCCCCCAAGAAGGCTTTGGGCTTGTGTTTCTCAGGTAGCAGCCTCCAGTGTTTTATGGCAAGTCACTTTTGAAATGAAGGGGACTTTCAAAAGCTAATTGTGATATGGCATAGGCATCTGTTGTTGAAAACGGAAATGGTTTTAGCATCACATTGGACACAACTGAGCACTCAGGGACCCCTTATGTACCACTTCGGACCTCCACATTACACTTAGGCTTTCCATGACCTCCCTCATAGAGTCTCTTTCAGAGGTGAATTACCTCTATGAATTGTTTGGAGACAGACTTAAAGCTACTTTGCAGCAGGACAATAATTACCTCCCAATACAAAAACAAGGAGTAAAAAAAAATGATGTGCATGCTAGTGCCCACCTGACTTAAGTTTGCCTTGCAAGGCAGGGTGAAAAAATCTCAAAGACTGGCAGTGTAATTGCAGACCTCGCAAACACGCTGGAAAATCCAGGATTGTAATGGATTTTGGACCAATTCCAATAGGGATGTGTACGCAGCCACACGAAGATGCAAACATTGGCCAACAAATGCTCTTTGTACTGTCTTGGCTGTTATATTGAAACATAGAGTACACAGTGATATTGAAAGAGGGACAATGGGTTGGATCCAGAGTTTTCTCCCACCAGTGGTGGCATCCACTGAACCAGGTTTCACTCAGGATGTTCTTGCCAGCGGAAGAGATGAGAGGCATCTGTTTTTGGCCAATTTTCCCATCCCCCTGCCATTTCAGTGTCATCTCTCATGCTGTTCCAGAGAGTCCTCCAACCTTCCAGAGTAGATCTGAGGGGGCAAAGGGGACTGCAGGGGAAGGGAGAACCAGCAAAATCATATTCTGGAATTGCTTTTCCATTGGTGGGATTCCTCTGCTGAATCAGAAGCCTCCCATGGATGGAAGCAGCTTTTCTCTTCAGAAACCAAGTCTGGATACTGTCCAGCATGTAAAGATGGTCACATGATCTGACAGCCAAGCCAGCTGATGAATACTGATTTTAGACTCTGCATCATAGACTTATGGAGCGCTACTTTTAATGTAAATAAGTATATATGAAACTTTGGATTGCATCTACTGCTTCTGTCCCCTGGTGCTGTTATTATTGTTATTTCTGTTGTCTGGTCTTTGACTGTAATAAAGAGTAACTAAGCTATCCGACATTAATGATATTTCTGGTACTGTGCCTTGCATGGTGTATTTTGTTTGGCATTGTCATGTTGACACCAGTCATAAAATGATAGCATGTAGGATGGAACCAGATTTTACACACACACACACACACACACACACACACACATATTTCAGGTATATTCTGGTATATACAGTGTAGCAATGAAAAGTTGACTATTGATTACTCAGAAAGTTTAGCTTGCCACATTCATAAATTGATTGCCACATTCATAAATTTAGCTTGCCACATTCATAAATTGATAGTTGCAGCCTGAGCGGGGGGGAAATGTGTGGTTTCATTTATGAGCTTCCTCCCTGTTTCAATTCCAAGGAAAATGGAAATATGATGGATTAAATATCAGACCATAAATGAGAAAATACATTGTCAGGCAGGTTCACAGATATAGTCTGTGAACCCCTTTATTCAGCACAGTTAATTTTGGTGGAGATATTTGAAATACTTCCTGCTGGTTTGGGGTAGGCTAAAATCAGGGAATCCCCATACATTCAGAGACCTTAGAAACAGATAAAGTGACACAAGTCACTTTACTATTGAAAAACTAGAAATTTAATTTAATTTCCTTTGTCTAATGCCCCCATGCCCCAAAAGCCAACTTTTGTTCAGAACATAAAGTCTAAAAAAATGTAACCAATTTAATATTGAAAATTAATTTTATATCTATATATGTATAATACTGACAACAGAACACTCCAGAAGGAATTGAAACTTCAAATTCTAAAACTTCATAAAGTTTATCAAATTCAGTTTTCTACATATGAAGTTTATTCAAGTAGAAATCTGCCAATATTTTTTTAATAAAGGAGTCCTATCCTGGTTAAAATCTTCTAGAGAAGCTGTAAAAATATGATCGTATAAAGATACATTATATAAAGTATACATTTTTCTCTCTGAGAAATAATATATTTAATGTAGCTCCACTGGAAAAAGCTTTGAGGTCGGGAAAGGGTATAGAAAAGTTAAACCTCAAAAGAACTGGAGATGCTTCAGATAAGCATCCACTCTTTTTAGGGCTTATCAAAAGAGAGTCACACCTCCAGATCTTTTGAGAGTGACCGATCAATATTCAACAGATGTAAATGATTGGTTTCACTATCAAACCATGTACTTCCCAGTTAAAGCTGGAGGGACTCTCTCAGAGTAAGCAGTTTCAGGACTGGAGATATTTGCCACCAACTTTCCTTCCATAAACAATAGGACTCCTTTAATAATCTGGTTAAGCTTGGGACACTACTGTCCCTTGCAGAGTAAACACAGAAGGGCACTGAGTGCTAAGCCACCTGCAAAGTATCTCTAGAAGAAGAGAAATATGCGTTCTCTTTTGCACTGTTAAGGCAATAGATGCAGGACTTCTACTAAAACCCCAAACGTTTTCTGGATCTTTAGTTGATATATATTGACCTATCTTCACTAATGTGAGTGTAGAATTGCTAGATAAAACAACAAAAGACCCTTGTGGCACCTCAAGAGCAAATAAATATATCGTGGGCATAAGCTTTTGTTGATTCTAGTCCATGAAAGCTTGTGCTTTAATAAATTAGCTAGTTTGTAAAGTACCACAAGACTCTGTTGTTTTTGCTAACAGCTAACACAGCTACCCCTTTGGATGAAAAAGTTCCTAAGGCCTTTTCAGCAGTCAAAAAGACAGTAATTCAAGCATGACTTTTGCAGCATGGAAACGCCTTCAGCATTGTCTAGTTCATAGGTGAACACTGTGATCCATAGGGCACGATACAGGCCACCGCCATCACATTTTGCACAGCTCACACAAGGTGACAGCACCCTCAGCCAACGGCCAAGTCATCCCTCCTCCCCCCCCCTTTCACTGCCCAGTGCCTTTTCATGATGGCATTTATATTAGAGAGGAGAGTGTCTTTCCTCCTTCACACCCAGCAAAAAGCAACCTTCAAGGCATTCTGAGTTGTGAACTGGCCGCCCTGGTATCAGTATCAGTAGCACTGGAGGCAACCATTTTAGCCCCTGCTGTCCCACAGTGTTTCACACATAATAGAACTGGGGGGGAACAGACCATGCTGAGGCAGCTTTCAAACTGGAAAGGTAAAGCTAGAATTGGATCTCAATTGTATGTGTTGACCTGATAGTTAGCAATTGATAATATTTCCCCCTCAATAAACTTGCTTCTATTGACAGAATAATAGACTGTTGTGGGCTGGTCCACACACTTGCTTACTTGGGAATTTTGTGTACATGGTTGGGGCAATGAATGTATGCCTCAACCACAAATTATTTTATTGTGGGGCCTAAAGTCCCCATGGCCCTTAGGAGTTGGCTCTTATGCATACATATACATCTGCTCCCTGCAAGTCTTAATATCCGAAAAAGGTTAGATCCTAGGAATCTGTCAAAGATATATGCAAATGAATGCTTATTTGTTGTCCTGCTATGTTTATGGGGTTGCAAGAGAGGCAAAGGGTTGAACGAGCTGTGAATGTGGTGGTTCATCTGTCCTCATTGTGTTATCTTACATTGCTGATTTTATCATATATTAATAAATATGATTGTCTAAACTGGCTGTGAGGAAACATAAAATGAATGTTGCATGGGCATGATGACAAGTTTTTTTTAAAAAAAAATCAGTATCATTGAAATATGTGTTGTGGGGATGTAATGAATAATTGTTTTTTCAGATGTTCATAAAGCCCAGTGGACATTGTAGACTTAGAATTAAGGGTGAAGATGCATATTCTTTCCCCAAGTACATGTATATCAATGGTAACCTTAGAAATTGCAGTGTACAATACATCTCTGAATGGGAACGGAGCTGCAGGCTGCTCTTGCTGAATATTCCCTCCAGGGTGTTCACCCTGCTTTTCTCATAAGCTCTGCTCCTGTACTTGTGAGGACTAAAACCTAGTCAATAGGTGATAGCAGAACCAGTAGTGTGGAATTTTCAAAGGCTGCATACATAAAGGTCTTCCTAATCTACCACAAGCTGTTGAAAAGCTCTTGGTTGTGTTGGGGCACCATGCCAAATCAGATAAGGCTTGAATGCTCCTTATCCTGCTTTGCCCCATCAACATGCAAAGTATGTATGGCAACATCAAATACTCAGCAAGTAAAAAGCATTTTAACATTACCACACAGAATAAGTGAGGGTGTTTTTGGCTGCCTGCACCTAGGAAGAATAAAAGCTTGCCTCAGCTGACCCTCAGAAGCCACACATTTGTGGTAGAGGAAGAAAAGGTTCTTGGTTGGCTATCTTGAGGAGTGGCTGCCTTTGTGAGTTATGGACACCTTAAGCATTTGGTATGGCACTAAAAAGCGGACGTGAGAGCCTGTTGTAAGAACATTGCTTTCACTGTTAATTCATAGTTTCAAAGTAACCAATTTGGGCTAGAAATTGGTTAAAGCACCCCCTTTTTTTGTTCTAACACCTTCCCTAGGAACACCTGCTCTTCAAAGTTGAATCAGAGGTTTAAACTGCCATTTGCTCAGATTCTGCTTTAAAGAGCAGGGGCAACTCAGTCACACAGCATTAAAGCGCAGACTAAGAGCAGGGCAAGTGGAAAATGTGGGAAAGATCTAATGGATGCTTTTTTTAGTGTGAAGCCAGCAGATCTAGGCCATTCCACCCCATGTTAAAATTCCTGCTATTCCTGTAAATATCATAGTGTTATTTTTCACATTTGCAGACTGTACATTGTGTGTGTCCGCTGAGAATGCCATGCAAAATAAAATCTACCTACACACAGAAGACTGGCACAAAGGGGACTGCTTGGTCAGTTTTTTATTTCAGTAAGACCAAAGGTGCAGGGAAGCAAGAGTTTGCAGCAATTGCTTTGACCCCTCTGTACATAGTGGAAGGGCACCCACAATCCTCCAAAATTGTGGCCAGAGCCTACCTGGAATTTGTGTAAGTCTCACAATGCAATCCTCTACATGCCTACTCAGAAGCATAGGCGCCAGCTCCCTGGGGCCCTGGGTGCCTGAGCACCCACAAAATTCCCCATGAAGGGGGTGGGCACCCACAAATTTTGGCGCCAGGGTCAAGCATGCTTCATGGCACCCATGGCCCTGGGCACCCACAGTGGGGAGCAAGCCCTGGCGCTGATGCTCAGAAGTAGGTCTCATTAGGTTCGATGGCCCTTGCTCCCTGGGAAGTCGGTGTAGGATTCATACAGAAGGTCGCAATGAACTGTGTCTAGAAAAGCAGTTTCTTAAAGCTTCTTGCAGCATACTTGGTATAAAGATAAGCAAATTTTGTATAACTCCTCTGGCCATACAGTTTGAATTGTTCAATTTAACTAGAAATAAAGAGTGATTGGCTAAAGTTCTTCATGTGCTAAAATTTCAGATTACCTGTTCACACTCCCCCTCCCCTCCATTTTATCTTTTTTTTAAAGCACAAGTTAAGAGAACTTTTTAAGCTTATATACTGACTGCCCAATTCAACTGAACTGTGTTTTGTTCCTGATTTTACCCCCAGGTAAAAAATACTATAATTTTTCACAAATAAAGGCTTACAATGGTGCGAGCAAAGATGAAGTATGGAGAAACATGGACTTTTAAAATAGCACCCAGTTGTTTCTGGTAGTAAAAGCTAACATTTGATGTACCACTTCTTATTTTTTTGAAATATTCTTAGAAATCAGGAAAAATAATTTCCCCTTCAGTTACAGATGAAACTCTTATTTTCAACCCTCTCCTTGCTTTCATACAAACACATTGAAAGTTAGGCCAAAATGTGTTTCTCTTGAGCTATAAAACTGAATGGTCACACATAGGTTTGTAAATCAATTTTCATTCCAGCTAGCAATGAGCATACTGAATCAGACAAACATCCAGGAATTGCCATGCAGGCTTTGGATACTGAAAATGTCACTAGTATTATGCAGTTAGACTTTTATTAAAATGTGTGTGCTTTTTATACTAAGGCCTCTTTAATTTTGTTACTGTAAATATTCTTGAATCCCTTTCATATATTATAGTTCTAAAATAGGGACCAATAGCAATCTATAATGGAAATGAGGAATTGGACGATGAAAGTTTTATACATGCATCTTATTAGACAGCAAATAGAATATGGGAAATGCATGAGATATGGCTTTTGTTGGCATGCCTACCTCTGGAACATATCCCAGAGGTTCTCTTTGGGTCTAGAAGGCATTACACAAAATCTCATCCATCTCACAGTTCTGCACTGTTCTTGTGAACTCCTGGAGGGCTTGAAGTTAATCTACTGGTTATCTGTGTACTGTATATTTAGTTTGTATTACCAAGTAGCATTTTTTACATCAAAATGTTGAAATAAGAAATTCTGATATGATCAACAGAAAATGAAGTTTTTCTTCAATAGCTTATTTGAAGTGAAAGATGCAATTTTACAGGCTAAGGGAGAAATCAAAGTTTCAGTGGAGAAACAGGTCTGGCAAACATGTAAAGAGCAGTAGTGGGAGGGTCTGATTTGAAGAAGAGCACAGCAGGTGGGTGAGGGGGGTGCATCCATTATCTCTCTACTGCACTTCTCTCCAATAGTAATATTTCTCAAAGCCACAGCTAACACCTGGAACTTTGACTGGGGAAAGGTGGCAGAAGGAGGGCAAATCAGGAAAGACCTGGTGGATGTGGGAAGGGCTAAGAACTTAACTCCCTGTGAAGTTCTCCCCCCGAAACATTTTAGATAGTCAGCAAGGCCCCAGGATCCCAGTCAGACATCACATTTCATCTTAAAACAGGACTCAGAGCTGCTGTTCTTGAAAGTGATGGATTGCCTGAGAAGCAGTGCAAAAGCATGTGGTGCTGAGCATCACTTACAGGTCTACTCAAATAGAAGGAGATCCCATTGTATTGAATAGGGCTTTCTCCCAGGGAAGTGGATATAAGATTGCCTAAGTAATGCAAAAAAAAAACAAAGAAATTGAAATGTTTGTACAGAAACAACACACATGCCAGGCAGCCACATGAAACATTCACTAACACCATTCAACATTTATTCCATTGGCTTCTGTGGAAAAGGAGCTATTTCTTCCCTTGTAATTTTCCTTTCTTTAGACAGGCCATCACTGGGTCATATTTTTATTTTTTTTAAGAGGAATAAAATGACTGTTTTTTGAGTTAAGGGAATTTTATGGCACCACAGTTGATTGATGCCCATCTTTTCCACCACTTGTAAACTTCATTCTGTATGGATTGGGATGCATGGAACATGAAATAAAATGTCAAAGAACTATTAGTTCCTTTGGGGGGCAGTGTTGAAGATGAGAATCTACACACTTCATGGTGTAAATGCATTCCTAGTGAAATTATGGCAGCTTCAGATGATTTTATTTTTTCACTGTATGTTGTGTTGTTTCCAAGGTGCCTTGAGAAATGTGAGCAATTTAGGTTTCCCCTAATGACATGACTTCCATCACAGCCTAGTTTTAGAAAGCAGAATGCTGTAAACCTCATTCACACGTGTAACCGAAGTCCGAAAGGGAATCTGGTTGACAGTAAGGGGAGTGGAATGCTAAGAGAGGGAAGGAGTGCCAATTGGGAAGGTCAATTGGTGGATTAGAGGAAGATGAGACAGACAGTGAGAGGAAGGGTACAATGAAATACATTTATAAGAGAGATAGGATAGTTGTAGAGACTCGAGAGCAGACATGCTTAGGCAGGACGTTAGAATTACAACTGTGTAGATGTCACTTGCCTGCACTGGTGGGTGGGTTCCTCAATTAAATAAAAGTTCAAGCTTCAGAACTTGAAAGGATGAATTCTGGTCTGGGTAGATTCTAACATAAACTATGCCACTTGCCCGCTGCCTATCGTGCCATGGGTGATGGAGAAGAGTCCTTCCGCTGTCCAAGTCGGTAGGTCATGGTAACCGATATGTTTGAGAGAGGTCAGGACTAAGTGGAGTAGCTGAGGGACTGACCTTTAATGACAACCTGGGGAGAAACCTTGTGATGGACCCTGGGGGTGTCACAATGTGTTATGCTCATGAAGAGATTCAAATGATTAAAGGGTCAGTAGTATGGTCACAATATTGGCTCTGCCCCTTAAGTTGTGCAGCTTTCTGGACACACACACACACACACATGTCCATGTATCAAGCAGGGATGTCTACATGGGAAAGCCCATGTGTGTGGACTTCAGAACATGTAACCTGATCATGTGGAAGAACCTGGCAGTGTGAATCAGCTCTTAGTTGGGTAGAAAAGGATAATGGTGCACATGTCAAGCACAGTTGCTAAGTCGTACCAAGAACTAACTTAGTTGGTCTTTAAGGTGCTACTGGAAGGAATTTTTTTTATTTTGTTTTGACTATGGCAGACAAACACGGCTACCTATCTGTAACAGTTACTAAGAACAGCCAACACTGCCACAACATTCGATTTGTGCACAGTGGTAGAACTTGCAGCAGTCAAAAGCAGTAAACCTAAGTGATTAAGAGGCTTAACCAGTCCTTCTTCCATATCAGAGATCATAACTATTTTTATCAAGCTTTAGAAATTTTGTAAGAATGTTTGAGGAAGGGGCATAGCTCAGTAGTAGAGCACATGTGCAAATGGTCCTAAGTTCTTGAGGTAAATATGTCACATTTCCAGGGTGGATATACAAAGGTTCCCTGGAAAACTGCTGCCAGTGTATACAATAGTGAGCAAAAGCAATCAGTGGCCTGACGGTGATGGAAGGTAGTTTTCTAAGTTCTTAAGAAATAAGCAGATCCAGAGTGCAGGGGGGGCCAGGCGAGAGGAGCAGACTTGCACTAGGGTTTTGTTTCAGGGGTTTTGTTGGGAGAGGGGTTGTTGTTGATACTATTTTTTTGTATCTTTATTTTTATATCTTTTTAGAGGTATGTGGAAAATGTTCAATTTGAATGTTTACTTTTTGATTTGTTTTATTTATTGTTTATGACTACTTTTGTTATGTTTGTAATTGTGCACTTTTTCATGTAAGCCGCCTTGAGCATGGTTTTAACTATGGAAAGGTGGCATACAATAAAATGATTAATTAATTAATTAATTAATTAATGTAAAAGGGGCTCCAGTAGAGGTCTGTAACCTCCATGAGTTCTAGTTATCTTAAGATGATTACACACAGGAGGAAATTTGATTTATTGTGCATTTTCAGCTGAACCTATCAAATTTGCTGTTTCTGAAACAATATATAAACCAAAACACAGCTATTCTTAGAAATCTGCACTAATCTGAATTTTGCGGTATAGTTCTTCAAATCAGTGTTTACAAAAGTGCATTTTAGAGGGAAGTGTGAATAAAAATGAATCTATTAGTGAAAATAATATACAGAAAATTGCTTGCAAACTGTGTATTAGTCAAAACTGCATATAAAAATATGAAATTCACAGCAAAATAATGAATTTTTACAAGGTTGGGGTTTTTTTGAGGGGAAAAATTTGCTGCAAAATGTGGAGGACTAAATTTAATATTGGAGAAATTGAGAAAACCCAAACTGACAGATCCTTCCATCCCAACTCAACACCTAGACATTTGGGTCAGAGAGCTGAGCAACCTTGGACCACTGCCCCTTTATTAATGTGATGGGAACTTTAGTGTAGCTTTCATAGTGGCCCCCAGTTACCACTGTTTAAGCAGTTTGGAAAAAGTACCACCTTAAATTTCTGCAATTGCAAAATACATAAGGCTTTCATTATATGGAATCTCTTCTGTAACATTTAGCTAAAGCTACAGCCAGTGTGTGTGTAACTTTGCTAATAGTGACTGCAAATAAGCATAAATTAATATTCAGCAGTTAAAATGTCACTAATTGCCCATGCCTGTCATTTGCTCACATGTTCAATGCCAACATATGGTGCATATATGCCCACATGACCATCAGATTTGAATTATGTATCAAGAAAGAACAACAGCCCCAGAAATAGCCACAATGAATGTTAACCTGGTTCAAAGTTGGTTTAAAGCTTACTGAATTCTTGGAGTCAGTGCACCAGTATCAAAACACATTTTCCCACTGTATTTTAAACTCATTTGTCCCTTGTTGCTGTTTATGCTATACCACTCCATAGTAACACAAAGAAGTAAGTTATTTACATTGGTGCTTTGTCATTTGAGCAGACCATTTTTCCCCCCCTTAATGCCCTCTCCCTAAAATAAACTTCAACCCATACAGTCCATGTTGAATCACGCATCCTGTTACAATGCACATTAAAGAGAGACATTCAATGGAGGACTGCTCAACATTTAGAACTGCTTCGGTTCCCCTGACATGGTCAGGAGAACCAGAGAACCAGCTAGTTAGTCCAGAAGCAAGAAGACTGTGCGTATCACATGGCTACTGCATCTTGCAAACCACAGGGAATGTCAGCAAAACTGATTCTTTGTTTGCTCTGTTTTTTATGGGAGATTCAGTTAAGGTCACTAGAATTTCAATGATTAAAAACAGTTAAAAGCGGTTCACCTAGCTGAAAGAATAACATTCCAATTGTTGCATGGGTTCATGCGGGGTATTTTCTCTTATCCATCCTTGTAGTCCGATTTCTGCAGTTACATGCTAGGTGGTTCCAGTTGTGTCATCCGGCATAATGTGTTTAATAAGTGCTTCTTGGTTCCATGTGTCAGTGGCGGTCATAAGCAGCAGCGGCTGCTGGAGGTGCTGCTCCCCGGGCCGCAGCGCTGTAATAGTAAGGAGAGCCTAGAAAAGAAGAGATGCCATGGTGTAAATCACAAATCTTCAGAGGTGTTACTCATCACCAAGCAAATGAAGGAGTTAGAGAAAGCGTAACAAAGCCATCCTCCTCAGTGTCTTGTCCAGCACCTAACATACTTAGTCCGTGTTTCTCAGATCTCAGATCAGAGTGTAAACACAAGGTGCCAGGAAAACCTACAGGATAAATAATACAACTGTAGCATATACCCAGGTGACTCAAGTTGCACATCAGTAGTCCACACTTGTCCCTAGAGCAGCTTGCATACCTACTCAGAGTGGGTGGATTGATTTAAATTAGTGATAGGCCAACTATCCCTGTTACCATGGCTGTGACCGAGCACACCCAAATGTTTTTTTAAAAAAGGGAGGCAGAAGGAAACAGATAGAGGGCAGGCAGGGGGGAAATGCTGGAATGGATCTCCAGCCTCCACCTACTGCAGATCCATTCCAGTCTTTTTCTTCTGCCTGCTTCTGGCTCTGTCATTGTCTGAGCTACTTTCACTACCTTTTGCTCACACCCGGTAAGCGCTGTCTCATTCACTAGAAGAAACAATCTGTTTTGGTCAACTTGGGTTAGCTCATTATATGATTAAAGATAAAGATCATGAAAATTGACAGTATATTTTTATATGCCTAGTTATCACTACAGCAAATAAATTGTATTTTTAATCTCATTTTTAAGTTAGTATTTTTAAAGTAATGTTTAGAGGTCAATTTGAAAAGAAGTTTTAGTTTATTTAGTTTGATTGAGGAATAAAAAAAAAGATGCAATGCTGCTAGAATTTTAGGGAGCTTTTTGGTCAAATGGGCTCCTGGCCAGTTCCCTCAGGCTGTGCCTTTTTTGTTTGGGCATTGCCTTCTGTCTGTGACTGCATTTCAGGTTACACTGAGAAGCTCTAAGGTAGATCATTGGGCTTAGGGGACAGCAGATTCAACTTAACAGCTGCCCCATCCCTAGTTTGTGCCTGCTTTCTGTGATGAAGGCATATATCAGCAGGCCTTGGTTATTTATTTGTTCTTGAATAAGAGTCCAGGGGCGTGGGTAGCGCTGTGGGTTAAACCACAGGGCCTAGGACTTGCCGATCAGAAGGTTGGCGGTTCAAATCCCCGCGACAGGGTGAGCTCCCGTTGCTCGGTCCCTGCTCCTGCCAACCTAGCAGTTCGAAAGCATGTAAAAGTGCAAGTAGATAAATAGGTACCACTCCGGCTGCTCTGGTTCGCCAGAAGAGGCTTAGTCATGCTGGCCACATGACCCGGAAGCTGTGTACCGGCTCCCTCGGCCAATAAAGCGAGATGAGCACCGCAACCCCAGAGTCGGCCACGACTGGACCTAATGGTCAAGGGTCCCTTTACCTTTACCTTAAGAGTCCACCCCTTACAGAGTTTCAGTTTTGGAATGTGTTAAGCAATGGCATTGTTCAGCATGGTGCAGCAGCAAAATGAGCAAAGCATATGTGATTGCCTCACCAGGAGCCCACACGCTCACACATTCCTTTTAAACCCTGGTTTTGCCTTGCATGATATCTGAACTAGGCCATGGTCAAACAGAAAACAAACAAGTTCCAATAGCCTGGTACAGATTCAGAAGATCAAGGTAACAGTGAATCATACAGAAATCCCCTGAAGAACAAAAACGAGTAAACAGCACAAGAATGTGAACTAAAAGAGGGTACCTTTGCTTAGGAAGTACTTGATAGAAAGCCTGCCCCAATGCACTAGCTTTCCAAATGCAATGAGATTTTTGCATGAAAGTGAATTCAAAATACACCATCCTGGGACACCTATATCACATGCTTTTTTTCTGAACAATAAATTGTCCATAAGAAGCAGACAATAAACATGGGAGTTAGATCTGGCAGCTTAATAAATCTCTCACAACAGAAGTGAAAGATGTTTTAGAGAGCATGATAATAGTGTGTGAATGTGTGTTCCAAATTCTTTTTTTAAAATGACTCAAACTTTCTCAGAAGCCTGGTTTCAAATCAAAATATATACATCTTCTCCATACTGTAAAAGCAATGAAATTGCTAACCAGCAAACCTTCCCTATTGTAGAGGACTCTACTGACAGTTTTAAAGGAGGAGAAACAGGGAGAAATCAATACTATAGTGACAGACATCATGGAGAAGTCACAAAGTTCAAGACATGTGTAAGGGACCAATATTTCAAACAGATGAGCTTGTGAAAGGAGACTAGAGGCACCGTTGCAAGGCACTGATGAAAAAGACTTTCTATATAATACTTAAGGGGAGGCAATTGGTATATATTTCAAAACAGGAAAGACCTTTCATCAGACGGCATGCTTGCCACAGTAGGGGCAAGAGTAAATAAGTAACGTCTTTCCAAGCATTCCTTGAGAATATCTGTAATAAACTGATCTGTGCTCATTGAGAACGCTCTGAGGTTTCCCTGGATGAACTGCAACCTCAGAAACCAATGCAGCAATACACTTACTACAGAATGTGCTGCTACAAAAGCAATAAGGTTCCTGTTGCAGAAGCTTATGCAACATTATATTTCATAGTTTTTTAAGCATCCACCACACTATGTTGCAATGTTTACCATATTTTGAACCTTATGGTTCTGACCCCACCTTAATCTTTTTGTTTGTTTGAAGTATTTTTGCATGACCTTTCAAGTCATACAGCACTCTCAAGGTGCTTCACATCATAAAATAAAAGTATAAAATACAAATTTAACAATAACAATTCAGTCTTTTTTAAAAAATAAAAAATAGCAGCAGTTAAGTTAAAAGCCCAGACCAGTCCTTAATTAATTGTTTCAAAGTGGATGCAAACAGCCAGGTCTTTAGAGGGGAACTAACAGAGCCACACAACCCACACCCATTCCCAAGGTAACGTATCCACCAGGTCAACGTATCCACCAGATCTACCAGATCAGAAAGCAGACACTGGCCAATAGTCCAAGATTTGTTTGCTTTTTAAACATGGGTCTAAGCAGTAGCAGTCAGCAGGATAAGGCTCACCTGACCTGTAGCCTGTGTCACTGCTTCTTATCGGGAAATTGAATGGAGTGGAGAGATGGTGTGCAAGTACAGTGGTGCCCCGCAAGACGAACGCCTCGCAAGACGAAAAACCCGCTAGACGAAAGGGTTTTCCGTTTTGGAGGTGCTTCGCAAGACGAATTTCCCTATGGGCTTGCTTCGCAAGACGAAAATGTCTTGCGAGTTTTTCCGACTTTTTTTTCCTCCCCCCCCCCTTTTTCTAAGCCGCTTATCTGCTTATCCGCTTATCCGCTAAGCCGCTAAAAGCCGCTAATAGCCGCTAATAGCGCTAATCCACTAATGGGCTTGCTTTGCAAGACGAAAAAAACGCTAGACGAAGAGACTCGCGGAACGGATTTTCGTCTTACGAGGCACCACTGTACTTTGGTGGAACCAAATCAGTGCTTCCACCGGTGTGATTGCACTTCATCGACTACACTGCCACTTTGCCCCTGGAGTAGCAACACAAGCAGCAGGAAGTCAGGTGAGTACCACTGCCCAGCAGACCACCACTGAGTCTAACTGCTTCCTCTTTGAGGGTAGTGGGCACTACACTCAAAAAAGCATTAACTACTTCTGAGGTTCATGTGGTGAGTCCTAACCTGACAGATTAATTTTTAAAATAACCAAGAAGGGCAGGGTTCTCTAGGACAGGTTGTAGTTCTCAAACCTCCAAGAATTGTTTTGCATGTCATCAGGCTGTGAAGATTTATCTGCTGCTGAAATCTATCCAAGGCAACATGATTAAATGGGACCCTAGCTACATCCCTCCCTGGCTGGTAAAACAGCGTTATCTGGGGTCAGATGAAATGTGAGTAATTTTTATCTTTAAAATGTAAAACAAATCCATCAGTCTCTAAGGACCACAACTCCTTTCCCACCTCTGCAGGTATGTCAGTGGACAAAAGCAGTGGTGGTTAGTGCTGATGGGGACTGGAAATGCAGGTGGCAGGTGGGGACTGGCTGGCTGCAGACTGGGGTTGGTGGGACAATGCTCCATTTACTCGAATGGACCAGTATCCACTGGAAAATAGATCCAGGTGGGACGGGAAGGAGAGAATGTAACATTTTAGGTGTGTGGGTTATCTGTATCTAGTATCAGGGTTCATGCACTCTATCTTGTTTGATACTCAATTTAACAATATGTGTGAATGAACTATTCTGTATTAACTACCACAAATATAATTTTCAGGTCGCCCAGTTTTGCATACATAATATATTTCATTGAGACACAGTTGACGCATTCAGCTGGGAGGCATCAACTGATGAGAGATTAAGTGCACATGAGTAAAATAACTATCAGAAGCATATAGCCATAGTCATATTCTGTTGAACAGAGCTATCCACTGTTTGCCTCTGTGCTTGCCTCTATCAGCTTCCACACCCAGAAATATTTGTTTGAACTTTTCTTTGACACAGTAGTTGGTCTCAGTCAGGATCAGAGGTTTTTTAGCAACTGACATTTGAAAAAAATAAAATGAGTAAAGACTAGGAAAATAGTATAAGAACAACTTCCTTCGGATGAAAATGGTTCTATAGGCCACTATTTTTCCTTATCTTCCAAATTTGACCTTCTGTCTCATTTCTTACATGTGATATTTTTAACATAATCAGACTATTAAAATATAATTTTTCTATGCAGCTCCCTGACAGCGTTTTATATATCTCCAGGGTTTGACTTTTCCCTCCTATTCACATTTCTGTAGTGAAATCAAAAAGGCCTGCATTTAAACTGAAAAATGAAAACTTCACATTGCAAAACATTCACTCTTTCACCCTGTCATTACACTCTCCTCTAGAATAAACTTGTCCATTCTTCTGTCATTTTTCCCTTTAATTCATATTATCATCAATTTATTTCTTGACACAGTCATTTCTGGCTCATACTTGTTCTCTAATCCTTTTATAGAAACCCATAGAAGTACTGATTCTAATCCTAATTGACTGGTTTCAAACCTTTTCACCTCATATGAAGCCATGCCAATATTGTCAATCTTGTGACCCCGTCCTCTGTAACAACAGCTATATATATAGCTCAGGTGTAGCCAAAAGGGAGCCCTGTCAGGCTCACTTACATTTCACAATGTGCACAAATCACATCAGTTCAGAAGAGAGAACAGTGCATCAAACAAGATCTGCCATGATCAACATCAAGTCGAAAGTAATGAGTGAAAATGGTAAAGAAGTTATTACAACAAACCAGCATGAAATTGAATCATTTTTCTTCATTAGACTGTGTTGCTATTATCCACTTTTAGCATGTTTGTATTAAGTAGACTTTAAACACGCAAGCTCGCTAGGCTTCAGTGACTGAAACCTCTTGGGGTATGTGTGTGTGTGTGTGTGTGTGTGTGAGAGAGAGAGAGAGAGAGAGAGAGAGAGTTAGTTTTCATAAAAACCAAGGCAGCCATTATTATTTCAGTGCTTGTATGCCATACACAGTTTTCTCAAATATTTCCAAATTCATAGCTGTGTCAAGTTAGAAAAGCTGGACATTAAAAATCAATAAAGTCAGGCAATAAGATCTGATTATTGTTTCTGCAGTACTAGGTGTGTCTGGCGCTGTAGAAATGTATAAATTAATTCAAGACCTTGCTTGAAAATAACATAGACTACACAAAGAAGAGAGTATGCAGTGGAAGCAAAATACAGAGGGGGGAAATGTGGTTAAAATAAAAGTACGGTTTTAGTAAATGCATATGCATAATTCAAGGCTAAATTCAAATTCCTAGGCTTGAATTAGCAGGCCTGATTGCTTCAAGCAAAGTTAGTTTAAAACCCCTTAGGCTTCAGCAACACAATTGAGCATTTTCTTACTAGAATCTGAAATGAATGAGCCTGTGAGTTATGACACATGGCAGGTGCCAGTCAGGTCATTTAAGAAACCACAGGAAGGCGCTCATATACCACAGTGATGGGTTGCAGTCAGGCCCTGCATAGTACAAATAGTATTATGCTGAGATTACTGACATCAGCAACATGATTTATGTCATCTTTAGATGTTCTTATAACTGATGTGCTTATCAGATGACATTCCAAATAGTGAAGTAAGGAAATACATATCAGAAGTCTGATTAGATTGCTTCAGTTTGATCCATCTTTTTGCTTGCTGTAGCCCTCAAGGATGGCATTCAGAAGAACAGGCTGGGGAGTAAACAATGCTATGGGAATCTATCACACTCATTAGAAAAGTTACTCGAAGACAAAAAATATATTAAAGCATTTCTGGTCTATGTATTAAAATAATTGGTGGGAGGGGGGAGGGATGTGTCTGCACTGGTTGAGTTCAGCTTTATCACAGATAAGTGGGAAGGCTATATAAAATATAAAATTCTAAATTAAGGGTAGAATTTGTCCTTTAAAAAATTCTTTGTTGTTAGGTAAATCCTTTTCATGAAATGTCCTATAACTGAAAGATAATTGATAAAATGTTCAGGTTGTGGGGGGAAATGAAATTTTTGGTTGGGCATAGTGTGTGTGTATGTATGTAATATTTAAATTATATCTTGTTCATTTTACAACCTCCTATTGTGGGAGGAAGTAGAAATGAAAATTATCCATGCAAAGCACAAAGAGCAATATTTTGGGACCCATTCTTCAGAATAGAAATTAAGTGAACAATATTGGTCTGTCCCATTTCTACAACACTGTTTCCCCAACAAGATCATGATCACCGATGTGGGTTATCTCTTCTATTTTCTCAACCCTATAATATGTCTGAAAAATAGTGACCTGCCTATTCAGTCTGCAATTCTATATTTATATGCCCATGAGTAACCCTCAATGGGACTTATTTGGGGGTAGACCTAATTGGGACTGTGCTATCAATGAGTTTGCACTAAGTGTAGGGATTTGAAGGCAAGCATCTAAGGCCTTATCCGCATTTGAGCATTATTTAGCTGTTAATCCACTTTCCCCCCATTAGAATGATACTGGATTAGTCCACACCCAGATTTATTGGAATTAGTTTATGAGGTGCAACTTCAGTCTTTCCTGTTCATACCAGTAGGATCTTCCCTTTGGTCAAGGTTCCTCCCTCTAAATTGTTAATTCTATTATGCCAATTCAGTGCCAACAGGGCACGTGCACAAATAGATATGTGTGCACCTTTGTTTTGTTTTGGGAAATAAGCAAAAGCATACATTCAGGCAATTTAATTCTCAGCACACACATCCACAGTTTTTCAGTTTTGTGCAAACTTAACAGATCAGAATGTGTGTGTGTGTGTGTGTGTGTGTGTGTGTGTGTGTAATGTAGTTTGCCTGTTTGCATTTGCACTTTTCTGGTGTTGTGCAAATCTGAAGGATTAAAAGAAATATGTATAAATGGGACTACACTTCTTTCAGGAGCAGGTCATAAATCTTTTCTAGCATAGCGAAAAAAGAAATGAAAAGCACCATTTTCAGTTTGCTGCCCAATATCTGCTTAATATTTTTTTAATGTGGTTTACTTGTGCAGGGTTTTGGTTTTGTGCAAATGCATGGGATGAGAAGAAAAAACAACAACAAGGCCATGCTCCTCCATTCAGGAGTGAGCCAGAAAGTATTACAAGAACAGCCAGAAAAAAACATTGAGGAAGTACTGGACATGGAAAGGAGAGCAGCAGAGCAAGGTTTGGGATTTGTGTTGTTTGAGGGTTATGTCATGTGGACTAGGCGAATTAAATGGAAACACAAAGAGCTGCAAACACACAGTAAACAAGCCCTGCAGTGAGCCAGTGTGGTGTAGTGGTTAAGAGCGGTAGTCTCGTAATCTGGGGAACCGGGTTCGCGTCTCCGCTCCTCCACATGCAGCTGCTGGGTGACCTTGGGCCAGTCACACTTCTTTGAAGTCTCTCAGCCCCACTCACCTCACAGAGTGTTTGTTGTGGGGGAGGAAGGGAAAGGAGAATGTTAGCCACTTTGAGACTCCTTAAAGGGAGTGAAAGGCGGGATATCAAATCCAAATCCAAACTTCAGCATTCTAATCCATTATATTAAAATAATGGTATCAACCTCAAATTGTATCAAGAACCAGTGATTTTTGTATAATTTAAATAGTACAAATCAGAAAGGGGTGATATTTTATGGAGGTCATGAAAAAGGCCTTACTAACAATCTTATAACATTGTGCTATGTGCTGATGTGCTGACAAGTATTTGCCATGTGGGGCAGCTGACAGAACACCAAGTCCTGTGGCACTGCACTGGCTCTACCAGCCAGCCAAGAGCACGCTTTCAGTGCAACCTTGACATAGTTTATGCAAGAGCCCTAAATAAATAAGGCTTCCACACGGGCACAAGTCACCAAGTTGCTGTAGCAGTTATTAGTTTTAACAGCAGCTACAGCCACACATGGCCAACCTTTTACCTTCTCAGCATCTCTAGCCTGCATATTTACCCTCCAGTAGTGCTAATTTGTTCTGTCCCGTCCCCCCCGGCAAATAACTATTCTCATTTCACCCCTCTATTGCCTTTTGGGGAGACACAGGGGGTAACATTTTGTTTGTGGGCAGTAAACAAGCATTCACTCGAGATCTTCAAGTTTCAGTCCTCCCAGAGACCTCTAGAAGGTAATGTACAGAAAGGAAGGCACTCAGATGCAAAACACCCTCCCCATAAGTGTCTAGCAGATAATAAATATTGCTGAATGTGTTTGAGTTAGCTTGAACTTTAAGCTATCTATAGGTACAACCAGATTAATTTTGTGATTAAGCATTCTGTTAAACATTATTAGGTAAAAAGTTCTGTTAATTAGTAGGTAAAAGAGATACTCTCATATTCATTAGCTGGTTCTTATGCACATTAACCACTCAACTTACATTCCCTTAACATATATATTTGCTCCACTTTCATCTCTGCTAAATAATGTGAAACTCTGGAATTAGTGGATTAGTGGATTGTTATGATCAGTTTAGTTACAAACCTTCAGCAGGCAGTGTAGGGCAGACTATTGCTCAACATATGAATAAAATATACAGCAGCAGGGAGAGAGTCTTCAGCAATATGTAGGGAATGTTGAGGAGCCCTGGCAGTGATTTCTGATTGGATGGTTTGGTATTGCAGGGAACTATGGCCTGCCTGTGATATGCTAGCTTTTTACTTACAGGGAGTTATACATGTGGGAGATTGTTGTTTTTCAAAGCATCCTCTCAAACTGCATTCTAAAGCGGCACAACCCATTCTCAGGACCATACCACCACTGTGCTGTACACATAGACCAGGTGTTTGCCATTGGTCCCCAAGTGCTAAATAGCCAAGTAATGAGAAGTCAAATTATGTACATGTGTGTGAGAACCAGCCCTAAGAGCTGCCCTCCATGCCTTTTTTAACCTCAGATGACACTTCAATCCACTCCACATGGGATTATGGCTTTCATACAGAGGTTTGAAACTAGCATTGAGTAGAGTAACAAAACGGTAATAGGAAATAGCTTCCCATTTGGGCAACAAAAAGACCCTTAGCTCTAGCATAGTAAATGGCAATTTTGTACTGTAAAAAGCAGTGTGACACAGAATGCTATAGCCATCAATTACTCCCAAAGGATTTAAGGGCAAGGAATGTGATGGGTAGAGCTTAGGTGGCTCAATTACTTAGGGACTCAATTACTTAAAACAAAGAAACTGAATTTTTAAAAATGACAAAAATTCAAAATTATTTCTCTGCTAGAGGTCGCACATAACAACCTTGACATCCATAAATCTGGAAGTCTCTAAGGCACAATATCTCTCTGCTAGAGAGGTGACAATTAATTGGTATTTTACTTACCTCATCCGCATAGATTATGCAGGAGAATTCTAATCACCATGTGCTACACACATGTAAGGTCAGGGTGGGCCAGACTTTGACAGTAGTATAAAATGGATGTTGCTTATCCTCCTTATTAAAGTGAGGGAGTGGGTGTGCTACTCAGGGATTTGCTATAGCAGAAGCCAAGGGCCTGCCAGGAGATTTTCCAGAGCCAATGGGATTCTGCCTAACTGCAAAAGTATGTTGCTGAAACATGCCATGCATACACTGGACTGCACATTTGTAAGGGAAATCAAAATGAGCAGGCAAGAGATTGAGGAAGGTGGGGGAGACCCTGGAAGAAAGGTGTTGTTGTTTTTTAAGAAACTAAACTGCTTTCTTTTATAGTGTCATTAAAACTGAAGACTATGTGGCACAAATATATTTGGATCTCAGTATGGAGAAATAACTTTTTTCCATTCAAAAATCAGTATGTGCATGGATTCATATACCCTACTATTCTCCCTTCACCATTTTGCAATTTAAAAACTAAAAACAAACACTATAAAGCATAGCACGCAGCAAAAACTGATTACTGCCAATAGTTCTTAAGGGAGTTCAAATGGGCTTATGAAAAGTTTTGGTTTCCTGCTGGACACATTTCTTCTGCTGTTAAACAGGTTTTCCAGAGTTTCACATTATTTAGCAGAGATGAAAGTGGAGCAAATATATATGTTAAGGGAATGTAAGTTGAGTAGTTAATGTGCATAAGAACCAGCTAATGAATATGAGAGTATCTCTCTCTCTCTCTCTCTCTCTCTCTCTCTCTCTCTCTCGTCCCACCTTGGAAGTCGAACGGAATCCATTCCAGAAATCCATGTTCGGAAACCAAAGCATGGCTTCTGATTGGCTGCAGGAAGCTCCTGCAGCCCATCGAAAGCCGCAGAAGCCCCATTGGACGTTCAGGTTCCAAAAGAACCTTCACAAACCGGAACAATCACTTCTGGGTTTGCGGCATTTGGGAGCCAAAATGTCAGAGTTCCAGGGTATTTGGGATCCAAGGTACGACTGTATATATAATTTTTTACCACTATTCATAAAAAGTATCAGAGTGGTTTATTCATAAAAAGTATTAGAGTGGTTTACAACAGTTATAACGCCACACAATAAAAACCACATAAAAATGTTGAAATCAGAACCATCTAGCTATTCTAAAAATATGCAATATGCATTCATCACTGCCTGCATAAACCAGATGGTACATAAAAGTTTTCAGCGGGCCTTTGAAAGTTGAAACAGAAGGCACTGGCTCAATTTCCATTGACAAAGTATTCTACAATACTGGACCAATGACATGAAAGGTTTGGATTCTTATTATCAAATGAGCTTTACCAACTTGGGGGACAACCAATGATGTTCCTGCAGATGATCTCAGTAATCAAGCTGGTATATAAAGGTCATACACATTTCCCAGTAAATATACATAATCTCCAACAGCCCTTGGAAACTGTGCATATAACAACTGAATTTTGTACTTTATACTCTTTTTTCTCCCAGCCAGGTTTCCCTTAAGCCCTTCCTAAATGTTTAAATCTTCCCTCCCCTGTGATTATCATGGTGTGACTCCATGGTGCCATTAAGCATTTTCCCTTCCTTAATAGCAGCATGGGGATAATTTCCATCTGTGCGGTGGAAATGGGAGAGAAGATTTAAAAAATTCATCTCCCTGCAACACCCCTTGTGCTGCTCAGCAAGCTGAGGAACAGCTGAAAATGATGAAAAGGGGGCTGGCCTGCAGAAAAAGTTTATATTTAGCTGGAGCCCCCCTTAAACCTCTTTGCTGCTCAGCAGGAGGGTGTATTGTGGGCCATGTAAGAATAGGCATTGGGCTACAGGCATCCTGGGAACAGAGACTGTACACTTCTGCACATGAAATAGAAAAAAAATGCATGTTTCTTAGAAACTCTGTATGCAGACTGGAGATTGTACATATTGTCCAGGAAATGTACAAAATTCAGAGATTATACAAATTTCAGTCACATGTACATTTCCAAAGTTCTCTTGGAAATTATGTCTCTTGACAGGGAAATGTGCATAATTCCCTCTTCATAGAAGAATTATGTGCACATTTTCTATGAGGCCTAGTGAGTGTGCACAGTGGCCAGTTGTTATGCACTTTAACTGCTCAATTTACATTCCCGTTAACTTACACACCATGATCAGCGTGGCACTCTGAAACTGCCTTTAACTCCAAAATAAATGTGGCTGAATTTGTGTATAACCAGTGTTACAAAGACAACCTGCAGGAAGACTTGGGCTCTCGTACTCTACCCTTCTCCATTTTGGCTCCATGGAGGGGTTAAAAAGCTTTTGCTCTTTCATTTTAAATTAACTACAACTTGTTGTTAAGTTCAAATGTAAACATATTGTAAAAACAAAAAAATTCCTTCCAGTAGCACCTTAAAGACCAACTAAGTCAGTTCTTGGTATGAGCTTTCGTGTGCATGCACACTTCTTCAGATACACTGAAACAGAAGTTTCCAGACCCTTCTATATAGTGAGAAGGTGGGGAGGGGTATTACTCAGAAGGGTGGTGGGAATGGGTGATTGGCAGATAGCTGTGATGAGCCTGTTGACGACTCTTAACGACTGCAATAGGTCTTACAGGAAAAAGCAAGGGGTGAAAAGGTGAAAAATGGCTTTGTCATGTATAATGAGATAAGAATCCAAGGTCTTTGTTCAGACCAGGTCTCTCCATGGTTTTAAGTTTGGTGATAAGTTGCAATTCAGCAGCTTCTCTTTCCAGTCTATTTCTGAAATTCCTTTGTAGTAAAACAGCTACTTTGAGATCTTGTATAGAATGTCCTGGGAGATTGAAGTGTTCTCCTACTGGTTTCTCTGTCTTGTGATTCCTGATGTCCGATTTATGTCCGTTTATTCTTTGGCGTAAGGTCTGGCCTGTTTGTCCAATATAGAGAGCTGAAGGACACTGTTGGCATTTGTAAGACCTATTGCAGTCGTTAAGAGTCGTCAACAGGCTCATCACAGCTATCTGCCAATCACCCATTCCCACCACCCTTCTGAGTAATACCCCTCCCCACCTTCTCACTATATAGAAGGGTCTGGAAACTTCTGTTTCAGTGTATCTGAAGAAGTGTGCATGCACACGAAAGCTCATACCAAGAACTGACTTAGTTGGTCTTTAAGGTGCTACTGGAAGGAATTTTTTTGTTTTGACTATGGCAGACCAACACGGCTACCTATCTGTAACTGAAACATATTGTAGTTAATCTTAATTAACCATGGGTTGCGAAGCAAGCTTACCACAGCAAACCATAACTAAGATAAGCCACCATTGAGGGTTTATATGTAACACTAAACTCCTATTAATCTAAATGGAAGCAGAAGCTTTCAATGGCTGTGCTGAGGGAGTAGAGGGGAGCCAGAAAACTCAAGGCTTGTTGGAGTTCATCCTCATAATGCTAAACTGGTTCACCATTATGTGCAAACAAAACTTTTGCCAGTCTCCATCTTCTACAGAGTTAAAGTAAGTATACATTTCCATTTTAAACAGAATTCCTTAAAACTAAATCCCATGGAAATCAGAAAGGCTTCTGAGTAAAGTTTAAACTTATTTAGGAATGTGCTGTGAGTTTACAGATTGCTGCTCAGCACGGATAATGAAAGGATGTGAAGCTACAGAAAAGTCATTCCAGAAAGTTGCCTTATATGCTTCAAAGATAATGGCATATAATGTGTAGTACTGCATGGGCTGTACTGCATTTGCACCAGTGCCTTTGGAAGCAGAAGTAATAAATTGTTCATTGTCAAGCTAAAATCTGGCATATTTCAATCCTCTTTCTTTTCTTGGTGGCGATAATTTATATGATATAGTTCAAAGTAAGCTATACATTCTTTAGGCTAGAGAGGGCTGCACTGTCTTTTGGTTTAGTAGCTCCACTGGTGTTAGCCTCTTTTGGTGCCTAGCAAGTGTATAGATGTCAACTTCCCTAGAGATGGGGGAGAAATCTGGTTCCATTCACCTTTTGTGCACTTCCTGATTTGCACTTCCTGAAACAATACACAAACTGAAACATATCTATCTTTCAGAAGTCATACTTCTCCAAATTTTGTGAAACAGCCCTACAACCAAATAACGTACATACAAAAGTCCATATACTGAAGTGTGCAAAACAAAACATGCATTGATGAAACTAACATACAAAATATATTAGGGAAAACTGCATGCAAAAATTTCCACATTGGGAGACATATACACTAAATGCTGACAAATTCTCATAACTTTGTTTTTTTAAAACAACAACAACACACAAACTGATGGAGAAATGTGGGGGACTGCACTTTAGAATAGAAAAACAAAATCTAAGAGAAAGTGAAAATGGTTGATTCATCCATCCCCATCACTACTCATCTTTCCCAGTTATAGCCAGTATGGCAGCCCCATGCTTGCCCCCACTTGCCTTTTGAACTATGCTGCTGATGGTCCAGTTGTAATGGGGGGAACTTACCTAGCAATCCGGGATTAGGAAATCTCCAGGAATCATTGTATGTGGAATACTGTGGGTGGCTATATGGACTTCCGGAAAACTCACTCCCTGCATTCAAAAAGAAAGGGAATATTATATAAAATTTAATAATCAAGATCAAGATTAAAGTAATTGACTGATGGAAACATATTGAATTCTAGCAGATGACTTGATAGTAAGAAACAGCTTTCTTGGTAGTAGAGCCTAGTGTGTGGTCTGCTCTCCCCAGAGAGGATTGCCTGCACCACTTCTTTGGTGCAAGTCAAATACCTTTATTGTTTTCCAAGACTTTTTAAACTGCTAGTGATGCCAATATTATACTGCAGTTGCACCTGCTGTTCTTATTCTAGTGGTATTTTATCTGTGTTACAGTTGTTATTATTTTATTGCTTTTGTATTGCTAGCCACCTTTGAAATACTTGTATTGAAGAAACAGGATGAAAATCTATAAAAGTTAACTGCACATATAGGCACATATGGGGGAAAGACCTGTTGACCACAAGGTTGGAGACAAGCTTTCTCTAGGCATTCTTTTCACACCTGAATTGCAAATAAAGTTTTTGTCTTAGGTTGATTTTCACAAGCAAATAAATGGAGTTGAAAATAGCTTTAATTTCTGTGTCTACAAATCCCAAATGTGATTTGACAGCATTTGAATATCTGAATGGCAGTTTCTGAATAAAATTAAACAGCATGTACTTTCACATTTACCGTGTATTTGCTTTCTCAGGTTTTCAGGTTCACTATTTGGCCTAGCAAAAAGATTGCCTAACTAATCCAGGAAGGGAGATCTGTGTGTAGAAACATACCAAGTCAGACCATTGATCCATCAGTGTATTGTCTACACTGACCGGCAGTGGAGGGTTTCATACAGGAGATTTTTCCCAACCCTGCCTGGAGTTGCTGGGGATTGAACCTGAGACACATCCTTCCACCAATGAAAGGAGTCTTCACTGTGCATGGTAGCAGCTGAGAATACAAGTGTGCATCTGGATGTTCATCCCCATTCACACTGTGATGCCTGCTAAAGCTCCTTTGAACTGGCTAGATACATCTTTTGATGTGCATTCTATCCAGAAGCCACTTTAGCTTCTTTTCCTGTGTGTGTATAGTGGTACCTCGGGTTACATACGCTTCAGGTTACAGACGCTTTAGGTTAAAGACTCCACTAACCCAGAAATAGTGCTTCAGGTTAAGAACTTTGCTTCAGGATAAGAACAGAAATCGGGCTCCGGGGGTGCGGCGGCAGCAGGAGGCCCCATTAGCTAAAGTGGTCTTCAGGTTAAGAACAGTTTCAGGTTAAGAACGGACTTCCGGAATGAATTAAATACTTAAACCGAGGTACCACTGTACTGTGCTACTTTCCTCTTGGGTTGTGTACTATAATTTTTCTTTAGAACCATGGTTGGTATTCAACCATGTTTCACTCAGAACAGACCTTCTGAAATGACCACCCATGACTAAGGAGGATCTATTTTCTACAGTGAGTTGAATACCAACACTACTATTCATCTGGAAGCCACTACCTGTACTAACACAACTTGGGAAGGAGGCCAACTTTTTCTATGCCACCAAGCAAACTAAACATAGGCTTAACCATTTAATATATGGTTAAAAATGTGTTGGTACACAATCAGTTGTCTGGTAGAAGTTTGTGTTAGAGTAACACCAGCAAGACAACAAGGGAAAATATGGCACTCCTCTATTTATTTATTTTCAAGAAAGAGAAACTGGCAAATGACACAAACTCTGTTTAGTCAACTTATCTGTGTGGAATGAATCTGTGTGGGTGGGGAGGGAACTTATCCACTGGCTCCTACCACAACAATCATGCTTTCATCATAGCTTCAAAACAGAATGTTTTCGCCTAGGCTCTGCTTGCCTGATCCTGCATTTTTATGACCTCCATCATAGGTGCATGATAAAACAGAAAGTAAAGCACTTTCTAGTCCACATAGTAATTTTTCACAGTTTTTCTCCACACACCTGGGGTTGTGTAGTAAGAGGTGTGCTTCACATCTTCTCTACGAATTATTCTGATCAAGGGTGATTGGGAGGAAATTTGACATGACAGGGAGGGAACAGGTCATTTATTGATACTTAACATGAATCTGTGGTTAAGGTATCGGCTTTGGGTACACATGTACTTTTAATTCTGGCTGAGGGAGTCAGGAAATTTACCAGACTTCACATTCAAATCGCATCAAGATAGTTCAGGATGTGTCTGAAGGTGAATCAACACTGCTTCCCCACCAATAAAAATATATACTTCAAATATTAACTGGCTAAGCTGGTATGGTCCATCTACAAAACTATTTGACCTCAGTTTAATGGGGAGCATTGCTTTTGGAAGCTGCCCCATATATCTCTCTGTGAGGTAGAAGGAACTGACGTAAGGTGTAATGTGCAAACAACGACTCCCCGTTTCCAAATGAAACTTGAGGTGTAAAGTCCCAGAATGGACCGTGGCTTCAACTGAGCATGAAAATAATGTAGGAATTGTTTATGTATGAAGTAGCACCAAAATAGGTGGCAAAATAGGTTGATTTTAGCTGTGCCAGCAAAACAAGCTCTTTCAGGGGTGGGGGAAGCATAGCTGGACTGGATAAATCAGCCCAAACTCCTTAGGAGCCACTTCACACAGAGAAAAGGGCCCTTTCACTTTATCTCTTCTGCTTCAGCCATGCTGCCAGCACCATGTGGGGAAAAGGTATTTACATTTCTTTTTTAACTGGAAGGCAAGAACTAGATTGAATACCTAAATAAACCTGCAATGGTGAATACCTAAATAAACCTGCAATGTGCCCCAGTATAAGAACCAAATTTAAACAATATTTCAATCTTAGAAATGGTTCTGTTGGCAAAACTGTACATCTGACTCCTTTTCCTTTCCTGCTTGCTCAAGTCAAACCCGTCTTCTTTCCTTTCAACATGCAACTGACCCCCTCTTCGTCTGGGACTACTAGTGGCTCTCTCAGATGTTGTCCCATTGGCAGTTGGCTTTAGTAGCAAAGCCTATGCGATAACAAGATGTTTATTAAGTGCCTGGATGAGTAACATGCTTATCTCCTTATCTAAAGTGTTTGGGGAACAGTGCCTCCTCATGATATTTATTATGCAAAAGTTATCTGAGCATAGAGATACAGTGGTGCCTCGCAAGACGAAATTAATCCGTTCCGTGAGGCTCTTCGTATAGCGGTTTTTTCGTCTTGCGAAGCAAGCCCATTGACAGCTTAGCGGATTAGCGCTATTAGCGGTTTAGCGGCTTTTAGCGATCAGCTGTTAAGCGGCTTATCAGCGGAACAGCTGATAAGCGGCTTAGCGGCTTAGGAAAAGGGGGGGGAGGGGAAAAAACCCGCAGGAACTCGCAAGACATTTCGTCTTGCGAAGCAAGCCCATAGGGAAATTCGTTTTGCGAAGCGCCTCCAAAACAGAAAACCCTTTCGTCTAGCGGGTTTTCCGTCTTGCGAGGCATTCGTCTTGCGGGGCACCACTGTACATTTTGTAAGCTTTCTGCCTTGACCACAATCGCCTATATTGCTATATTCCCACTGGCAAGAAAATGTCCCAATGTATCCAAATAAGGTTTGTAACTTCTTCACTTGCAAGTTGTTTCACGCGGTTTGAAGTCACCCAGGCAACGGGGATGGGCCTCCTTGTTACATCCACTGTCTTTAGCTGAAATGTCCACCAGTTAAATCCAAATCCAAATTAGTTTTATTTACCTTCACTCAGCTAGAATCTTTTATTTTGAAAGGATTCTTGCAGCAGGTCGGAGCTCGAGACTTCGCTCCCACAGAGACTTGATATTGCAAAGTTTGCTGGCTCACTCGCCATTCTCCCCCCCCCCCTTGCTCCTTTCAGACAGGAGTTTCAGAGGTTGCTTGAGAGTCTTTTGCAAGCCGCTGGACCCTTTGGAACCTCAGGAGAGCCTCCTGAGGCTTTTTAGGAGGTGCAACTCGTCTTGTTGCTTCTCCCCCCTCTCTCTATGGGGCTCAAGCCCGTATCTCTTTATCAGAGCAAACGGACTTGCACTCCATTCTCCATTAGCAAGAAGCAGAAGTCAGCTTAACACAAACTTTTTTCTAATTGGGTATTGTCTTAATTACTTTTTTTAAAAAATCACATTGACATTGGTATATATAACAAATACTATTAAGATGTAACTTCATGTATCAGTGGAGAGGTGACCATTTTCTATATTGGCATACAGCACTTTGCCTTTACTCAGGTATCTGCTTCTATTCCATGCAAGGTTTGATTAACCATGTTCTACAAATTAAAGTCATTATACAAATATTACCTCTATATCTTTAACATATATAAGCATTACACACAGACACACACCATACGGCGCAAACTGGATTGGTACAGCCCATAGAGTTAGCTGTGGCATTATGTGAGCCAGTTTGCTCATTCCTGACTCCTTGGTGAACCTAGTACATGAAGGAAGCAAGTGGGATAATAGTATATTCCGGCACACCCTAACAAAGAACAAAAGTTCAGAACTTGCCTCAGTTTCCCTAAAAGGGAGCTATGATAACAAACAGGTTAATATCTGAAATGCAACTCCATTCCTAAAGGACCTTGCATGTTTCTTGCACCACCTCTTCACACAACGGGGAGCTTTTTAAGAGGAGTTATTCCATCATCGCCATATGGTATGGGGGGGGAAGGCCCACTGCAGGTCTCATGAACACTCCCCGCCTCTGGCTCAGGTAAATCTCCTCCATACTCCTGCAGCTAGCTAAGCAGGAACAGCCAGACTGCCATTCTCCTGTCTGTGTGTTGTAAAGCAGGAAACTTCACTTTTCTAACAATAATCAACACTCCTGCACAAGTATCAGCTGAAGTAAGATGACATTTCATTCTCTGATTTTGTTCCCACCACTACTTCCACCTCTACTCGCTGCTATCCTCTCTCCCTCTCTCTCCCTCTCCCTCTCACTCTCTCTCTCTCTTTCCCTCTCCACACACACACACACACACACACACACACACATCTCTAGGGCTCTCTGGGGGACGCTCTAGTGCCTGACAGGCTGAGGCTTCCAATTCTCTGTTTTTTATGCCTCAGTGGTCAGGGTGTCAGGCTCCTGCAGTACAGACCAGCCAAGAGCTAGAGGAGTCACTGAATACCATCAGTTCGGTGACAGTATTGCTCGCTTCATCCCACATACTCTGCATATCCATCAGCCATGCAAAAGGAAAAAAGCGGAGTGGGGCGGGGGGGGGGGGGGAGAGAAGCAAGCACGAAACAGAATGGGTAGGAAGAGACTAAAAGGAAAGCCACCGGCCCTCCTATTAGCATCACAGGCCTTGGACAGACAAATGGAGCAGGAGTACAGTGAAACTAAACGAGATGAATGAACACTGCATGAGTGCCTCGTGATTTCCAGCAGATACTCCTGCACCCATCAGATATACTTCTTGACAGCACTGTTTAATGATCAGCCCAGTCAAAAGCAATACTATGCATCAGCTACCCAGGGGAGTTGTGTGTGCTTGTCTGTAGGAAGGGGTGGTGGTGAGAGAGGTAGACGATTAGGAAGATGAAATATTTTGCAAAACGAAGGTTCAATACATTGTGGAGGGTTTTTTTCTTAGTGATTATGCAGCTATGCCCTTCATTAAGACAGCACCTTTTTAAAGATTATCATGTCACCCACCTACAATGCAGAAATGTTTTTCAGCCAATAACACACAAAGAAACGGCACAATGATTTCCATTGCCTATGTCCCACGACTCTAAAAAATGCTTCTAATGTTTTCCATAGAAAGGTCAAGATTTATTATAACTGTAATTCAGGACCACTGACCTAGCTGACAACCTGCTGGACTTAGTATTAAGTATCATTCATTTAAATTGTGGCAGTACAGGGCAACAGGGCTTGTCAGATTCAAATTTGGTCAACAAAAATACATGTCTGGTTGGCTGGCAGTATTTAAGACTTACAGTGTTCTACACTCACCACTTTCTGGAATGGTAAGAAGTTTCAGGACAATTTTGCAGGGTAAGTTTTGTTATGAGGTGACTAGTGAAGTACCTGCATATTTACAAATATATAGAACAAGAGGAATGCAAACAGAAACACAAACAGGCAATTCTAGTTGTAAAGTAGCATTACTCACCCACCCCAAAGCAACATAGACCCTTGCAGCTCCTCAAGGCTGCTTCTTGCAGCCATCCCCCGCCCCATCCACATTTTCTTCATCTAGCCAGATTTTTAAAATGCAACCCTATCAAATCCCCGCCCACTCAGCTCTCTTGACCAAACTAGTTTCAGCCCAAAATTTAAGAAATAAAGAACCTGCATTTTAGATTCAAGAACAGAAATTTTATACATCTCAGATACTGATACTCTCAAAGTGGAGACCACATAAGAATGGAGGCAAGTGAGGATGAGCCTATGTTTGGCTTGACTAATCCTGAGACACCTTTACTGGTCACAAAACTAAAAACTCAATCTGTTTTGCATTCACTTTGTGTCTTGCCAGTTTAACTTACGAATCTGGTCTGAATCAGGTGGTGGTGGTGGTGATAACAATAATAATAATAGTTATTATTATTACTGTACCCCACCCATCTGACTGGGTTGCCCCAGCCACTTTGAGCAGCTTCCAATAAAATATAATGGGACAAACATTAAACATTAGATATGTTAAATCCAAAGCTCTTCCCCACACCTAGCAGTGAGGAATCTAAAAAAAAAAGCCAAGATCTGACTTCACAGACCTTCTTAATGGTGCAATCTGACTCAGACACATGAAAACCTCACCTAAATCTCTCCCCCCCCCCTTACCTCATAATTCAGGTTTAATAACATCGCCAAGTTAAAAAAGACAGTTGTGAAACTCTAATTCTAGTTATCCCCTATAACTCTTCCACTATCTTGTACCAACTGTTCTTTCTTAAAACATGTTGAAAGAATGGATTCCCACCCACTTTTCTGTCTTTTAGTATATACTTGTAGAAATTGTAACCGTATGCTTCCACTTACTTTTTTCCATTATATGTACAGAAGTATACATATAATAATTAAAAGATGTAAAAATATGACAAACATTGTCTCTATTTCTCATAAGATACCTTGGGCAGCCATTTAACCATTTGTAAAGTATAAAAAGCAGAGACATCACCTTGCCAACAAAGGTCCGTATCGTTAAAGCTATAGTTTTCCCAGTAGTGATGTATGGAAGTGAGAGCTGGACCATCAAGAAGGCTGATCGCCGAATAATTGATGCTTTTGAATTATGGTGCTGGAGGAGACTCTTGAGAGTCCCATGGACTGCAAGAAGATCAAACCTATCCATTCTGAAGGAAATCAGCCCTGAGTGCTCACTGGAAGGACAGATTGTGAAGCTGAGGCTCCAGTACTTTGGCCACCTCATGAGAAGAGAAGACTCCCTGGAGAAGACCCTGATGCTGGGAAAGATGGAGGGCACAAGGAGAAGGGGACAACAGAGGACGAGATGGTGGGACAGTGTTCTCGGAGCTACCAGCATGAGTTTGACCAAACTGCAGGAGGCAGTGGAAGACAGGAGTGCCTGGCGTGCTCTGGTCCATGGGGTCACGAAGAGTCGGACACAACTAAATGACTAAACGACTAAACAACAACAACAAAGTATAATTGTATCCACAACCCTAGTATAATATTAATAAAATTGATGGTGCTTCTATCTGAAACAAAATTCCCAGATTCAAATGTTGGGGGGAAATTGCAATTTGGCTAACTTGTTTTTCTGCTATTCTTTAAAAATAAATCCCAAGCTTTGCCAGTTTTGAGATAATGATATTAAATATTAACTTGCAAATGCATATATAACTAAGTTCCATAAGTGAACAGACTTTTTGGTATTCTGTCTTTAACATTTCTCTCTTTTTTTGGAGGAACGTGGCTCATAATTCCCCCCCCCCATAGTAGTCATTAACCAGGGCGTTGAGATATGCATGGCTGCATGGAGAACAGGGCTAAATACTACATTTAGCAAACTAAGTATACTAAAACAGTTTGCTTTTTATGTATTCTCATTATGAAATAGCAGTTAAAACACACACAGCTTTAAAATCTATTACTAAAAGAGGGCTGTTTGCAAGTGGACTTAAATACAATGAGAGGAAGTTTCAGTGGATAAACTAAAAAGCTGCAAAGTTCCTATGTTTAAGAAGAGTATTTCCCTGCAATTGTTAATCTGAACTACTGTTATTTTAAATCTAGCCATTTGTGCCATAGGAAATGCCAGAACAGTGCCATATTTTTTAGCTGCTGCAATGCCAGTCTATACTACAATAAAGCAAAGTAATTATGTCCAACATTATAAAACACTGTTTGAAGCAAACTGTGACCCAAATACAAAACCAATGATTAGAACTGCCGTTGGGTTTTCAGTTCATGTATTTTGCACATGCAGCACTGTCCTGTTATCATTTTCTCTAAAGAATCCTATCCATGTGCCATTCCAATTCCTTAACAGAATTTGTTTAGTTATAGAAATACCACAATCGTCTCACATTTACCACTTTGTTAAGATACATTTATTTATTTACCTCATTTATATCTGTCTTTCTGTGCTATCAGATGCCTCTTTCAATATGAATCCCAACTATAAATTAACTTTGCAAATATATTAGGGATGGTTCACACAAGATGTTCTTCACCTGCAGCATCAAACAATATCATAACATGTTAGGGTGACTTTAGATGACCAAATTACTAAGTAGTTAAATGGGTGGAAGTTTGCTGGGTCCTTAAAGCACTGGTGGACAACAACATTTGAGAGATTGTTGGATTCCCACCTCCATCAGCCCCAGCCATCATGGTTAATGGTCAGAGATGATGGAAGCTGTAATCCAATAACATCTGGAGAACCAGAGGTTCCCAATTCCTTCATTAAAGGAAATGGCAATACTTCCACTGGGGGGAACTTTATTGTACCCAGAAGATATGAACATCCAGTGGCTAATGTTCATTTCCTGGGCAGTGTGCTCAAATGTGTAGTTGCTGGCCAGCTCCAGGTATTCTTTGATAAAACTGATTCTCTAGATCCGTTTCAGTTAGGTTTCAAGCTTGGTTTTGGAACAGAAACTTCTTTGGTTACCTGCGGGGTGTTTGCCTATAGAAGAATAGGGGAAGTATGACCCTGCTGATTCTTTCATGCCTGTCAACACCTTTTGATACCATCAGACATGGTGACTTTCTTGATAAGCTAGCCAGGTTGAGTGTTGGAGGTACTGTTTTACAGTGGTTCTGTTCCCACTGAGGCAGCTGATTCCAGAAGAAGGTGCTGGAGGAATTCTGCTTTGGAGTCCCACAGAGTTCTATGTTATCTCCCATGCTGTTTGATATTTACATGAATTACTGAGTAAGATTATCCAGACATTTAGAGTGTGGTGTCATCAGTATGCAGATGACATCCAACTCTACTTTTCTTTTTCTACTTCTCTCTTTTTTTCTTTTTCTTTTTTTTGGAATGAGGTCCAATAAATAGCTGCTCAAGAGAGCGGTACTGTTAGTGAGTGGTTCATCTGTCCAGGTAAGTAGTGCCAAAGCTGTTCTGGATGGTGTAACTCTGCCTGTAAAGGAATAGTTTGGAGGTGCTCATTGATCCATCTTTGTCACAGAGGTACATGTGGTTTAGGCTGGCACACCATCTACAACACTACCTGGACAGAGATAGCCTGGCTTCAGTGACCTATGCCCTGATATTAAAAGGTGTTCCTGTGCAAAACATGCAGAAACTTCACCAAACAGCAAATATTAAAATATTTCAAAATATTTTCAGAATAGAAATCTGAAATTTGTAACTGAAAATATAAAAACCCATGGAGAAAAAAGCAAGGGAAATAAATTATTCCTTAAAAACAATTCCAGCCAAGATACCCAGTTGCTCAGGATAATGTTTTCCCCATTCAGTATTTTATGTCATAGATTTACCAAGGGATAGGTGTGGGGACGTGGGTGGCGCTGTGGGTTAAACCACAGAGCCTAGGACTTGCCGATCAGAAGGTTGGTGGTTCGAATCCCCGCAACGGGGTGAGCTCCCGTTGCTCAGTCCCTGCTCCTGCCAACCGAGCAGTTCGAAAGCACATCAAAGTGCAAGTAGATAAATAGCTACTGCTCTGGCGGGAAGGTAAACGGTGTTTCCATGTGCTGCTCTGGTTCGCCAGAAGCGGCTTAGTCATGCTGGCCACATGACCTGGAAGCTGTACGCTGGCTCCCTCGCCCAATACAGTGAGATGAGTGCCGCAACCCCAGAGTCGGTCACAACTGGACCTAATGGTCAGGGGTCCCTTTACCTTTACCTAGGTGTGGGAAAGCCTTGCCACTTGGTATGTCTGCTTAGTGAGGAAGCCTCTTGTATTCAAGCAGACTCCTCTGCATTTTGGAACTTCCCCTCTAAAACGTGTCATGCATCAATGTTATTGGTATTTCATCAACAGGTAAAGATTTACCTCCTTGCCGAGGCCTTTGGGAGAGGGTGAGGTTTAGTGTCTGAAGCTGTGTTATCTGAATTATTTGTTTGCCTGCCTTCATGAAAGATATTGTTGTTGGGTTTTTTAAAGTATTGATATACTATTTTTATGTGCATGATATGTTGTTCAAAATGTTGTTAATTAGTGTTTTAACTTTGTATGCATTCCTGCCCCAGGACCATGCAATGAGCGGTATGTTATAAATGTTGGCAATTAACAACTAAATAATAAAACCAGGGTTCTAAAACATGCAGGAGCTTCTGTGAGTACAGGTGGCTTCCTCACTGCAGCCAGTTGCCCTGGAAAACATGGAGGGCAATGGAGATAAGGTGCGCTCAGGCACACTCTTCTCATCTTGCATGTTTGTTAAGCCATATTGTGCAGTGCTTTTGTGAGCTGTCCATTTTTTTATGGGATAGAGACAAATGCCCATTTGGGAAGGTTTCTATGGAAAGTGCTTCCCTATTTCTAACACCTCAAATTATTCTTAAAATGAAGAGGAAGAGCGTGGGGCTGTTTAAGAATGGGAATTACATGTTCCTGGCAACCCTCCCCAGTCAGGAATTGGGAAGCAACATTCTGCAGCATCTGGAGTTTCTGGACAATATCCAAAGGAAAGACCATACACTATGCATTATAATACTAACCAATCCTGAAGGTTAGCAAAGCATAGCAGCAAACTGGCGAAGTCCATATGCTTCAGGAAGGTGAAGTGGCCAATCAGATATAACGAGTGATCCCATCTATCCATCAGCAACTCCCCCACTATCACAAACAGTTCAAACCTGTGCATGTTTATTCAGAAGTCTCACGACGTTTAGAAAGACGTATTCATAAGGAGTGTGTGTCAAACTGCAGCCTTTAATTGAATCTAATCTCTTTAATCTAGTTTATCACAACCCTCAGATACCAATTCAGGACATCAACCACTGCATCCACATGAAAATTGGATTTGGGTGTACATGAGTAAAGTTAGGGTTGCCATATTTCAAGCAAAGAAAATCTGGACAGAAAAGTTGTTTAGCTTTTTTGTCAAAATTGCCCCCCAAAAAGCTGGTTTTGAGCTATTTTTAAGGAAAATCGGCAAAAACGGCACTGGCATATGTCTGGATTTTCCCTGACATTTCATCGATTTCTGCAAAGACACTACTAGAGACAGCAGTATTCCAGATATGTCTGGGAAATTCTGGACGTATTGCAACCCTAAGTAAGGTACTCCAAATATTCTGAGAATTACAGTAAAACACTCACACGTGCCTAAGACATCTGGAGAGATACACCATATATAGATGCTTATATGCTAATGCTAGAAGCCTCTAAGCTAAGCAGGGTGAGCTGAGGCGCTTTGTCTTAAAGGAGAGCATAGAGATATAGAAGGCATAACAGAAACCTGGTGGAATGAAGAGAACCCAAGCCAAGAAGCCAACTGCATATAGTTTGTTGTGTATTGAATTTGCAGGCACAGCACAGCAGCAGAGCAGTCAGGAACTAGTTAAGGGAGGTAGTGAGTGCTTTTAATCAGCTTCACCTGGATTGGGTAGTCCTAGCCCAGGTGCCTATATATAGCAGCAGGGCTGGGGGTTTTGTGTGTCTCTCTACTTGCTTGCTGCCATGAATAAAGATGTTACCATACCACCACTGGCTGGACTCACTATATAATATAGTTCAAGGCTACTGGTGCTTCAAGTTATCTTTTATGGCTTACCATCCAGTCCACTAAGCTTAAGACCTTTCTGAGCTGAACAGTGCTAAAAAGAAAACTACAGAAGGAAAAATAGCAGCTGCAATCCTATAAGCTGTTAATTATCTTCCAATTTAGAAAACTAATCTTAGTTTAAGCATAGCCAACTTTATTGTTGTCTCCCACAACCTACTTTTTGTTATATTAAAATTAAATGCTATGTTTAAAACACACACGCAGTAGGCTTATAGCAACTGCAGATGTAGTATCAACTTGTCTCCCTGGAAAGACTGTCTTGAGATATTTCATAAAGATGTCCAAGGCAACATTAAATTTTTATGGCAGGCAGCACAGGTCAAGAATGGCACAGTGGCTTCACAGCAAGGTTTGCCCACCTTAATCCACAACTAATTAGTCACTGGTAGGTAATTGTTGTTCCTTGCAGCTCTGCAGCAAAAAACAGGAATTATTAAAATGTTGCAAGTTCCTGAAGTTTCTAAGTTATTTCAAACTACTGGTCACAATTATTATTTTTTGCCTGGGGGGGGGGGATAGAAAAGAAAAAATGTATTAGTATACTTAGTGAAATAAATATCAAATAATATAACCCCTGCTTATTATATCATTCCTAGTCTCCAACTACTTCACTTTGGGGTAGGGGAGCAGTCAGGGAAGTCAGGTTTTTCAAAGGGTCTGAAAAATGTAAAGCCAAGATAAATATTATGGGCTGTATTGATTGTGACCTGCAAGCTGATTAATATTTTTTTTTACCCACACAAATATGAAATTTGGAATTGAAGATTGGCTAGTGCTGAACAGTTTTGCTTTCCCACTCCTAAATTGTCAGGACCAGATGAGCAAGAGGAAACGTCATATGAGGAATTTGTGGTGGGGACTTTATTTAGTAGGGTAGGAGAACTGGGGGGGCAGGGATTAGAATCTGGCAACAATACATGGGCAGACGAGTCTAAAAAGCCCCAGACACAAATTTTCACAGCCCTCTAGTGGCTATGGTGGCTCATTTACCAGAAGTAATGTATTTAATATTAACTCTGGAAGTAACTCTGGAAGTAACTCTGACCAAACTAAGCCTCCTAGGATGTATGATAATGGCATGAGCATTAATTCACCAAAGCCCAACTACTGGTGTATTCTGGAAGTGGGGTATACATTTTTATTTAAATTGGCTTTTGGTTGTCAGGGGTTGCATAAAGCAAGATAATGTAAGATTTAAAGTAATTGGGAGTATTATAATTTACATAAAATCTATGGAGCCTACCCCAAGTCCATGGGATGGGAAATTCTTTTGTTACTCTTTTTTGATAGGAAAAGGCCAATGTTTAGGTAAAACTGTTATTTATTCATTACACTTGAATCCCACCCTTCCTCCAAGGATTTCAGCATTCATGGTTCTTCTCTCTCTTTTTATCCTCACAACAACCTTATACTATGGATAGGTTAGACTGGGAAGTACTGACTGGTCCAAGACCATCCAGTAAACATCTTGGCAGACTGAGAATTTGAACCTGACGCAGGGGTTGCCAGCATGGTGCCTGTGGGCACAATGGTGTCTTTGAGGCCTTACCCTGGTGCCTACAAAGTCTCTGAGCCCCACCCTCTCAATTTCACTGCCTCCTTGTCCATGAGGTGGTGAGGGTGGCTACACTATTCTCCCTCGAGAAGAACATAGAGCTTCCTCTTTCAGTTCTGTGTGCTCTCTAAATTTCAGAATAATTCAACTGGATCCCATTTTACTCAGGTCCCCGGGAAAGCAAAGTGTTATGTGTTCACATTTTTTCCTCTTTCTGTCTCCTTGTGGGAGCCAGTAAGGAGAAGAGGGGAGAAAAGTGTCTGCAGGGGGTGGTGCTTACGGCAGTTGCTCATCTGAATTATGTGTCCAAAGACCTACAATGCTGGCAACCCCTGCTCTTCCCTCTATACCAAATTCAGAACTTTTGAGGCATAGCCTAAGTGTTTGACAATGGGCCACATTTTAAACTGACTGCATTCAAACAAATCAGCACGCAAAACCAGAATTGGGCCTTTTCCACCTTCCACTAATCTTCCACCACCATCACCTTGTTTCTTTACTAATATGTGGCAGCCGCTTCAATTACTCTGCATGAACTTAGCTGCTGCAAAAGAAGGCAAGGGCCTTCAGCTTGATGCAAAAAGGAATTACTATGAACACAAGCTTTCTCCTATTAGTTCTAAACACCTATGAATGGGAAGTCTTTTTGCGGTGCACACTGTGAAAATCAATATCTGAATACAAAAATCTTTTGATGCACTCCCTTGCCCCCACAGGCAATGTTTCAAACAAATTGTTTAGGGAGCACCAGGAGACCTCTGTTCCCTGCTGTAGGCCTTTGATGGGCCACGGAAAGTTTGGGTTATTGGGTCTGCTGGAAAAGGCTGGCCTCCTGGCCCTTTCTCCCCCTTCCCCTCCAGTGTAGCTTGCTCACTGCTACCAGTTGACGTGACTGATTTATTTGACTGAAGCTGGCCAAACTGTCACTCAGTAAGTGCCCCCTTGGTGCCTCCTCTGGCTGGAACTACTTGAGGGTGGGATTGCATAAACCGGTCCTGTCAGGGATTTCAAATGGAAACAAGCCACTGAATGTGAATCTGACAGCTCGAGTACTGAATTAGGGCTATTTGCATGCTAATTTTCACCGTGCTTAACTCACTGGCAGACCTAGAGCGAGGAGCAGTCTCCGCATGTTTGGAACAATGCTTGACTGATCTAGCTGCGTTAACGAGCAAATTATGGTAATTTTGTTATTACAAATGCATAGAAATTTCCAAAGAGTGGAGCAATACAATATGTTTTCCTCTCCTCCTTCCCATTTCTAAATATGGAGGCTTTTGTTTATACACACTTTGCCTTGCTTACTTATGTTTAGATATGCATAATGTTTCACTTTAAAAAGGGAGGAGGAAAAAATGAGGATATAGAGAAGTAGACTAGCTCTTCTGTATACATTACCAAGTCCTCGAGTGGTGTGAATCAGCACAGGTCTACATAAGTCAAAATAGAACTCTGCCACTTTATACCCACTGAGAATCCACCTCATTAAAAAAAAAAAAATACTGCTTGTGAAGGATGGAGTCACCCTATCTGTCTCTACCAAAGTAACTTCAGAATAATAATGATGATGATGATAAATATGAGGACATTATACTAAATGCAGTATTATATTGATTCTATACAAATCAGAAAATATTGTTACAAAAGCCCAGTGTCTCACCCTCTTTCTGCCAAGCAGTGGCTAGAGCACATGGGCCACAGGCGCGCACACACAGGGTGTGTGTCCCTTTGGAGAATGGAAGACATGGCAAAGACTGTCGTATTTTAAGAAATATAGTTTTATTCACATATTTACACCTTCAGTCTCCGTGGAAGGAGTCCAGATCTTACAGCATGGCCCAGAGCACTGCAGGCAGTCCTTTCTTCTCCCTCACCAAGATGGATCCTCCCTTCCTTCCTTCCTCCTCCTTTTCCCGAGAAGCTCCTTGTCCTCCCCAGAGTAGTTACCCTGGCAACCTTCCAAATCTCCAGCCTGGTCACACCTGGGGCTAGAAGTGCCATTGTCTTGTTAACGACCCACAATGGCTCTCTTAACAGCCCTAGGTTGACCAGGCTACCTAGGAATTCCATCGCAGCTTATATTCTCCCCTCTTATCATAAATAACCCCAAACCAGGGCCCTCTTCAGCATATCAAGCACCGTGGAGCAAAGCTCCCTCTGGCACACACACCCCGTTTCCCAGAGTTTTTTTAGGGTGGATGGCACTGCCAGCAGGGCTGGAGGAGGCCTCCAGCAGGGAAGAGGCAGAGGCTGGACGTGGCACCTCCCGGCTTAGCTCACCACTTTGTGCCATGGTGGCCACAGCAGACGGAGGCTCAGGGTGCAGCGCTGCTTCGGCACAGCATGGCGGAGGTGGGCAAGGGCGGTGAGCTGGTGCCGGGAGGCACTGTGTCCAGCCTCCGTCTCTTCCCTGATGCCCTCCAGAACTTGGCGCCCTGGCACCCCGCGCCACTAGCCTCTGTGGGTAAGATGCCCCTGCCCCAAATCCTAGCATTTATTAATTTCAGAGTTTGGGGGGACCCCTCCCAGTTCTGTAACACCATCAAGAAAACAAAAATTATGTTCAAGTTGTATATACTATCTATTCAAGTTGTATATACTATCTATGGACAAATACTGACAGCACAATCCTAACCATGTCTGCTAAGGGCTCACCCACACTTTCGCTTTGGCGGTAAATCATGGGTTTTCCCGGGGAAAGCAGTGGGGCAAGCAGAGGTGTGACAAGTCCTTATAAGTCCTATCAAATCCAACAGGGATTCCTCGCAGGTGAGGTTAGGACTGCAGACTGGGAGTGAGCCTCACTGAACACAGTAGGACTTATTGCCTGTATTACTTCTGAGTAAGCATGCACTGCAATTCAAACAGCAAATTAGCAAAGGATGTTGTCAGGCAAATTAATCTGATTAATGAGGCTTATGATGGTATGCTTGCCATGTCACCCACAACTCTTCCCATCTTTATGAATAGATTAAAAATATCTGAAATGTGCTTTTCAGTTTGGCTCACAGCAATAAAACACAAAAAATAAGTTAAAACAGCAGCAGTGAGCCGAATTTTAAAAAGTCAAATCAATATGTATTTAAATGTCTGAAAACAACATTGTCTGAATCTGATGTCTGAATATCATCAAAGAGTGGTGCCAGACCAAGGGACCAGGGATAGTGTTCCACACACAAAGTACAAGTTTGTATGGAAGCCAGCCTCATATTTTGACAAAGCTACATGTAGCATTAAACGTGTCTTTTCAAGTTAAAACAGCCTTACAGTGAATATGGCACTTACTTCTGTGGGTTCCAGTTTTCACAAAGGCTCACCTGTGCATAGCATCTCTGAGCTAGAAGCAGGAGTCCTGCAGGCCAGGCACCCACTGTTTCCCCCACTAGGACACTGGTGAGAAGAGAGTCCTAGTGGGGAAATGGTCCAGAAAAGCCAAACTGCTCCATTTCCTGCTATAAGTTTCAAGATAGACAGTTAGGTATAGTGAAAATAATTTTGGGTTTGGACAGGAGGAACCAGAGTTCAGTTCCCACTCGGCCATGAAGCATGCTAGATTTACCTTTGGCCAGTCACTCTCTCTTTCTGCCCCACCTACTTTACAGGGTTGTTGTGAGTAAAATGGGACAGCTCACAAATATGTGCACCACACACAAATGTCTTAATTATAACAGGGCCTCTGCTGCACTCTCAGTCAGGGGTGGCCCTGCCAATCGGCAACGTGAGGCAACTGCTTCAGGCGACAGGTGTCAGGTGTCAGGGGCAGCAACAGCAGTCCACTGTCTGTTCTCCTTAGCCCCAAGGACATTCCCCTCTGTTTAAGGACAGAGCTGTGCACACTACACCCCCTGTAGGTGCATCACTCCTGTTGAAGAAAGATTCAACTGCTGGTCCAGTTCAGTCTGGACAAGTAATTGCTCTCAGGCATCATTGACAGGTATTTCCAGTACTCTTGTACTGCCTGCTGCCCCTCGTTGACCCTGGCTTGCCCAGCCTACTACATGCCTTGACCACAGGAAGTCAACCACAGCTCCCTCTCTTTACCCTTGCCTGTCTCAAATCAGCTGCAGCCTGTCCATCCACCAGGACTGGTCCCTGAAAGGTGACTCAGGTATTGAATACCTGGCATCTCATTATATGGAGTACAGCAACACAAAGAGATCATACAAATGTTTTCTCTGTCATTGCATATATTCTGCTACTGCTTATATTCTGATCCATGTATCCTCAATACACATTGCCAATGGCCTAGAGAGATGCATTCCCTTGCCAAATGCTTAACTGCAAAATACTTCTGCCAGGTAAATAGGTCCATGGCCGAAAGGATGGATCCTTTATATTTGTGCTAACATATCCTTACCTCAGGGATAATGCATGCCAGTATCTAGAGGTGAATTCTCAGAAATGGTTGCATTTCCCCCCTTTGAAGCTCCACATGTGTGTTACTCTACATGGGTTGCTTTAAGTGATGATAAGGTCTTTTTAAAATTAAATTTAAAAAATTAAAAGCATGGGTGGTGGATATGCATCAAGACTGCAATGCACAAGGAGAAGAGGTTTAACCATGATCCTGAAAAAGTATCACCATCACCCCTTATGTGGCAAACAGGATGGTAAAAACAAAGAGAAAAGATTTTCTCTTGGGTGTGTTTTTTTACTATTGCTATTTGCTGCCAGGAATGGGTTTGAGTTTTTTCCATTATTGTGCCAGGGGAGGTAAAGGCCAAACCCTTCCCTTCCTGTGCACTGTGATCCTGATCTGGATAGGAATGGCAAGGGTGGGGAGCATGGCTCAATTTAAAAAACAACAACCCTGATGTCTCTGGAAGTGCTGTATTAAAAGCAACACAGAGATAACAGGTGCCTTAAGCATTCTAATCCCAACCCTAAAACACAGGTGGCTTTCTGGATGCCTTGGCTACATCAGACTGTTGTTTCCCAGAAAGTAGTCTAAAAGGCAAAAAGGAAAAAAATCCCAGAAAACCACAGAGGCACTGCATGTGTACTATTATGCACATTAGAGTGGTCCTGCATCATATAGCAGTGTAGTGTAGTGGTTAAAGAGTTGGACCTGGGAGACCAAGGTTAAAATCCCCACTCAGCCTCAAAGCTCACTGCCTCTCAGCTTAACTTGCCGAGGGGGGTGAACCATATATGCCACCTTGAGCTCTTTGGAAAGGTGAGATAGGTGAAATATAAATTAAACAAATAAATAAATGGTTGGGACTAGACTTAAGTGGCTCAAGACTAATTTACATTACATGTTTTGGCTTTTAATCTAAGTCGGGATGTTAGTGGAATCTGCTACAAGCAGACAAAGCCTCAAACGGGCACATGGTCTGCTTGGTCACTCTCTTTGTGAAGCAGTCTTCATTGAAGTGACTTTCTGCAGATCAGGTGGGGTTTTACAAAATAATTTTTCAAATGTGACAACATTCGTCCCAGTAAGATTTAGTCAGCTACCAGTCACCATCAAAAATTTGATCTTAACTGTTTGCTAACTGGGTACTGCTGAAATGTGTATTCACTTTAACTTCTGCCTCATTGCTTCACTGTGGAGGTGATTTTATTGGCTATTAACCAGCATTAATGTTCATTGTTTTATTGCTAAACTTTTCTACACTTTTTTGCCCTCTGTGACTTAGCCAAACTACAGCCAGAAACTGCAGTCAATGTCACCAAAAAGGGTTTTTACTTGCACCTCATGCTAAAGAACAGTAAGAGAGGTGGCGTGTCCCTCACCTCCTCATCTTCACTTGAACAGACAGTAACCCCGAGGCAAGATGCATACTTCAGTGGGCAGTTACTGGCTCATTGAGTTTTCAGCCAGCTCTGAAATGGTCATTAGAAAACAAACAGTAACATTATTTTTGAAAGGATAAAAATAGCAAAGTAAAAACTGAAGCTAAATGATATGGGTGATGAGACAATCAAAATGTAATCCAAACTAGTCCCTAGAATTGGACCACATCCCTAATCTTAAACCACAAAATATAGTGAAGTGTATAGGAAATTAATCTCTACCTTCCAATAGAAGTTGAATTATTTGCCAATACACTTCTTTTTTAATTTCCCAGTTTTGTTTCCTGTGCAGCATTCCTCTGGAGAACAAAGTTTATCCTTGCACACAACAATAAGGGGGCACAATTAAATAATTGTAAACCATATGGGGAAAGATCAAGAGCTATGATTTAAATCTGGTGTGAAAAAAGTCTGTGCAGATCCTTACTTGCTTGCTGGTGCCAAGGGACTTTAAGTTGATTTTACCAGCCTTTAAATAGAATCTGGAAAAGATGTTAAGTGTCTTTATCAGCCCCGTTGTTGCCTAATCTTCCTGATGCAAACAGGACAAGGATTTCTGAAAAATTATTATAGCAGTTTAGGAACTCATGACAAGGCAGAGCACATAGGATTATCCTATATTGTACTCACAGCACACTGTGAGGTAGGTTAGACTAAGACCCAAGCCCACTCAGTATGTATCGTGGTTGTGCAAAGATTTGAAGCCAATTCTACCGTTCTGTTTCCTATGTTGTCTTTTTAAAATGAGTACAATTAGGCGGATATCTTGTTGCATAGCCTGATATCTAGTATAGCAAATGGAACACTACCTCAGTCCTATGACTTTGCCACAAAAGTTAGCTGAATTGTTCCAGGGGCACAATGATGTACATCACCAACTACTTACAAGCAAGGGGGTGGGGGGGGGAATGGTTGTCATGCCCTCTTCATCAGTTTCCAGAGGCATTTGGATGACCAGTGTTGGGAGACAAAATGCTAGTCAGACCTTGGCCTGATCCTGCCAGGTAGCGCTTAAGTTCCTACATGAATACACTCCAAAAGCTACTAGCAGCTCACTTTACAGCAACACATACGCCTTGACCATGAATTTTCTGTTTTTATACTTAATAGAAAATCTATCTGGAGCAAATGAGAAAGAGAGGCATACAGCTTGCACAGTTAGTGCTTAGAGCCTGTAAAATGTTGCTTTTGCTAGAGCACAATATAAGCTCCCACCACAAGAGTGTTGAAAAACCATTTGTCACACTATCGGTTTATGAAGCAGAGCTGGGACAGAGAACAGTTGGATTGAAAAGAGCATGTGTCTCTTTCCACTCATATCTGTGTAATTCTAAATTCAATAAAGTCACACCCGTGTAAAAGTTATGTAAGCCAGAAGGAAAATAAAACACTGGTTCCCAATACTGCCGCCTCAGCCACTAGGAGTCAGCACTGGCTCCTGCAGTTGAAAAGCATATGTGGCTTTCACTTCCTATGCCTTTTGGAAGATTCAAAGTGACTAAATGCTAAGCACTACTTTATAATTTCACAACTGATGCTATGTTCATGTAAATGTTCTCAAGAGAGGTAGCTTAGTGGCAGAGCATTGTCCTTGCATTCAATCCCTGGCATCTCCAAGTCGGACTGGGAATATTCCCTATCTGAAATCCCGGAGAATTGCTACCAGTCAGTGTAAAAAACATTGACCTAGATTGACTATTCATCTGACTCATTATAAGGCAGCCACCTGTGTTCCTATGTCCATGGAGGAAACAGATGCTATAGGAGATCCTATGTTCTTGAGACCTCAAGTCCAACTCAACTGCATTGGACCCAGAGAATATGTGCTGCATTTTCTTTTCTGGGGGAGCTTGAGAATATATTTCTTTGCAGGTTTAGTTGAATTGTAGAGTGTTTTCACATTTAAGACTTAAATTGCCTCATTCAATTTACATAAATATTTTATTGTTAATGTAGAAAAGAGCCATTTGTCATTTGAATTAAGTTTTGGCCGACATAGATTTTTAAATTTGTATTAAAAGTCCATTGAAGCAAGAACTGTTCTAAGCCTCACAAGTGAAAATGCTTGGAGTTTCACAACTGAATTAATCTAATAATGAAAACAACTCTTTTTCTTGATTACTCTTCTCAAATATGATTTCCCACCTTCTTCCTACTTACCCCTAACTCCTATGCATGTGGTTCTAGAGGTCTTTTGAATCCTGTGTGTTTTTGACCCAGCAATTCAAACAAAAGGGTATTAGGCTGTAGCTACTGTATGTTTTAGTGAACCCTAGGTTTGAATTTGATCATTTTCAGATCCCTTTATTCGGGTAATTGCACACATAGACTTCGTATAAAGGAAATTCATTTGTTCAGGGTCACTGCATGGTTTTTCATTAAAAACAAATTACCAATGTTCAGAAAGGACATCTGGGTTTCCAGAGTCCCATTAATGACTATATTTTCAGCATCACTATCCCGGACGGTCTATCCTTTCCTGTCACCCTCCGTTTAGAGCCCCAAGAGGACAATGAGAATGACAGTCGAGTGAATGGGTAAGCATGAGGGATGAGGCCAAAACCTTAGACCCCAGGGAAAGGAAGAAGGTACAAGTGAAATAAAAAAAAATATCCAGAGGGTAACAGGGACCATTGTCTCAGCTTTTCCAATACAAGAACCAGAACAAATATTTAAATGAACAAGCATGATTATTTAAGCATAAGCTTATTCCAATTCAATTATAAAACACGACAAGCCCTCGGGGCAAGGCAAGCTTGGGTGACGTTTAGAAAGTTTTCATGCTGAAAATACAACTAGTCAAAAACATGTTATTTCTGCAGACAAAATTCCTTGATCAAAAGTAACACCTAGAGAAAGCAGGCTTCATGGTGTGATATTATGATGCATAGAATGCATGAGTACTTTGATAGAAATTGCAAAGGACAATGTTTTCCAACCTGAGAGGAGTGAATTGAATGCATGCATGTACACACAGAGCACACTTGCTATGCAGATCTGAACCAGTCACTCAGAGGTATCCGATTCTCCATGTAAAAACAAGGAGAATGACTGATGCTGCATTATGACTGAATGAAAGGCATTAACAACACAAAACAAGAAAAATCTTATATCCAGTGTTGCTGCTCCTGCCATTTTAGAAGTAACACATTTCTTTGGAAAGCAGCAGTAAAATATACAGTTTCCTCCTCATACTGGACAGGCCCAGCCCATGTATGTACGTATGTAAATATTTTTATTTCTGACCCTTGGTGGGCTAGGAACTGTAGCAAGCTCTCCTCAGGTGTAGGCAGGTATTTGTTCAAATTAACTCGCTGTTTGCATAACATACTTGAAGGTTAGGAGGAAAATTGAATTAAACACTAATATTAAGGAGGCAGGATTAAAAAAACAAACACCATGGATTAACCAGTATCAAACGGGTTGCTAACTAGTTTTGTGCACCCAATATATTTTAGTCATGTGTTGCTTAAACAGCACCTATTTTCAATAAGTTCAATTCTATAATTTTGGGTCTATTGTGAAGAATCACTCTGCTTATTTTGAAACAATTTAAGCTCTACAGTCATACCTCGGGATAAATACTCTTCAGGATAAGTGCGTTACTTCCGGGTTTCACTGCTCGCGCATGTGCAGACGGTCAAAATGACGTCACGTGCATGCACGGAGCGGCGACCCACGCACGTGCAGATGTGCAGTTACGTCTTACGTTCTGTTCAGGATGTGAACGGGGCTCCGGAACAGATCCCGTTCGCATCTCGAGGTACCACTGTACTTGTATTGTCACAGACCATGAGTTGTATCCAAAACTGCATATGCAGCGTTCCACTCATGTAATGGGACTTCGCTTTCCTCTTCTCTCCCTGTGCACCCCCAAAAGCCACTCCAGAGGGTATCCCAACCATCTGGAGATTTTTGAGGGTACACAGGGAGCTGCAGCAGAGAGGAGGGGGTATAGAAGTTCTGTTGCACAAGCAGAACTCTGTTGTGCAAGCAGAATGGCACCACTGGATATAGCCCTATACTTATTTCTATGTCATTGCCATGTAAAGCAAACAGTTACATTTTCCCTTGTTTACATCCATGTGTGTGTCCTTGCAAATTGTGGATTACACTTCATGCATCATTTAAATTGGGCTCTAGTCTATGAAAGTGTATCATAGAATCATAGAATCATAGAGTTGGAAGAGACCACAAGGGCCATCGAGTCCAACCCCCTGCCAAGCAGGAAACACCATCAGAGCACTCCTGACATATGGTTCTCAAGCCTCTGCTTAAAGGTAAAGGTAAAGGTAAAGGTACCCCTGCCCGTACGGGCCAGTCATGTCCAACTCTGGGGTTGCGCGCCCATCTCGCTTAAGAGGCCGGGGGCCAGCGCTGTCCAGAGACACTTCCAGGTCACGTGGCCAGCGTGACGAAGCTGCTCTGGCAAGCCAGAGCAGCACACGGAAACGCCATTTACCTTCCCGCTATAAAGCAGTACCTATTTATCTACTATGGGACGCAGGTGGCGCTGTGGGTTAAAGCCTCAGCGCCTAGGGCTTGCCGATCGAAAGGTCGGCGGTTCGAATCCCTGCGGCGGGGTGCGCTCCCGCTGCTCGGTCCCAGCGCCTGCCAACCTAGCAGTTCGAAAGCACCTCCGGGTGCAAGTAGATAAATAGGGACCGCTTACCAGCGGGAAGGTAAACGGCGTTTTCGTGTGCGGCTCTGGCTCTGGCTCTGGCCAGAGCAGCGATGTCACGCTGGCCACGTGACCCGGAAGTGTCTCCGGACAGCGCTGGCCCCTGGCCTCTTAAGTGAGATGGGCGCACAACCCCAGAGTCTGTCAAGACTGGCCCGTACGGGCAGGGGTACCTTTACCTTTTTATTTATCTACTTGCACTTAAGGGTGCTTTCGAACTGCTAAGTGGGCAGGAGCTGGGACCAAACGACGGGAGCTCACCCCGCCGCGGGAATTCAAACCGCCAACCATGCGATCGGCAAGTCCTAGGAGCTGAGGTTTTACCCACAGCGCCACCCGCGTCCCTCAAGCCTCTGCTTAAAGACCTCCAAAGAAGGAGACTCCACCACACTCCTTGGCAGCAAATTCCACTGTCGAACAGCTCTTACTGTCAGGAAGTTCTTCCTAATGTTTAGGTGGAATCTTCTTTCTTGTAGTTTGGAACCATTGCTCCGTGTCCGCTTCTCTGGAGCAGCAGAAAACAACCTTTCTCCCTCCTCTATGTGACATCCTTTTATATATTTGAACATGGCTATCATATCACCCCTTATGCCATTGTAAATTTGTTTATTTTTAAGGTGTTGATTTAGCAGCAAATATCTGTGGATATAAACTCTATAGGAAGGATGAGGAAGGGCATACTGCCAGTGGTGTTACTCTTTATGTCAAAGATGGCATTGAGTCCAGCAAGCTAGAAAACCAAAAAGAGCCAGCCACAGAATCATTGTGGGTGGTGATATCAGGCTCAGGAATAATTTAGTGGAGGGGACGTGCTATTTTCCCCCTGATCAAAATGCTTAGGGAAATCTTGTAGTAGTAGGAAACTTCAACTACCCTCATGTAATCTGACTATGTATTTGTTCCAGTCATGACAAAGAGGTAGCATTTCTAGATATGCAATACATAATTAAATTATCAAACTCACTTCCGCAGGAGGCAGTGATGGCCACCAACTTGGATGGCCTCAAAAAAGGATTAAACTAATTCATGGAGAGAGCTATCAATGGCTACTAGCCATGATGACTATGCTCTACCCCCAAAGTTGGATGCCACAGTGTTTCCAAACACATGTGCTCATGTTCAGCTTGCTCCCTTCCCACAGGCATCTGGTTGGCCACTGGGGCTGGATAGGCCATTGGGCTGATCCAGCCCACTCTTCTAATGTTCTTAGCTGCATTTACCTTGACTTGTTTCCACCAACCACTTTTTACAGTGCATTGTAAGGGAAGATTGACAATGGTGGACAAACTGTCTGCCATTCCTGGTCTTCTCACTTTTGAACCTTTCACAAGCTTTCAGGGAACACTAGATTTCCTCTGAAAATCTTTGGTTTACTTTAGTGCTTGGATTCCAATTCCAGATCAACCTCGGCCAGCATGGCCAGTGGTTAGAGATGATGGGAGCTGGAGGGCTCCCATCTGGAGGGCCACAGGTTATCCACAACTGCTTTACTGTATGGTAATAGTCTGTAACATTGGATCCTCTTTCTGCACAGTATCTTCTGTTTTAAAGGCAGCTTATCCCATCTATGTATTCTGATTGAACTACTAGCATAACTGATGTGCAGAGGCAAATATATTGCTTTGTTCTTTATGGTTCATTGAATTAATCTCTTTGACCATTCTTGCCTTCTGTGTTCACAATAAAAGACAAAAAGCATACAAAATGTGGAACATTTCTGTGGGACATATTCAGTGATTCCATAAAAATGCATCCTCAAACCTTGTTAACCTGTAATAGAACTCACGCTTTTACATATCCATCCATGAAATGGTTTGACAGTTTCAGTGTCAAAATAGGAATCATAGATGATAGAATACAAAAACTGGAAATGATCTGAAGAAACATTAGAGCTACCCTCTTGCTTTAAGAAAGAATCCTCAACAAATTAAGACATAACACCACACATTAATCCAACCAATAACATCACACAGATAAACCCATATCTCCCAAGATATAGCATGCTGCAGGAACAAAGCAAGAATGGACAAAACGACTTGTTGGATCTGTATACAGTCTGTCCAGTGCACAAACTAATCACTGTATGAAGATAACAAAGGACCAATTCAGATTTGGAGCCAAAAGGACTAGGTCACGCTCAGTAGCTTCTTCCCATGATGAGCCACCAGAAAAGTGTTTATGAAGGAATTACGTGGGTGGGGTCAAATACATATTCACGCAAATGTCATATCCCCTCCCCCCATATGTACATGCTAGAGTGATGTAGTAGTTAAGTGCGGTGGACTCGTAATCTGGTGAACCAGGTTCGCATCTCCGCTCCTCCACATGCAGCTGCTGGGTGACCTTGGGCCAGTCACACTTTTTTGAAGTCTCTCAGCCCCACTCATCTCACAGAGTGTTTGTTGTGGGGGAGGAAGGGAAAGGAGATTGTTAGTCGCATTGAGACTCCTTAAGGGGAGTGAAAGGCGGGATATCAAGTCCAAACTACTACTACTACTACTACTACTCCTCTTCCTCCTCCTCTTCTTCTTCTACATAGCCAATGAATGTTTGTATGGAACCAAATGACATTATTGATCCAGACCCTTTTTGTTCCTTCTTTATCACGTTGTGGGAAAGGCATAGGAAGAAGCTGTGTGAAAGTGTCACTGCCATTAAGGGTCAACCAGCCTTAAGCACAGTTTTCATGTTACTTCTGCAAAGTGGTTGCTGCTGCCCCACACTCTCATAAAAGCACTAACCACATTGTCTGCCTGCATCACAATGTGGCTCCAGTGGAAGTGCAGAACATGTGATAAATAGTCTTACAAACTACTAACAAGAATATGCTGAATCAAACCAAGAGTCCACCTGTCTCCTACAGTCACCTGCAAGATGGCCTCAGAAAGCTCACAAGCAAAGCATGACAGCCATCTCCTGTTGCTTGCTGCCAGAGTCTGGTTAAAAACAAACAGGCAGACATTTAATAGCTCTGCTTGTCTTTCCAAAATCCAAAAGCTCCACCTATTATACTTTCCTTTAAAAGTCTCAAAGTGCATAGGAATAGAGGAAGCTGCCTAATAGCGAGTCAAACCCTTTGGTCCATCTAGCTCAGAACTATTTAGCAGTACTTCTCCAGGGTTTCAGGCAGGATTCCAGGGATGGAATCAGGGAGTTTCTGCATGCAAAACATATACTTGCTCCACCACTGAGCTCTTTCCCCTAAAGGACTCCTAGTGATTTACCATGAGATCTCACCTTGGGAAACGTTTTTGCAAAAGCAACCACACCACAAAGCAGTAATATATGCATTGCATCTTAGCTACTTGAGTGCAAAAACAACAACTGGAAATGCTGTCATGTTAGAACTGGTTTTAAATCCCAATAAGTAAATGAGCAGACCAAAACAAAAAGCAGGTTTGTAACCATCTACCATAGGTCTACACCATCATTTGTGAGAATCTAATACATGGGAGAATAATAGTACAATCTCCACAAATGCATGCACATTGAGAAGCACATATGTAATGACACGTTAAATGAGATAATCTACATCCAGCCTGGGAAGTGTGGGCTGTGTAACCACTGAGAGGCCATCTACAAATTCAGGTTCGCACACTATTTATGTATATCACGCTAACCTCTCTGCTTATTGGATCATGCTCCACATTTCATATTATTTCCTAAATATATGCCACAGAGGGCCAATTTAGACATTGTTCTCCCAAGAGAAGACTGCAGGAATGGAAACTACCTTGCTCATGCCATCACTCAGGAGAGTAACATCTGAAAGAACCATATATGGTGCAGTTCTTCACATGAGTAGTAGCTGCATACCAGCACTACTGTTACCTAGCAGTTCAAAAGCACACCAGTGCAAGTAGATAAATAGGTACTGCTGTGACGGGAAGGTAAATGGAGTTTCTGTGAGCTCTGGCACCTGTCACAGTGTTCCATGCACCAGAAACGACTTAGTCATCCTGGCCGCATGACCTGGAAAAGCAGTCTGTGGACAAACGATGGCTCCCTTGACCTGAAAGCGGAGATGAGTGCCATACCCCATAGTTGAATTTGACTGGGCTTAACCATCCAGGGGTCCTTTACCACTGCTACCAGAAGCGTGAAGTAGTGGCATGTGGTTATTACACAAAAAAGGGACTGTGCACACAATAATAAACTTTTAAACATTATCCTTGCCATAGGTACCATTGCTATGAGCAAGAACTTTTCTGTGGTGATCATATGGGGTCAGAAACCATCCAAACTGGCTTAAATTCACTCCCTATTGTCCTTGATGATGCCGTAAGTGACTGATACTATGCACCAACTCAATATGATCAGGTGTGCCACCTTGCCCCCATGATTGAGGGGGCCTGGGGTGCGCAGCTGCCATGGAACTTGGGAGGCAGCCCCTTCATTGAAAATTGGGGGGGCTTGGTCCCTAGTCCTCCCCCACTCAACTCTGGTGAGTGTGATGGCTATTTGTCCAGGCATTCTTGAGGGGAAATCTGTTAGGTGCTTTCCTGGTCTGGCCTTTCATCTGCTAGCTATAGGGACACCTGGATCCATATCAGCTGCCTCCCAGTTCTGACCTGCCTATCACAAATTTTGCTTCCAAATTACCTAGCACATCCTTTGGCAAATACTACAGAAATTAAAAGACTATAGTATAGCACAGGCATGTCCAACAGGTAAATCGTGACCTACCAGTAGATCACCGGACTTCTGTGGTAGATCACTGCCCCCCCCAAAGATCAACAACTTCGGTTCCCCCCAAAAAGCTCAACACCTTTGACCTCAACCCCCAAAAAGGGGGTAGATGCCAGTTTTTAACTCTGGGAATAGATCGCAGTCTCTTGGGAGTTGGCCACCCCTGGTGTAGCACTTTGCAGAAGAGGATCAAGCTATATAGTAATGTCAAAAAACATGAAACAAAAACTCCCTTACTTGCTTTGTATCTTGCACCCCATGTTAATTAGTCATTGGCATAATTCATGGCTAATTATTAAATGATTTATTGTATCCACTTTTTGCAGATGCTCTGAAAATTACAGGAGATCAGTATGTCTAGAAGTGAGTTTCTGAGAACTGGTGAAATGAACCCTCCTTGTATAAATGTCAGGACAGAATAATTCAGTCATATTAGAGTACAAACACTGATGTCTGTGTAATAAAGCTGATCTGCCGGCTGTTTCAGAGTCAAATCATAAAAGACTGCATGCATTCATAAGAGCCTTCTGAAACTGCCCCTCCAAACAATGTGACAAGAGATGATCAAAAAGTTATTTTGGATGCTAGTTAGCAAAGCCTAGTTTAAATGAGCAAGAAGGCTTTTTAAAACCAGCAGATAACTTTCACTTTTGTAGAGCAGAATGTTGCTATTAGAAGAAAACATGGAACTTTATCTGTGTAGGTGTATGTTGTTAGAAACATAGTTTTCTATCCAATGTTGTTGTTTAGTCGTTTAGTCATGTCCCGAAAACACTATCCAACCATCTCGTCCTCTGTCGCCCCCTTCTCCTTGTGCCCTCCATCTTTCCCAACATCAGGGTCTTTTCCAGGGAGTCTTCTCTTCTCATGAGGTGGCCAAAGTATTGGAGCCTCAGCTTCAGGATCTGTCCTTCCAGTAAACACTCAGGGCTGATTTCCTTCAGAATGGAGAGGTTTGATCTTCTTGCAGTCCATGGGACTCTCAAGAGTCTCCTCCAGCACCATAATTTCTATCCAATGTAGTACTAAGCAACTGTCACATCGCCCAGCTAGCTCAGTTGGTAGAGCATGAGATTAAGCAATGGTCCCATCAGTGCAATGATTTATGCTTGTACAGCAGGGCTCCCCCCTTCCACATACACCCTTCCCTCTCCCCAAATCTGCTCTAGGGGGTTGGGGAAAACCCAGAACAGATTTAGGGGATGCATGGAGGTGAAGGGGAGAAGTAGTGTTGCACAACTGTAAACCTTGCACTGACAGGACAGTTACTTTGTGCTGTGTTTGATACAACTTAGGGTCTTTAAAGTTAATCCAACCCTGGGGGACAAACCCTAGAACAGCTCACAGGGGAACGATCATATTTGTGTAACACTTGTGTAGCATATGTATACACAACCTTTATGACAATACTTCAGCCCCCAATGCACTTTTACCAATATATGAATATATATGGGGGAGGGGGCCAAAAACAATCCAATGAGGGCTGAATATGCCCATTACATACAGAACTGTGACTGGCTGTTGCTGGACAGGAATAAAATGGAATATCTTAAGAAATTGCTTGGCTGGCTGGCTGAAATCTTAAACAGGAGCACTCCATACTGCAGGTCCTAATTCATGTGACTTGACACCAAATACTTGCTTTGGTTTTTAACATTTTAATAGCAACTCATTGTGAGGGATGGCCAACCATTTTTAAAACTCAGAAGTTTTAAAAGGAGCTTGCAATATGGCAGAGGAACAGACTGCTAGTAAAAGAAAAAAAGGGGGGGAGAGACTGCCCAGTATGCAGAACATTTGTCTAAAGGATCAGCCTGAATTATGACCATACTCTCCAATTAGTCCATGTTGTGTGTAATGATTGTAAGAAAATATGCCTATTCTGAGAGTGTGAAGGAGGATTTCAGGAAGCCGGTACAACATTCAGTTCGCATAAGCTAGGTAACCGGCCAGGCAGTGGGGATTATGTTCCATTCACATTTTCGTGTGGCTCCCTAATTCATTCTCAAACCACACACAACCCAAAATTCGGTGATCCTTTAATATCAGCACTTATCCAAATTTTGCAATGCAGTTCACCAAGCAAATAACGTGTAAAAAAATACATTTTATACGCTTGTGCAAATAGTATACAAATGCAACTTAGGGGAATTGCTTGCAAAAATTAGGAGAATGCACATTAAAATGCTTACAAATGCTATTGAAAACTTTTTTTAAAATAATGGAAGCTGATGCAGAAATGTGGGAGCAGGATTTAAGATTGGGAAATTGAGAAACTAGGAGATTCTGAACATGACAGATTCATTCATCCCTAAAGCCAGGTGCATGTGTGAAGTAGCACTATAGCAGAGAAGATCTTTGGGATTTTCAGATTACGGTATATTTTTAATTTGAGCTAGGGAAGAATAGAGGGGTTGGTTTATGTTGGTAACAATGAATTTGGGGGGGGGGGGACTCAGTTATTTAATCCATCATAGACTCACTGAACAAAAAGTCCATGGCAATGGGGAGAAGAGTAGGTGATGTTGCTTATATTACTTGTGTTTGGACCAGTAAACTTTGACTTCCTGAATGGCCAGAGGAAGCAGAGTGCAGTTGTCAAGGATGGAACATTCCTGAATCTTTTTCCCAGTGAATTGAAAATCTGGCTTTCCAGTGGGGGAAGAGAAGTATCTTTTCTAAATGTATGAGAAATTCCACCAGTCCTTCTCTGTAAACAGTAACAGTTTTCTTAAATTTAATATTTCTACTACTTCACTACAGTTCTAAATATGGGCAATAATTCACCATTTCCTAATGTTACTAAATACTGCCCAGTATGCATGCATTATTAAAGTCTGATGTTAAAAAGTACTGAGTAAAACTTTTTCAACTCTTCCCCACTGTCAGAAAAATTTGAAAGCCCTGCTCCTGGCAGAGGGCACTTTCAATTATCATAGCCAAGCTTGAGATGTTCTTACATCAAATAACAGCCCAGGAAATGGTTGGCTTCTTTTAAAGCAAATATAAGAAAGACCAAAGGTGAACAAAAGGGAACATTAGGTGATTCACTGGAGACATTAATGGCTAAGATCTCATGTGTGAAAAGCCTTGGAAGAGATCATTTGCAGGCACCCATATTAAGCAGCATAATTTCAAAGTATGAGATTCCTCTGGCACAATTGCAAGAAATGCTTATAGCAAAGTTAATTAAAATGATTCACATGACAAAAATTCAGAGAAGTGAGGTAACGCTGAGATTAACCTTATGTACATTTTATCATGTGTATCCAACAGCCATGCAGCAAGGCTAGACACTTCTTTTCCCACATGTTTTGACCGAATAAATTCTCTTTTTCCAGTCCACAGTCCTATGTAACCCAAGGCATATGAATTTAAGTCTCCCTCTAACTTCAAGTAGTCCTAAACCAGCTTGAACTCAGTTTACTTGAGCTATAGAACAGCAGCATAGGTGAAATTAAAAGACTGTGAGAAAGGCAGTAGTTCAGTTTGCCTGTTTTACATCTCCTCTTTCATTCAGTGCCATTACTATGCCTGCCAATGGTATGAAAGCGGAGCACAAAGGCAGCACTTGGCTTTGCTGCTAAAAGACTGTTTCTTTCTTTTCTTTCTTTTTTTAAATGGAAACTCACCAGGCACCATCCCTGTCAGCGTTGGAGCAGAGTAGCTGCCCTGTCCAGCAGGGGGGACGTGCGGAGGGTATCCAGGGAGGGTTGTGCTTGCCAAATCACGACCTGAAGAATCAAACCAACAAATCACCATGTGAGCATTCACAACAACTAGACATGTTTTTACATTTCCCTTAACACTCAGAACACAGGCCATGCATTTGTCATAACTGTACTGCGAATACCAAAGTGGGATGTTTTCCCCCCAGCCTTAGCTTTGGCAGAAATGAGAAAGATTTCCCTTTCTTTATAAGCTGCCACAAAGTAAGAGACTGAGAGCAATGGCAAACAGCACTGCAAACAGGTTAGTAGCAAACCAGCTTTGAACTCTACTTGTTCCTGCTTATTCTTAAGTTTCTTTGCAGATCTGACATGTCAAACAGATTGAAAACAGATTTATTTTTCTGAGTGATGTGCGGACCCTTTTCTAAGTTAATGTAAGAGGCAAAACAAACCCCCCAAAATAAAACAATCTTCAATCAAGGTATAGTTAAAATATACTCTTATTAAATAGAAACAGAAACACTTCTAGACTATTGTCAACTGCAGACCAGCAAATTCAGGTTGCAAAATTAAATGGATTTTGCACCCTTGCACAAAACCAGTTCACAAAGGGAAAAAAGCTCTCTTAGTGGTAAGGATAAGGAAATGCACTGGAAAATATGGGATAACAATTCTTTGATGTGACATCATATAACCTCCCAGCAGACAACTCAGAATGAATGCTCAATAAACAGGCTGACTGAAAAAGACTGCCTGAAGATAACATAGCCCGAATGAAGGACACAACTAGTGTGAGAGCTATCTCAATAACTCATTGAAAAAGTACTGGTGAAATGTGTGGCATCTGAGAAAGACCATCATTGACATACTGAATTAAAGGATACCATGTTATAAAAGCAAATCTGCTACAGTCTGTTCTTCTGAGGGTTTGAACTAATGTATTAACTTTCCTGACAAGGCTAAGTGTCATACTCTTTGACACCAAAGTTTGATGTGTCAGTCTCTACCTTTTGGCTATTTCAAGTCAAGTTATTTGACAAAAAAAGGTTATGACAAGCTCACTTATGTGATTTATTTAATCGTTTTTGATACTTCAGCAAAAAAACTGTACTACAAAAGTATATTACAATTTTATATTCCCACTACATATGATAAAATAAGCCCTTTTCTTGACACCCCCATCACCATTCTGGTTTGGTTAAGACTTGTGATTAACAACACAATGAGGTGAGCTACCAAGAGTGCAAGATTTTCAGTGTCTTTTCCCTAATGACTGAAAAAGAGAACGCAAACTGAAGACCTCTCTGATAAGAAGGGCTATTTAAATATGCACAAGAAATGTAGAAAGGAACCTGCAAATTCATTATGTTCTGAATATATCTGAACAGAATTCTATCATCATTCATCCTAAAGGACATAAGGATGAAAGAAACAGAAATGCCCTAAATATGCCCAATTTCCAAAAACATACCATTTATTGTGAACAGCTAAAATATGTTGTCAAATAAAAGAAATTTCAACATTCACCTCCTGTAGCTATCCATTACTCATCTGTGAATGGAAAAACCAGGGGCTTGAAACTCATTGATTCTAATAAGCGGTTTTGTTTATTCTGGGATGGATCTGTCACAAATATTATGATCTTGTAACCATGGAGTCATCAGCACACTCCTAAGTGCTGCAATGATGTCCTTGAGGACCTCTTAGGGTGTCTGTGAAACCTCTGAGCACCCCAACTAAAATAAGGGTCCTACTTACTGTCCCTTCATCATGGGGCGGAAATAGTAATTACCTTCCCCCATGTGAAAAGTATATATTGCTGACAGTGGAAGTTGAAAGAAAACTCTTTCTTACTTTCTCCTTCAGCTCTGTGTACTTTGCAAGGCTCAGATTAACACCTGAGAAAGCAACATTATCAAAAAGAAAGGAGTGAAAGGGAAGGTTTCAAACCTATTGAACCTAAGGAAAAGGAATTTGACAGACTTTTCTGAAATTATGAAACTATGAAATGTTACATTGCATGCTGTATTTTAGTTGCATTGTATTCAAGTTGCTATAAAGAATACTTTAGGCACGTAGCCAGTATTTTTCCATATGGATTGTGGTAGCCTACCTTGTGACTGAGTTTTACATTTGGATCACAAGTTAAATCACAAGGCAGTGGTGAGAGAAGCTGTTACCTGAGTACCTTTGCTAGTATTTATATATGCAGATGAAGCTGCTTGCATCACACAAACACAGAAATAAATCCATGTAGCTGTTGGTCTTTGGGTGTTGGCCAAAATGCATGCAGCAGAAAGAGTGAGACATAGTATTTTGATCTATAGCTAGAAAGCTACTTTTTAGTAAAATATATTTAGAGGCTCACACTGGGACCAGTGGGAGAACGTTTGTAAAACTGAAAACAATGTATCTTTGTTATTTTATAACATTTGAAACAAGTTCTGCAAGTAAAGTTTTGAAACCTTATTTCTAGTGTTGAAGAAGATTTACTTCTGTGTGAAAGTAAGATCAGAGATCTTCCGCTGTTACAATGCTTACATTTGTCTTTGTCAAAAGTTCAAATAAACATCAAATGCAATATTTGGACATTATTATCCTTAGGGGCCAAAAAAAGTATAACGTAACCATTACCGCTCAGTTACATTCAGCAACATTTCTTACCATGAGAGCAATCTACACATTCAGCAAGGGCACATGGTATTCTGGAACTTTACCACTTCCAAAGTCAGAAGGAGCATTGCCTGCTTCAGTGCCAGCACTGCCAGTCTGAAATTGTCTCACTTTGCGTAATGGTAAGGCCAGCCTTGCGTGGGAGATAAGAGTATCAGGACATTGAGCTCTAGTTCAACCTTCTTTTTAGCAAAGTAGGTTTTACATGCAAGGAGTTTTGAAAGGAGCAAACTGAAAATTCAAATATGGCATTACACACCTACATTCTGAAATAATGCAGCCTCAGCAGTGCTGTAGCACATGCTTTTCTTGAGTATTTAGAACTGGACATTAATCTGCAGGCAATAAAGCTTTAAATAATTCTTGGCTTTGCTACACAGACATACACACACACACAAACACACACACACACATATGCAAGATGAGAAAATAGTCCATAAGCAGTTCCACTGGAGGAAAAGGTCAAGTACTGGCTGGGTTTTTTTAAAGCTATCAGAGTAAGGTATAGCAACAACCTGGACATAATGAAATCAGAAAAAATAAGCTGCAGATGTAAGGAGGCTTTATATTCAATAGACTCTTAATGAACCGATGAACTGATATTTGCTTTGCAATGTTTATGCTACTACACACTCTAATACTCACACTCCCAGTGTATTACAACAATAATGACAATAAATTATTCTATACAGGCATACCTATAGTTTCAGAGGCAATCAGCAAGGGTAGGCTTTAAATCAGCCAACCAATCAGCAATGACCTTCCTCTATGGCATGTACTGTTAGTAACTACCTGCCATGTTGATGATGGCTTGACTGAATGTCTTTTTTGAAGGTCTGAGTAGGTGAGAGTGATCTTACGGTTTTTTCCACATTTCTAAAACTGAACACTTGAGAGGTATTAAATGTTAGCAACCACACACACATATTTCCCCCATCCCCCTCAAAAAACCACCCTGCATTTTTTAATGATGGTTGCTCAGAAATGTTTCATGAAAGACATGCAAGAGACTGAAAGCCTAAAGTCATACAGATGTTTCAACAACCCCCCCCCCCTGTCTTCCCAATACTTTCCTGACACAAGTGGCTCACACCTACCCCAAATCCCACTCCTCCTCTCTTAAGCTTCATTCACTTTAGGGTTACCAAGAACACGTCTTCACCGAACTAGCTGGAAACTTAAGTCCAAACTGCAAGGGCACACAGAGAAGATAACAATGTTATCCTTGTAGCAGAACTCTCTTTTCTTAGAGGTAGCAAAAGCGTGGCTGGTTCTGCAAAGTTAACCCTGTTCGTTGTCAAACTGCCACATTTCTATCTCTACCTAAGTTTTACTTTTCAGAGCACTGTTGATCATAGCAAACAGTCATTGTTCTTTAATCAACTTGTCAAACCACTACCAGGAATTATCCACCGACAAATTGTTTCTTATGATGTCAGCAGGATTTGATGTGAAATAAATAATTTGTGAGGTTGCAATGCAGAGAAAGCCATACATACATTCAATAGTTGTCAGTCTCAACAATGTATCAGATTTGTGCTGTATGCCTATTGGGTTTTCAGTACTATAAAGCATCTTTTGGCATAAATGGCAGCTCCTTATATCGGGCGCACAGTCCAAAAGGATATTTATCCTGCCACAGGCCACACTGAAATGAATCAGAGTTCTACGAGACCCAAGTAGTGCCTGGTGACTCAAAAGATCTACTCACAAAATAAAGACAGAATTAAAATAAATAGAAAAATCTCAACCTGGCCCAAAGACTCTCATGAGTGTATCTTCTAACAGGGACCTCACCCAAGAATCACGCCTCACATTCTCTGAATATTCCAGAAACAGAGTATATATTTCTGAGAAGAATATGAGCCTCTGCCTGGCAGCTCAGGCCTTTTGAGTAAGGACTGATGAGTCTGAGTCAATCTGCCACCCAAGGCTATTGGCTCACTTGAGGCATCCCTAATCAAGGTTACAGAAGGTACAAAGGCTCAGCCTTCAGCAACAAGCAATAAAATACAACTGAAAACACAATATGCTAAGATAACAATCTGCAGCATATAAATGTCCAGAGGGAAGAATAAAAGCAAGTAACCAGAATCTACACAACACATAAACGGTGGTTTAGAATATAGTAACATTTTGTAAAGGTATTCCAGGTCTCCCTGGGGAAGGTATTCCACAACTTGGCTACCACCACCTACAAGACCCTTCCTTGGTAGCAGCCACCCAGTTCACTTAAATCACATGCTTACTTTGATATCTAAGACATTTAATTTAGATAGGAATGTACCTACTGCTATATATACCTTCTTATGCTCAGAATTTTGGGTGGGTAAAACTTTGTACACATAAACTATAAATGTAATATTTTGCAGAAATACTGTATGTACAACTAATATACCCCAAAGAATCTTAATAAAGAAATATGTGATAAGCCACAAGAAGTAGGCATAAAAAGCAATGGGATAGAGGAAAGAGATATTTAAAAGTCCAATGCAGAGGTGCCAACTTGCGCCCAAGATTGAGGGGGTCCAGTGCACATCGTGCACATGTGACATCATGCACACGATGCTGCATCATTGGAAGAAGGCTGAGTGAGGAGCCCAGCATGGCACGGCTTCAGTGGCCAGTGGCTCCTCCTCTCTCACACTCAAGAGCAGCGAGCCACTGAAGCCGCTCCACACTTGGCCTCCTCTGTCCCCTCAGCATTGTGGGGGCCTGGCCCTCTCCCAACAAATATTGGGGGACCAAACACACTCTCTTGTCTGCCCCCCTTTTTTATTTTGCTTTCAGTTCCCTTTTGGGGTTCTTATTTTTGTTGTATTTTAGTAAGCTGTTGTCCTTAAGAAACCCATTAGTGGCCCACTAACCACCCACTTGTATGATTATTTGTTTTTCACAGGGAGACTTTTCTGTCACTGATGGGTTAATGCCTACACATATTTAAAAAGCAACCCAAGCTATAGAAAACCAGTCTCATATTGTAATCAAATATGTAATAATAATAATAATAATAATAATTTATTATTTGTACCCCGCCCATCTGGCTGGGTTTCCCCAGCCACTCTGGGCGGCTTCCAACAGAGATGGAAAATACACTAAAATATCACATATTAAAAACTTCCCTGAACAGGGCTGCCTTCAGATGTTTTCTGAATGTCAGGTAGTTGTCCATCGCCTTGACATCCGATGGGAGGGCATTCCACAGGGCGGGCGCCACCACCGAGAAGGCCCTATGCCTGGTTCCCTGCAACTTGGCCTCTCGCAGTGAGGGAACCGCCAGAAGGCCCTTGGAGCTGGACCTCAGTGTCCGGGCAGACCGATGGGGGAGGAGATGCTCCTTCAGATATACTGGACCGAGGCCATTTAGGGCTTTAAAGGTCAGCACCAACACTTTGAATTGTGCTCGGAAACGTACTGGGAGCCAATGTAGGTCTTTCAAGACCGGTGTTATATGGTCTCGGCGGCCGCTCCCAGTCACCAGTCTAGCTGCCGCATTCTGGATTAGTTGTAGTTTCCAGGTCACCTTCAAAGGTAGCCCCACGTAGAGCGCATTGCAGTAGTCCAAGCGGAAGATAACCAGAGCATGCACCACTATGGCGAGACAGTCCGCGGGCAGATAGGGTCTCAGCCTACGTACCAGATGGAGCTGGTAAACAGCTGCCCTGGATACAGATTTGACCTGTGCCTCCATGGACAGCTGTGAGTCCAAAATGACTCCCAGGCTGCGCACCTGGTCCTTCAGGGGCACAGTTACCCCATTCAGGACCAGGGAATCCTCCACACCTGCCCGCCTCCTGTCCCCCAAAAACAGTACTTCTGTCTTGTCAGGATTCAACCTCAATCTGTTAGCCGCCATCCATCCTCCAACCGCTTCCAGACACTCACACAGGACCTTTACCGCCTTCACTGGTTCTGATTTAAAAGAGAGGTAGAGCTGGGTATCATCTGCATACTGATGAACACCCAGCCCAAACCTCCTGATGATCCCTCCCAGCGGCTGCATGTAGATGTTGAAAAGCATGGGGGAGAGGACAGAACCCTGAGGCACCCCACAAGTGAGAGCCCAGGGGTCTGAACACTCATCCCCCACCACCACTTTCTGAACACGGCCCAGGAGGAAGGAGCGGAACCACTGTATGACAGTGCCCCCAGCTCCCAGCCCCTCAAGACGGTCCAGAAGGATGTCATGGTCGATGGTATCAAACACCGCTGAGAGATCCAGCAGAACTAGGAAACAGCTCTCACCTTTGTCCCTAGCCCGCCGGAGATCATCAACCAGTGCGACCAAGGCAGTTTCAGTCCCATGATGAGGCCTGAATCCCGACTGGAAGGGATCCAAATGGTCCGCTTCTTCCAGGCGTGCCTGGAGTTGTTCAGCAACCACTCGCTCAATCACCTTGCCCAAGAATGGAAGGTTTGAGACTGGGCGATAATTGGCCATCGTGGCCGCATCTAGAGATGGTTTTTTAAGAAGCGGTTTAACAACCGCCTCTTTCAGCGGGTCTGGGAAGGCTCCCTCACGGAGGGAAGCATTCACCACCCCACGAAGCCCATCGCCCAGTCCTTCCCGGCTAGCTTTTATAAGCCAGGATGGGCAAGTATCCAGGAGACAGGTGGTTGGCTTCACTCGTCCAAGCAGCCTGTCCACATCCTCGGAGGTAACAGATTGGAATTGATCCCACACAACTTGACCAGACAGGACTCTAGCACTCTCCCGCCCCGGCCCTGCTCCCACGGTGGAGTCTACTTCTTCCCGAATCTGAGCGATTTTATCTGCAAAAAAAATTGCAAAATCGTTGCAGGATATCTTGGGGTCTTTACAAGGCCCCGGTGGTAAAGGTGGTTCCGTTAAATTACGAACCACCTGAAAGAGTCTCCTGCTGCTGTTTTCTGCAGATGCAATAGAGGCGGTGAAGAAAGTCTTCTTCGCCGTCGCTATCGCCACTTGGTAGGCTCGACGTTGAGCTCTAACCTGTGTCCGGTCAGATTCAGAATGGGTTATCCGCCACCGGCGCTCTAGCCGTCTCAACGATTGTTTCATTGCCCTCAGATCCGTGGAAAACCACGGGGCTCTCCGGGCTCCATGCAATCGGAGAGGGCGCTTCGGAGTCAAACAGTCAATAGCCCTGGTTAACTCCACATTCCAGCGGGCCACCAGGGAATCGGCTGAAAGGCCATCAACATGGGATAAAGCATCCCCTACCACTCTCTGGAAACCATTTGGATCCATTAAGTGGCGGGGGCGGACCATCCGAATCGGTCCCACCTCCCTGCAGAGGGGATGGGTCGCAGAGAAGTCCAGTTGCACCAGGAAGTGGTCTGACCATGGCACTTCTTTCGTTTCACTTTTACTTAGTGTCAGATCACCAACATCCGTAGAGGTAAACACCAGGTCCAAGGCATGTCCGCGGCTATGGGTTGGGCCAGACTTATTCAGGGACAGCCCCATGGAGGCCATGCTTTCCACGAAGTCCCGAGCGGCCCCTTGTAAGGTCGTGTCGGCATGGATGTTAAAATCCCCTAGGACGACCAAGCTAGGTGTCTCCAGGAGAACATCCGCCACGACCTGAAGCAGCTCGGGAAGGGAATCCTTGGTGCAGCGGGGAGGTCGGTACACCAAAAGGAATCCTGTACTGCCCCTATTGCCCAACTTCCAGAACATGCACTCAGAAAACTGGGTCTTCCCAATAGGACGCCTGGTGCAAACTAATGACTTCCTAAAAATCACTGCAACCCCCCCTCCCCGCCCACATGACCTGGGTTGCTGTGCGTAAGAGAAACCTGGTGGACAAGTAGCGGCAAGGCCCATCTGCTTCATCCAACCAAGTCTCTGTTACACATGCCAGGTCAAGTCCTCCATCCATGATCAAGTCACCTTAAGAAGAATGCCATTGTACCCTGATATTATGTGTGATATGCTAGCTGTCCAGACAAGAACCATGTAGCTTCTATGTTATGAACAATGCTCTACACACTATGGGTGCTAAATAACTACAGTGCACTAGTAGAAGCAGCAGCAGCAGTCAAATTAGTTGCAAGCTTATACTTTCTCTATCACTTAAAATATAGGATTCATTCAGAAGTCAAATACACTGAACATGGCACGGTCCTGAGATGTCCCATTAAACTGGGTGGGAGGGATAAAAATCAATTGCTGAATTATTACCTATTAGCAGCCCCTAATTGGCTGAGAACTGGGAGCTGAACCAACAGTTAGCTAAAAATGTTGGCCTTTATTATTCATCAAGATTAAATCAGAAAAGAGAAGAAAGGACAGGGTATAGGAATCAGGAAATTCATTGACTCAATCTCCACAAGCTCAAGGAACTCGGTAACAAAAGAATGTAAAACAGATCACAGGAGCCAGTGGAGTTTGTAATATCATAGTTTAAAAATGCCAGCCGACAGTTCTTAGAGCTGCCCAGTCTCACTGGGAAGGAAAAGATGACCTTATGTCAGCTCAAACAGGGCTGACTGTATGTCATTGTCAGTGACAGAGGGAACATATACAGCTCACTCTTGTCTATCCGTAACAGGAGTATTGTCTACTGTTAGCACTGAGCCCTCCAGATAATTGATTAGCTGACAAATGGCAGTTTATATTTTGCTGATAATCAACTGCTTTCCACCTTCTGTGAAAACGCAAATATGTTATTACAACTGTTACTTTACTCTCTTTAATGTTAAACACTATAAAAGGAAGGTTCCTAAGCACTTCTGCACATTTATATGAGAGCCATAGAAAATGTTCACACAAAAACAGCACTGTGCCCTTCTGGGTGCTTTGTGCCAGTTGTGTTCTTATGCAATTCCTATTCATTCTAATGTATCTTGACAAACTTTGGTGGATTATATCCCATTTCATTCCTAATGAAACCTAATACCTAGGTACTATATGACTGCAGCTAAAGCAATCCACTGTCTCCATTGTCTGGTGCCACTGGCTACATGAAATAACTTGCTGCAAAGGTCATACTGCCTTATAATGCCAACAATAATAATAGCAAGAAGGATTTATTCAAAAATAAGCATGTCATCCACTATATGCAGAGTCAGCAGCACAATAAACAACTAAGATTTGATATATCCATGGGCTATACACAATACTAGAAAGTCACTAAATCCTTTAAAATTGTTATTTTGTTCATTATAACAACTTTCCTATTATATGGTATCTTAAAAGTCATATTAAATAAATTAATATTTATATACCATTTAACTGACATGTCATTAAAAATAATAGCAATGAATATCACAATGACCAAATGCTAGGGTTGCCAGATTTCAAAAAGTGAAAATCCGGACACAAAAGTTGTTGCCATACATCCGGATTTTGACGATTTCCACCCAGACACTGCATCCGACATACAAGACATTGGTTTCTCATTCCTGGATTTGATGTTCTTGTAGCTTTTACCCACAAGTCAGTCTTAAATAACAGCATGCCACATAGTAGCATATTAAGGAAAATGTTTAAGAGATGGCTATGATTGTACAGAAATTCTGTGGATTGCACCAAATATGCAGAGGCAGGGGAAAGACTACTGGAACCCTTTCCTGTATATTTCAAAAAATTAGAAACTCAGTAACATTGAAAATTATCAACAAACATTTATGTTTTGAAGTTCTATAATACAAATCAGTCAGTGTATTGATCAAATAAACCACACTGAAAGGCACAAGACAGTAAGGAACTAAGATTGTACACCAATAATTTGTCTTCTGACAGTCATACACTTGGTACAGCTAATTTCTTCTGTGAGATTCTGAATTTCAGGAGAAAAATGACTGAGGAAATAATCTTAAACTCTGTGGAAAGGTACCTGAGGAGTCACTGGATGCTCTGAACTCCCTCCCCTCTTTGTTAACAGAGACCTCCTTGTTTCAGCAGTAGAAAACTGTACTGTGGTTGCTGTCCCACCAGCAGTGCTTTTCTGGAGGTGGGCACAAATCCAGGGCATGTTAAAAGAGGCCATGGATTAAAACTATACCAGCCCTGGGCCAGGCAGAGTTGTGGAGGGGGGTTCAAAATAGTTTTTTAAGATTTTCCATATCAAATGGGGGGAACCAATAACAATAACAATGTGGAGCATATGCACCTCTACATTTGGTTTCAGCAAACATAATAGTACACACTGCAGTGAGGGATGGATGTCATTCCCATTCCTCATCTTCTGCCCTTGGTGAGCTGAAGGTAAAGGGACCCCTGACCATTAGGTCCAGTCGTGGCCGACTCTGGGGTTGCGGTGCTCATCCCGCTTTTATTGGCCAAGGGAGCCGCATACAGCTTCTGGGTCATGTGGCCAGCATGACTAAGCTGCTTCTGGTGAACCAGAGCAGCGCACGGAAACACCATTTACCTTCCTGCTGGAGCGATACCTATTTATCTACTTGCACTCTGATGTGCTTTTGAACTGCTAGGTTGGCAGGAACAGAGACTGAGCAACGGGAGCTCACCCATCGCGGGGATTCGAACCGCCGACCTTCTGATCGGCAAGTCCTAGGCTCTGTGGTTTAACTCACAGCGCCACCTGTGTCCCAGATTGGCAGTAGATCTGCCAAAAAAGTGTCTCCCCACCACCACAGCTTTGCTGGATTACAACTCCTGACATTCGTCACCATTGGCCATGCTGCCTTGGGCTGATGGCGGTTGGAGTCCAACAACATTTAGAGAACTGTGAGAGAAGGAGATTTCCACCTTCCTCCTATAGCCCCTTATGCCCACTCTTCCAGAGGGTCCCTCCACCAATCCTCTATAGTACATATTCAGAAGGTAAAGAAGGTTAGGAGAAATGAAGAACAAGACACACAGCAGTGAAATGAGTGGAATTCTGTTCATGAAAATCTGTTCTGAGTAAGGTTTTTGCACATTCTACAATAAGCAAACAAGCTATAAAAAATTAAGTGTTGTTTGCAATGTCATAACTAATATATGTTAGCAGGCATGTGAAACAAGGAGGTGAACACAATATGGACTTGTCCTGGCAGAAATTTGCATTCTAAAAAGTGTTTGTGGCACTGGATGAAAGTTTTAAATCACCACTAAAAATCACTGCAGCAAGAAAAGAACATGTGAAGTATTCTGCCTCTAGCTGAAGAAAAGAATAAAACATGTTTCTATAAATGTTTTGTCATTTTTGGAAAATACTGCAAAGTTCTGAGGTCTTATGTTTCCATTTTTAGCTCATTTCTTGCACCCTGAGCTAAATATCAGGAAGCTATATACCCTGTTGTTGTATGTATTTCCTCTAAAATATCCTGAAATGAACACTATCACAAAACTGGATATCAGGCTTCATGGACCACTGATCTGACCTAGCCAGTCTTCCCCTGTGTGCTGCAATCCTGTACACACAGTCTGTCTGCTTAAACTGTATTAACTTCAGGAGGAGCAGGCTCCAGTCCCATGCACATTTACCTGGGAGTAAGTTCCACTGATCTCAGTGGGACTAGCCTCTGAGCAGATAGACCTCCAGCTGAACATTATAAAGTAGTGGAAGGCTGCAGCAAAGGTTTTATTTTAAAGCCATTGTGGAGAGAGAGAGAGAGAGAGAGAGAGAGAGAGAGAGAGAGAGAGAGAGAGAGAGAAGAAATATATAGGTATGAAGACATAAAAGCTAAGACAATGGGGTCTTTTTCTGTGCCTTGCTTACATACAACTGTCTTCTCACCAAAAAAAAAGAGCCTTTCTGGGTGTATCTTTGTATACTAATGGGTGAAAATGTGAATCCAATTAACTTCAAATTTAGCTCATAATGAACTTATCTCATTTTGCTACCAGCTCAGCTCTCATCCGTGGCAGTAATTAACCACTGGGGGTTGTCACTCCCAGGCACATGACACAGAGAGAGTCCCCCCCACACTCAAGCGCTTCAAACCCTTGCAGAATTCATTACCCTGACAGTGTGAAAACCCTTCACTTTTAATACCATAGGGCACCAACATTTTTTTTCACTTTATCTACCTGATTGCCAGCAACAGTATGAAAGAAAGGAATCCACAAGAGATGTAATTAATTACTGCAAAAGATACATTAGAAAATGAGGAGGGGGTGCAGGTGGTAGTAGGGTGGGTTGTAAAGCCACTGACTTACCCATGCTACGGTTACTTATTTACGCAGGCTTTTTGCTTCATTCCTAAATTATACCATACTGAAAAAAGAAACATTCCCTAGTATAGGCATTTATCAGTTAATGTGAGAATTTGTTTTCTTTTTCAGGGCTACTGGTAAAATTACACAATAGGAGCCAAGATCAGGCACTACATAACAGTGTATTGGATTAATATACTAACCTCTCTTCCCTAGGGATCAGAGTTCAGATTTAGAATAGGTCACACGTAAAAATGATTTTGATTGTCACAGATTAATCCCTAGCGAGTTTTTGTGCAACTCACAACCATCACAAAGTTGTCAGATTCTGAAAGAACCTGGTTTGATGAACCTTCATGCTCCTGCTATCTAATCAGAGCCAGTAAAACTACTTAAAGCTACACAGTGAACACAAAACTACAGAAGTACCGTAAAGATTCGTGTTCAAGAGGCCTCATTTGTATTTCACAGTACAATGTATTTGCATCTTGCTTCCCCCATTCCCCAAAAGCTTCAGGGGTTGAGCTGCAGTTCAGACTTGAAATGCAGAATTGTGACCTGAACATGAATCCCAGCTTTCAGTCTGATGCCTCAATCTTTTTATGTACAGTGGTACCTTGGGTTAAGTACTTAATTCGTTCCGGAGGTCCGTACTTAACCTGAAACTGTTTTTAACCTGAAGCACCACTTTAGCTAATGGGGCCTCCTGCTGCTACTGCGCCGCCAGAGCACGATTTCTGTTCTCATCCTGAAGCAAAGTTCTTAACCTGAAGCACTATTTCTGGGTTAGCGGAGTCTGTGACCTGAAGCGTATGTAACCTGAAGCATATGTAACCCAAGGTACCACTGTACTTTACGTGGTATGTGAATGCACACTTATGCAGAGGTGCCTCATATTCTTATTTAGTTATGAATCAATAAACAAGATACAATTAATCTCATAGTTGTAGATATGAATAAAAATAGAAATGATGGCTACCTTAGTATTGTAGACCACATAGAGAAATATAATGTTTGAGGTGTCATCCTCTCATACTCATACTCATACTCTCATCCTTATTCATCCTTCCTTGTCATCACCCCCCCCCCCATTTTTCTTTGATTGGGGGTGGCATTGTACATCTTGGCCTTACAAGTTTTGAGAAGTTTTTAAATAATATGAATAACAATCACCATGCTCAGTATTTTTAAAAGAGTTCAGTCCAAGGGGCAGGATTGGTATAATGTATTCCAGCCCAGAACTGGTGGCAGCAAAAAGCAGCTCTGGCTCCCCTAGCCCTACCCATTGCCACCACCCCACCACCACACATACCTGACGTGGGGGTTCTGGATCGCGGGCTCTACTGGTCAAAATAGGAGCATAAGCAATCCCCTCTCCCACCGGAAACAAACCAAGACTGCTCCAAGAAAACGCACATGGCAAAAAGGAGCATTAGGACTTGGTGTGCCACCCCCTTACCTGCTTTTGATTGGCCAAGTGGATAGCCAGCCAATCAGGATTTTAAACAAAATAAATAAATGATTTCCCCCCCTTCACTTTTCACTTCCCTCTGTGGTCCCCCATTTATGCATTTTTCACCTGTGGCCACCCTGGAATATCCTGGGACTCCCCAGGGAGCTATATGGCCCCCAGTTGGGAAACACTGATCTGCAATCTTTGTGCTGTTGTAGCTCCAGTAAGGCAGGATTTATTTAATCTCTGGTGGAGAACCATACATGGTGGGTAAGTTGATGCTTTCTAATTGTACAAACCTGAATTAATCTTAATTCTCTTCTTTTTTATATGTTCATGCGCCTGACTTTTGATGTTTCCTTATGGTATATGGACAGTTACACAATGTTTTAAAGCATAGGACCCTGTCTAGTCAAAGTTAAGCCTTTTTAAAAACATAATAGTAGCTTTGTTGGATCAGACCAAAGACCAGTTTAGTCCAGCATCATATTTCCCACAGTAGCCAACCAGTTACCTTTGAGAAGCTACAAATAGGACATAAATGCAATAGTATTCTTTCTATTATGATATATGTGTGTTGTTTCTAAGGACTTACTTTAAATTAAAATCAGTGGATTTTAAGTACTTTCAGCTTTGGCCAAAATCTCACTTCCCCCTTTCTATAAAGCATTCCTTCTTTGGATATCCAACTTAATTTTGGAAAACAATAAACCTGATTTGTATCTCCTTCTGGCCCTTAATATTTCAGTCATATTAATCCAGTACAGTGTGCCAAACAATCTCATTTTTTCTTCCTTTCAGTGTAGTTTCTCCTTCTGTTACTTGCATTTCTCTTTTTCATTCATCTGTTTTTAGTGACTTAACTTTTAAATATGTGAATTTATTTTTCTTCTCAAAGAAAAACCAGAGCTCTAATTCAGCTAGTGAGTACGGTACTTTCATATGGAAACAGGGTTCCCTGTATGTACCTCCCAAGATAAACATTAAAGAGGCTTCACAGGATGGAGGGATCCTCTTGAAGTAGTAATGGGAAAATAATTCATTCAATCTGCTTTTAACAGTGAACCAACATGATTTGATGTTCCCAAACTTGCAGTTCAGAACATGACTATCAATTGGATTTCCTATTTCTGCAGATTTTTTGATGCAGTTTCAGTCCCCAGAAGTGCACAAAAAATATACATTTTACTTTAAAAAAATGTTTTTGGGGAAAATGCATTGAAAAGCACTTCAATACATTGAGGAATGCATATTTTACAGGAAGAGTGTGAACAATTTACATGCACATTTTTTATGTGCTCATTTGGACCTATGATTGAGGAACAAGTAAAACTGTAATGGAACAGACATAGGCTGTCTATCCATCCCTACCTGGGATTACATGCATAGTATTCATTCCAATCTAGAGATCCATGAACGCAGCAGGAAGCTGAATACCTGCCAGTGTGCTTATGGATTCACCCCCCTCTAGATCAGACTTCCCCTCTCCCTTACCAGGTGATCAGTTTGAAAGCTAGCAGCAATTTCAATATGTTTAGTGATGAGAGGCTATACTGGGATAGATGTGCTCATGACCCTTTAGACGAGATAAGAATGCATCTTCAAATTCTTCAAACCAAAATTATGGTCTTCAAACCAGAAATGATGCATTACTTGGTTTTTAAGAGGGGAAGGATCAAACTTTGATTTAAAGTTTGCTGAAAAATAGAAATCCCCATATATGAAAATATAGCACATTTGCATTGCTCAGCGGCAATGCATTTTGGCTTGTTTGTTATTGTTGTTGTTTCAGATGCTCAGTACAACCCATCATTTGATCTAAGATATGGACCAGATACCCCATTATTTGAAACATTTAGATCTGTGGGACTGTAAATCTATGTAATGTTTTGAGTGTTCATTGGACAAATATACAGGTGACTGCATTTAAGCATTCAAATCTGACTTTGAAAGCAGTTATCATTATACAGTCAGATCAATACTGCGAGAAACATTATGGCAGAAATTATTAAAGTTATTTTATGGTTTCCATATGTCCTCTTTTTCCAGGACATGTCCTCTTTATCATGGGTATTGTCAAATGAGAGTCATCATAATGATCCATAGTTAAAAGTAGAAGTCAGCAAATGTGTCCTCTTATTTTGCTGTTCAAAATATGGCAACCCTACACCCAGAGTCTAATCCAACATCTATTGAAAGCAATTAGGATAATTTTGGCTAGCTTATTTTACAGAATGGAAAAATAATAGTGGGAAGTTCTCTTTGAAGGTGATCACTCCCACAGTCCCAGAGTTTAGCAGATCTTCCAGAATGATATTCTCCTTCATTTTCTGCTGGTCAAAGTAATTGGAAACAGCATGAAGCCCTGTAGGGCATAGGTGGTAGCAGATTGCCATGTCCTATGATTAGAGGGGCCCACAGTTGAACTAGTGAAGCACGTCATGTGCAGAAAGTGCAACAGCAAAGAATATGCAAACCAAGTATGCAAAACCATGGACAGCTCCCTGGCACACAACTTTCCTGACAACCACCAGATTACAACTGATTCAAGCACCCCTGCTCAATGAGGATCAGATTTCTCAAACAGGCTACACTCTGGCCTAGAGTCCAGCATTCCTTTGGCATTCTGTAGCCTTTTGGCAGGCTCATTAGTATCTCAGATAAAGAAAAACTGGAGAATACTGTGTTAGTGAAACAGCTCATTAGAGAATTTAAGCTACTGCCTTGGGTAGTCTAGGCTGAGTCCCTGCCTGGCAAAAAGGGTCTCTTCTCTACTAGAATGCATCTTCATTGCTAGATTGGATTTCAGGACCTCTGGGGCATGCCATGTGACCTGCTTCTGCATTTCCAGGTCAGTATCCACACAAGGATTACTATTCTGGACCACTTATGTGGCAGCATGTTCAACTGAGTCTGTACATAACTAATTGATGGAGGCCATGGCACACTTCAATTACTATCTTAATGCCACATCCTGGTGATGCTCACGTCTGTATTTTTTCCTTTCTCCTTTTTTTTTTAAACAAAATCCAAAGCAGAAGATGCCAATAAGTCAGAACTGGTCCAAGATGTTTTGCTGCCTGAGACAGAATAGCAAATTGCAAACTACCACACCAAGTCAAGGTGAAAGCTAACCAAGTGATTTTGGTTTCTGAAGCATATAGACCCCAAGCATTTATCTCAATTATTGTGTTGTAAAAATACAAGAAGAATAAATTCAGTAACTGACCATTTGTTGCCCTTTAAATGGTACTAAAATCAGCTGCCTATGTAAGGCACCTCACTCAGTCTAAATGATAAGATCAACTCTGATACAGGGGCAGACAATTTTTAATCCCTTTCCCCTTCAGCATTTTTTTCTGCAAAAGTTCTTCCCCCAGCAAGGGAAAATACAAATGTTACCCATATCATTCCCACAGCATGAGTTAAAGCAATTAGAATGTTGATTTTAGTGGGGGAAATGCCAGAAGGAAAAGGGTTAAGAGACCACTCCTCTCAAATGAGTCTTCCACTGAAAATTGCATCCTCTGCAGTTCATAGAGGTAGGTGTGTGGAATCGGGGGGGGGGGGTGTCCTACATGTGAGGTAACAATTCATGTAGTTTAGCCCCCAGACTCAAGATCCCACTTGCATAAAGAGATGTATCATTTGAAACAAACACATCAAGTCCATAGCCAGAAACTTTGCTAAGGCAGATTTGCTAAAGAAGGGGCAATTTTAGCAGTTGCATCTTGCCATGGAGAAATGACTCTGGAATCCTATTTATTCTGAAGCAACCTTATTTTTGAAGAAGAAAATAACCTTTTAGGTTCCATTTAGCAGTTCCAAACAACCTGTTTTAAAATCTGTTTGATGTTGCTCTTAATACAATATTTGACTCTATAAATAAAACGCATAAACGATCACTACCACCAAAAATCAGTTCCTATTGCAAAATTTATGTTGGATCCAAGACTAACATTTCTTCTTCCAAAAACAAGTCAAGAGCAACTGGTTTATGTGTATACTGCTGTATCCAAAAACAAAGGCATACAAAGGGCTGAGAGTGTTAGGAGATTAAATTAAATAAAAATACCCAAATGAACTTGTCAAAATGTCCTTTTTTCCCCTTATCACATTGCCCAGCAAATATGTATGGGCATCAAATCTAGTGTAGCATGCTTACTATGATCTGCTACCTCTCTTGCACCTAATTAGGAGAGAGATAAAACAGTGGTAACACACAGATCAGCTGTAATGATTTTGTTAGCTCGATTATTCTTCTGACAATTAGGTCCGGCTGCCATGGCCTCACAGGAATGTCAAAGTCTTCTTTCTACAAAGCAGGTAATGTCACAGGTGTGACCGTGAAATCAATAATGAGGCATAGCTCTTTGCAGAGGGCATCCAGGTCAGACAGAACAGCCCTTAAATTAAACATTGATAAGCAGAACACAATTATCCATCATGTTTAAGTGCCTGCGTGAAATTAGCAGCCAGGGAATGGGAGCAGTGGGGGAAAGATTAGCAGAGGATGTGTTGAAATGCACAGTGCCCACCAACACTGTTGCTGTTTGTCTCTGACAGCAGTATTCGTAGCTGATATCTAAAGCCGTAAAATTCAAATTACAAACACGGCAGAAATCATGGTCCAGATGCTGCTTTGTTTATTCTTGCTATAAAACAGCAACATCAAGGTGTGGAATTTACCTTTTAGAGTTGTTGGCCATGCTTTACCCACACAGAAATGTAGGGAAATGAAACATACATTTGTCATTGTAAGAAAGATGGTGGAGACAAATTGACATTGGCTTTTATTTAGCTGGCTCAGTTCCCTATGTGGGGAATGTAGTGAAACTGTTTAGCTTAAATTTTATGTTTCCATATAACTTAAAATTATTTTACTGAAATTTAAGCTAAGTTGAAGCAGAATGGTTTAAGCTGAAATGTATCATCAATATGGTTTTACTAAATTGGTTTTTCATCACTATTTAAACAAGCTCTAAAGGAGTAGGTCTTAAAGTTTTTATAGTGGGATCCCACAAAACAAGAAAAAATAGAAGAGTGCTAAGCACTATTTGACTAAATATTACTTAAATGTACCAGAAGGAATAATTAACTTGGTTCATTAAATATCATAAAAGCCATAAATGTCTATTTAGCAAAAAGAAAGCAAGATTTGCAATATTTTACAACAATGTGCCCATTCCTTCTTATACCTTCCATTGCCTGAGCTCTGCGAGTGCAGCTTTCTCCCGACTGAAGTGCAGAGTGTTTGAGGACCGCGACATTCGCAGGGAAACCAAAATGCTTTTTTACAAAGCTATTGTACTACCAACCTTACTATATGCTTGTGAAACACGGACCACTTATAAACGCCATCTCCAACTCCTCGAAAGATTCCATCAACGGTGTCTCCCAAAAATTTTACACATCACTTGGGAAGACAGGCGAACTAATATCAGTGTACTGGAAGAAGCAAAGATCACCAATGTTGAAGCAATGATTCTTCAACATCAACTTTGTTGGACTGGTCATGTTGTGTGGATGTCTGATGATCGTCTTCCAAAGCAACTACTCTATTCCGAACTTAAAAATGGAAAGTGTAATGCTGGTGGTCAACAAAAGAGGTTTAAAGACTGTCTCAAGGCAAATCTTTAAAAATGTAGTATAAACACTGACAACTGGGAAACACTGGCCTGCGAGCGCTCCAGTTGGAGAACAGCCTTTACCAAAGGTGCCATGGGCTTTAAAGACACTCGAACTCAGGACGCAAGGGAGAAACGTGCTAAGAAGAAGGCACGCTTGGCAAATCCACACTGTGATCAACTCCTGCCTGGAAACCAATGTCCCCACTGTGGAAGGACGTGTGGATCCAGAATTGGCCTGCAGAGTCACTTATGAACTCATTGTTAAAACCGTGTTTATGGAAGACAATCTTACTCGGCTAGAAGTGATTGCCAAAGAAGAAGATACCTTCCACATCTTTCTAATATATTCACAACCTTCCCCCATCCCAGCCCCCAGCTTTTTACAGTTTGAAGGTATTATTTGTCAATCATAGTAAAATTTAAGTCAGGATTGGTAGAACCACTTGATTCTGCTTCAGAATATTTTGGCAAACCCTGAGGTGAACTAATGCCAATCTTTCCAAATTCCAGAGTGGACTGCAGAATGTGTTTTACAACTCACAGGGCATTCTGAATGGCCTCCATTCCATTCAGGAATATAGCAGTAGCAATGTGCCTAAATGCCAGAGAACTTCTCTGGCCTCCACTAAGCTAAGGTTTCATTTTGACAAAGCTCTGAGCAAATCACAACCCCAAAGTACATTTAGAATGCTATGGTACATATGTAGGAAAGAGTGGCTTTTCATGACCAGGGATGACCAAGTGGTCACCCACAGGCTCATTCCCATTCCTAATAAAACTTTATTAGGTTCTTAACTTGCCCTCATCAAATCCCATATTTTCTGTGAAACCTTTGGCACAACCCCCTGATCCCCATACTAGACCTAAGCACATGCAACTGAAACAAACAGCTGTCAGCTGCTAGTAAGTTAAGACGTCCCTCCATCATGGTCTGAGCATGTTCCTGCTGTTCAGTCCCACATCCTCGCCTGAGAGATCATCAGTGGGATAGTAAAAGTCCGCTTGTCCACTTAAGCTGTTTTGAGGGATAGGAAATTATCAACTCTGGATTGCTTCGCGTGTGGTTTAGACACCACGTCACTAAAGGAACTCCATCTCTTCCTGCCTCTCATAGTCCCTTGAGCCCCAAAAGATGTCTAGAGCACCAGAACTAGAGATTAAGTCACCAAATAATTTCAAAAGGAGTTTTAATTTTAAAAAAAACAAAAGACATTAACTTCCTTAAGAGATCCTCCAGTGGTTTAACCAAGAAATACTGTAAAAAAAAATATCTAACATTTAAAAAGTTTGAAGCACTTTATGATAGCTCCTCACAAGTATGTAAAATCATGTTCTTGCTTGATACTGTTCAATGGAAGGATCCTGCCCATAATTATACATTTACTTTCATTCTTGCATTGCAAATAAGCATTTTGCACCAGTACTAACCAAAGAAAACCACTTATATAGAATGAGTTGTACCATAGCTATGAGTTGTACCATTTAATGTCACTGCATTTAATGTAACAGGAGCTGTTTCATAATACAGGGGCTGATTCTGCCTGGGACTCGATTCTAATCTCCTTGCATTAAAAATGTGGCCAGATACCTGTGCCCAGTAAAGGCCAGTGGTTCATTTGGCACAATACAATAGATGGCTTTGACTTTCTGGGGTTTCAGGCAGGAGTCTTTCCCAGTGCTACCTAAAGACATGGGGAACAGAACCTGGGAACTTCTGCATGCAAAGCTTGTTCTGAGCCGCACACACTGAGACCCTTATGCCTGATTGTGGAAGCCATTTTAATTTCATTAAAGATGTATAAAAGAGCATATATATTTTCCTCCACATACACAACAGAAATAAGAGTTGCATCAAAGCCCCTGTAGAATCAAGACAGTTCTGTTTAAACTTTTTCTTCCACTGCCTTTCATAAAAATTTGCTCAATGTAGTGAACAATTTAGCTCACAAAGTGATGTTGAAGAAAAGGTAAAGAATGCTAACTCTATAAAAATCCTTTGGTGTCAATTACACAGAACTACAATTTTGAACAATTTCAGGAGGGAATTCTTCCCCTGTACATTGGTGTTTTGCTTGGCAATCTGTGTTAGTTTTGAACTGACATCAGGAGTTACCTTCAAAGGCAAAAAAAAGCAAAACAAAACCCAACAACAATGTGTCTATTCACTTGAGAGCCCAGTTCACCTACTCCCGTCATAGAGACATGTTGAAAACTGAAACAAAAGGAAGCTTTTTTTAACAAAAGAAAAGCAACTGGTTTTACCACAAATGGTGAGCTTAAACGCCACAAAATGATCTTCTTTATACAAGATGAGCTATGTTCATCTCTGAGTTTTGCAATCAGAAATGAAATGAAAATTTAATCTAACGAATAACTTCCAAACAGATATAAAATATTAATAACTGGAGCAAACTCATGGGGAAGGGCCATTTTCTGCATTTGTGCAATGTGCACCGTTTATTTCATATCTACTTCCATTTCAGTATCGAACTGCCCTGATGCACCTCACCACCACTGCCAAATTAAAGATGGGTTTTTTTCACCCCATTATTTCTGAAATGTACTGCAGCCAGCATGCTATATGCAGTGAATGGAAGAACTAGGAGAATTAAAACCACGCAATGAAACAGCTTTTTGACGGATAAAGCTATGGAAATTTTAGGCTCCATTTACTTCTCAATCTAATTTTGCCCTCTGATGCACATTATGCCCGAAATGGGATCTCATGTGGTTTGATCAGTGCTCTTAACGCGTGCCGGAGCAACACATTCCCTCTATTGTTGTTTCCTTTCAGTGGCACAGCAATACTTTTAATAAGAGCAGCTCAGCAGGCACTTAAAGGACATCTCCCTAGTATCTCTCCACCAGTATCAGGAACTGAAAAGGTTTTAAAGATAACCTCCCAGTTGAAATATCAACTTACAAAGTTTTATGCAATCCTGATGCAGTTAATAAGATTATGTTTACAAGGATATTTGGGAGCAATTAATTAAACTATTGAAAATAATTTGAGCAGCTAAAGCCACAACTTCTGTAAAAATTCTTTAGCACTGGCAGCAAAGGCATTTATATTCATTGATTAGTATTCCATATTTCCAACATTTTAGGAGGAAACTCAAAGCCTAAACAGAAGAAGAGAGATTACTAAAAGCTTCATAGTCAGTCCTTCTGTTAGACTTCCTTAGTGCACAGTAAAACCTGAATCTCTATTTTCTATCCACCTTTGAACTCTTTTTAAGGTCAGCTTAATTTAAAGAGGATTCTAATTACTTAGGGAGGACCATGGTAGAGAAAATATTGTTTACTCTTAGTTAACACATGCCTATATCTATCTCACTTGATGATTTACCATTCCATGTAGCTTGTAAAAAGCATTGTGTTTAAAATGATGTGAAGTGATCTGTATGTTTTGGCTGTGGCATTTGATGACATGTGATGGATCATTCATGGTGTGCTCATTGTCTACTGTTGTTTGTTTTATGTTTTTTGGTTGTCTGGTTTTATTTTATGCTCTGCATCCCACCCTGGAATCTATAGATGAAAGGTATGTTATAAATATTAAATAAATCAAAGTCATTCTCACTTAGAAGTCATCGTTTGGTCCTACTGCTTTGGGTTTGATTCAGTCTGGTAAGAGAAGATCTCTCACTCAGACTTTATCCTAACTCCATCCTCAAAAGGTGGAAGGGCACATGGGTGTGCAAGCTATGTTCATATGTAGGGTTTCTGTGTGTGGGCAGCAGCTGCTATTTAAGGCAATCCCACCCCACAGCCCTTTCTCTTTGGCTTTGCGCACTCACCCATCCCTTAAGTGAGTATAGGATTAACCAGTTACCTGTTAGGGAACTAAGGAGGAATTTTCAGGTGATTCTCTCAATTGGCCTCAGGAGACCTTTTCCCACATTCTGCATACCCTCAGTCATCAGGGATGATATGCTAATTTGGCTGATACGTTTGTTAGACCACCACAGACTGGTAGTTCAGGCAGGGAGGGATCTTAGAGTGCTCTGATACACATTAGGATGATTGGTGAGCATGGTGAATGGAGTACTGCCTAACCTAGACAGCTCCTGACTCTAGCCCCCTGCCCTCCTGAAAAGCTGTTCCTGAAAGTTGAGGGACCCTCTGGAACATGGTGGGATGGGGCTTGAGGGGCTGTTGCAGGAGGGAGGAGCTGCCAAAATGTGAGCAGAGGCTCTGCATATTGCAGCAATCACTGGGGGAGTAGAAGCTCTGTGTATTGCATCTCACTAGTGTTATATGGACATAGCAGAACAAGTCAAGAATGAAAGAAGGGTTAAAGCCTATCTAGTTTAGCATTCTGCTCTCACAGTGAACAAGTAGATGCCTATGGGAAAACCAGAAGCAGGACATGAGCCACGCAGGTTCCCAAGATTTCCAGAGGCACGGTGCCTCTGATACTGGATGGCCTTATTCTTCATTAATTTCTCTAATCCTCTTCTAAAGCAATCCAAGTTGGTTATCATCACCACATCTTGTAATAGCAAATTCCATGGTTAATCCCTAGGTCAACCAGGAAACATTTTGCTCATCAGCAGGATTGTCCCCAAGTATGACACTTTATTTTTTTTCCAGACTGAATGGCAGACATATGAGGGGAAATAGCATATGAGGGGAAACAAAGGGATTGCATTCAGGGTTACTGGGAGGGTGGGGGGAGAATCAAGCTGGCTGTTGGGTGAGAGACAACTGTGACACAGATTGCAGCTTTTACGTATCTGATGAAGTGAACTACAGCTTGCCCAAACTTGTACTACAGTAATTTTGCTGGGAACCTTCCATACTAGATGTTTACTGCGGAAGCACCACACCTTGTTCACTCCATTTCTTTTTCTATTATTTACACAATATTGTCATCAAATTGTTGTCCTCCTGTAGTTTTCTGTCCAACTTTTCTCAGACTGCAATCCAGTTTTTTTTTTTTTTTGCCACGAACTGGACAACAGCACAGATCACCTTAGTGCTGGTGTCCCCAAAATGGGAACCATGTCACCCTCAGACATCTCCCAGTACCCAACAAGGCCTCTTACACCTTCCAATTGTATTTTATTAAAATGAGTTTTATAGGTCTTAGGGGTTGCTTGGTTGGGAGCTGCCTACTTTTATCCCTCTTTCAACAAATATTCAAAGAAAATATCAAAGTGAAATGAAAAGAATTTACTGAATGCAGTTATGTAAAACTGAATGAATAGAAGCATAAGACATAACATTCAGAACCTCTCTGACAAGACACAGCACTCTGTCTTAAGCATCTTAACCTCTCTCAAAGGAGCCTACTCCTAGAGGCCGTGGTGGTTTCAACCCCCACAATAAAATATTTGAGGGGGATGGGCCCCCACAAAGTTGATGGGCATTCCCATTTAAATGGTGTGTGTGTACTGCGTCATGTCTGCTTTTTTATTTTTTAAGGGATGCTTTGAACATATGCAGTTTCACATTTTAAACTCACTTAAATCATTGCACCAACATGACTGACAATAAAATGGAGTTTAGGGTCTCATCTGCATTATACATTCATATTGATTTTATGCCACTTTAACCATCATGGCTTTCCCCAACAACTGTGAATTGTTAGGTGACTCCTTCCCCACTCACAGAGCTACAGTTCCCAGAGTTCCCTGAGAAGAGGAGTTGATCACTGAACAGGTTTAAGCCTGTGGCGGGGGGGAGGCATCTCCTAAGGGCTGAGCTCTTTTGCCCCCCTAATGTTTTTGGGAGGAGACATGCCCCCCCCAAGTTCAATGGGGGTGGAGGAGGCCAAGTGAGAACCGAGTGCATCGCAACTTCAGTACATCACAGCTGCAGTGCTGCCATGTAGAGGAAGGGGCAAGATAGCAGCCCCTGGCCAGTGTTGAAGGCATGAGGAGGAGCCACCAGACATTGAAGCCATGCTGCCATCCAGCGGCATAGCGTGGGTTGTCAGCACCCGGGGCAAGGCAAGTAATTTGTGCCCCCTAACCTGGGGCAAGGCAAGTAATTTGTGCCCCCTAACCCGGGGCAAGGCAAGTAATTTGCGCCCCTAACCCCTAACCTGCCACCGCTGCCAGCTTCTTCTTGCTGCTGCCTGGGCTGGGGTATTTACGGTAAGGTAGCCACGGCGGCGGCGGCGGGTCCGTGTCAGGTGATCTGAGGAGAGTTGCCGCTGGCGCTGGCGCCCAAACGACGCCACTTGCCCGGAGGAGGAGCAGGGCAGAGAGGCGAGGGAAATGCAACATGGCCCAGCAGCTGCAGCAGCAGCAGCGGCGGCGGGGCTGTGAGGAGGGGCTGCCTGGCGCGCCCTCCGCAGCGAGTGCTGAGAGCCACTGCCTGCCGGACGCCTTCAGCCCGGACGCGCGCACAGCTCGTCGGTTCCGCGAGACATGGGGCTCTGCTACAGCCTGCACCCGAGGCTCTTCGGCGACTCCGGAGGCGGCGAGCGCCCCCCCAGATGTTGCGCCCGGTGTGGCCGGGCCCCCCTGAACCCCCCATGCTACGCCACTGCTGCCATCACATTTGGCTCCACTCCTGGCTCCTCCCGACATCCTGACGTCAGGCACACAATTCCCCCCCCCCCATTCTTCCTCAGAATTTGGTGCCTCTAATCTGTGGTCTGGATGTGCCCAAGATCTGCTGCCCTGCTGGTAAATAAGTACCATTTTTCTATAGAAAGTGACAATAGACTTTTAATTTGAAAATTGGGGGGGGGGGCATCTGTAATCATATACATGCCCAGCTAAATGACTTGTGCCTATAAAATGGTGCTGATTCATAACCTGTTTCTCACTGCCCTTTATCTGCCACTCTGGGTGATGATTTGGGGGAGAGGGTCTTGGCTGCAGGTTCCTTTAGCCCAAAGACAATCACTAGTTACATAATTGTCCTTTGCTACAACATAATTACCTTCACCAGGGATATTTTTGGAGAAGGATGGGATATCACAGGAAAGAATCTTCAAAATTACAAATTAGCATAAATAATTCACTAAAGAAATGTTCCATAATACAGATAGAGTCAGAATTATGAACCAGAAAGATATATTATAAGTCAATGATTAAAGTAACAACAAAAGCCTTGGGAATGAAAACTTCAATTGGTTTATGTCACAGAGGAGTTAATCCCGTGTTAAATTTCCTATTTCAGAAAAATCAATATTTATGATCTGCATCTCTGGAATTAATTTGGAATGGAGAGACATCAAAATTCAGAATGATTTTAAATGCAATGAACAGAGGTTTTAATACTGGGGTTTGGTGGGGAAATAAACCTAGCCCTAACCTTAACATCTGATTTGAATGCATGATGGTGTTGCCTCAAGAATTATTGCTAGTCCACCACATACAGGAGAATTACAAATGCCTGTTTGCTTTTTTGGTCAGCAGAATTTAGGTGGCGGCACAGTGAAAATAATGGTGATTACCAGTTTCAGTTTTTTGGCCAGCTCAATACAGTTAGGAAATGAGTGCAGAAAAAGAAAAACTCACAACTGAAAAGCAGTCATCTTAGATTTCAGGTTACTTTTTAGTTGACTACAACTCCCATCATCTGTAATTTTATTTTTTTATTATTTTATTTTAATGCCTCCCATCTGACTGGGTTTTCCCAGCCACTCTGGGTGGCTCTCAACAGAGTATTAAAAACACAATAAAACATCAAACATTAAAAACTTCCCTGCCTTCAGCAACTGCTGTCTATGGTTGATGGGGTCCAACATGCAAAGGCCCACAGGTTCCCCACCCTCACTTTACAGTGACCAATGAAGCTATGGGTTTATCATTAAGTGACTGGCAAAGGTTTAGTCGTTTCCTATAAACTTAAGGGTGATATCCGAAAAAGAATGAAGGCATGCTACTGCCGCTGTTAATAGGGAGACTTGCCCCTGTTAAATAGTTGAAAAAATTATCTTCCCACTGAAGGAATTTGGTGAAGGAGGAGCAGAGCCTTTTCACTGACAGCACCTTCCGTATGGAATTTTCTGCCTATTGAGGCCTGCCTAGCAGTTTGCTGAGTTCAATCAGGAAGAATGTGAAAAAGTTTCTGTTTAGGGAGGACTTTGGTTGATTTGGCTGCTGCTGCTGCTAATGTCTTTGTTTTGACTTGCTTGGTAGTTGTTGGGGCTTTTCTAGTTTAAATGCTTTAACTGTTTTTATTACATTTGTCTGTTTTAATTAATCGTTAGTGGAAACGAGAGCTTTTAAAGTGTTAAAAATTAGAAGGAATAAATACTTTGGCTTTTAAAGAACACTGCTATTACTTCATTGAACCAACCAGTAAAACAGCTCAGGAAGATAATCTGGATGAGGGTATAATGTGGCAATCAACTTAGAACCCAATTGACAAAAGTGGGTTCTTGAATCTCAAGTCCTTTTTACCATAGCAAGCACAATGGTGCTTACTTCTGAGTAGACATGCATAGCATTGTAGCATAAGAATCTCATAGGAACCATTTTTGGGAAATCTGGACTGGCAAAACCTTTTCCATCTCTTTTCCAGGCTGCACAATCACAATCCACCAGGCTCTGACCATCACCTACCAGAATTCATCCTAACTCCATTCACTCCTGTCCTCTCCCTCCCAACGGCTAAGGGAGCTGGGCATGTTTAGCCTGGAGAAGAGGAGGTTAAGGGGTGATATGATAGCCATGTTCAAATATATAAAAGGATGTCACATAGAGGAGGGAGAAAGGTTGCTTTCTGCTGTTCCAGAGAAGCGGACACGGAGCAATGGTTCCAAACTACAAGAATCACCTAAACATTTGGAAGAACTTCCTGACAGTAAGAGCTGTTCGACAGTGGAATTTGCTGCCAAGGAGTGTGATGGAGTCTCCTTCTTTGGAGGTCTTTAAGCAGAGGCTTGACGACCATATGTCAGGAGTGCTCTGGTGGCGTTTCCTGCTTGGCAGGGGGTTGGACTCGATGGCCCTTGTGGTCTCTTCCAACTCTATGATTCTATGATTCTATGAATACTTCACCTTCTTTTAGAATCAAACATTGGCCACCCTATTTCCAGCATCAGCAGAATGGATTGTACTCTGTGCCATTTATCAACAGCTCCTGAAAAGCAGTTCTAAATGTTTGTTTTGTAAATATTGTTTTAATTAATTAATTAATTGAACTTATTTGTTGCTTTTTTTTAACAAAAGTAACTCAAAGTGACTTACAACTCTAAACACTTTTGAGAATATAACTAGTTTCCTTTTATTTTCCTTGTAATTCCTGGTATTCACTCACCAATGAATAAATCCTTTTAAAAATGTATGTTAATCAAATAATGATTTCAGAAACTTTTTGTAATTATATTTTGGGTTTCAAAAATACAATGTATGCTCATAGTTTGGTACAAGTTTGGGGGGTGAGGTTATCAACATGTGTAAAACAAGTTAACCATAATGGAGGGATGTTTCTTAAAAGCCTTTAAGTCCGTTTTAAACTTTCTTTCCCTTATCAGAGTCTGGTAACATGAGAATGGATTGTCTGATCTACCAAGAGGTGTTTCCCTTAACGCCTGTGATGTAAACTGCCCATATCTATAGTCCTTATCTAGCACTGTTCTTACACAGACTGTCTGGCATTGCTGAAATCCCAGGTTAGCATTGCAATTTGAAAGCCCAGTGTAATCACCCATTTGATGTGATCCCTGCCCCACCTCTCCCCACTACTCTCTGCCTCCCCTCTTGAGCATCTGGTGGAGATTTTGGCTGTTGGGGACTCCCATGCTTTTAAATTACAGTCTGAATGCTACCCTCTGATGAGTATAATAGTGACAGTCAAGCAAAGAGCTGCGAAAAGGGAGAATCTATAAAAGTTTAATGAAGATGGGGGTGAAGGGAGGGGTGGTTGGCCAGAGCAGTTCATTCTGCAGGAGAGTGGGTGACGTCAGGATTTATAACTGTATTAAACGCCATGACAGTGAGCCATGATAAATCAGTTCCCCCTTCTTCCCAAATCACAGACAATAAAAGCTTTGGCAGTGAAAGTCATTCATCATCATAAAGACTGGAGACGTTCTAGTCATCAATTTCACTCACATCCCTAATACTCTGGAGAGGAGTGCAGGAGTTTGAGGGGGGTGGGGTTGGGGAAGGGAAAAACAACACGAAGAAAGATTGAACAGGAATAATTATAAAGGTCAAAAGAAAGAATCCCTCCAGGAAACAAGTTTGTATTTTGGCAGACAGAAAGACCACAGCACTGACACTTGAAGAGTGCTATTCCTGTAAAGCCATGCTGCATCCAGTGTCAGAGTACACACAGACAGACAGGTAAAGAGATAGGGGAACACCAAACCTCATCTTTGAGCATGTATGTGACCCATAAATAAGGACTGCCTTGTCCCATAGGAACCAGCTATGGAAATCTCTTGCAAAGGTGTTGTCTCTGTGTACTGTGTCTTAAGGTCCAACTCTGCTTACCCCACTATATAGCTGCTCCATAAAAGACAGTATAGCCCTTCCCGGCCAGGTTGTCTCCACACCAGGCTCCTGGTCATGTAGCATAGCAGCCAGGCCATTCTCCCCATGGCAAGGTCCTTGCATACTGTCCCCAAAAACAGGGATGGAGAGCATGGGGGCCGCCATGGCCAATGGGCAAGGATGATGGGAGTTGTAATCCAGAAACATAGGAAACTGCTTTATCATGGGTCAGGCTATTGGTCCATCTAGCTCTGTATTGCCTACACTGACTGGCGGTGGCTGTCCAGGGTTTCAAGGAGGAATATGTCCCAGTTGTATCTGAAGATATCAGAGGCTGGATCTGAGACCTTCCTTTACCAGTGAGCTGTGGCTTTTTCTTCTTTGTGCTTTGCACATCACCACAGGCAGTTTGAAACTGGAAAAGTCAAGTAGGGCTGAACTGACAAGCCTTTTTTAATCTCTGAATCTTATTTGGCAGGGGCTAATTTGGCCACTGCAACTCCAAGGCACTCAGAACACTTCAGAGGGGCAAGGCAAAACCAACAAGTCCCTGCCCATATAACTAGAGATCAACACATTTTGTCTAACTTTTGTGGACAGCCAATACCGGTGATTTGTTGTTCCCTCCCGCAAGGAATGGTGCCTGGTTCCAGACCTTGCACTGCACCTTCAAAACAGTGTGAGCTCAAAAATAATCTCTTACTTCCCTCTCTGGCCCCAAACTTGGAGCTAGGGAGGGAGCTGGGGACTGTTCCTAGCTCTCCTCTTCCTCTTGGAGGTGTAGAAAGGGATGAATATCATCCCCACACTTTAAAGGGCCTTGGAAGCCTGGCAGTAAGAATTATGCAGTAAGGATATGGTGTGTTGCCCATGAGGCCAAAAGTTGGTGTGCAGGGTGGGAGGCAGCTAACAAAAACAGCAAAACAAGCAAGAGGCAGTTTCAGAGTTGCCAACTTGAATAAAATATGGGGGGGCAGGTAAACCCCACCCCACATAATCAATCATATGATGTGGTGCATGCACACCATTTGAATGGCAATTCCCATCAACTCTAGAAGGGCCTAGCCCCCTCAAATATTTTATTGGGGGAGTGAAGACCCCCTCGGCCCCTAGGAGTTATTAGGAATGAGAGTTTCAATAGCGTTTGAAGACACTAGCTAACCCAGTGTAAACCCTGAGACTTACGCCTTAGGTCACTTTTCTCACAATTCCCTACCAGGTATCCTAACATTATATCAGATTCACACAATAGGCACACAAATAAAAAGTCAAATATTCTCCTCCTCCTGGCATTGATCGTATTATGGTCTGGACTCTGAAATATTCATTTCTGCTACTTAGTAAGTGGTCTGAAGTCAAGATGGTTACTTATGCATGGAACTGTCAGTCCTCAGGAAGCTATAAATAGTACAGAGCATCATGACCCCCTCTGCAAAACTGGTTATTGTTAGCACACTGGCCTTATTTCTTGATTTCTCATCATACATATTTAAACCTTAGATTCCTTCCTTAAAGTCTCGTGATATATGAAATATTTTTTAAGTCTCCAAGATGGGGACCCTAAGCAACAGTTCTGCCTGCCAAGGAACTGTAGCTGTCTCATTCAAAGGTGGCTCCAGTTTCTGTGGAAGACGTTTGTTTAATGTTGCATCTTCTAGCTCCATCCAACTAGATTTCTTCATTTAAAAATCATTAAAAGGTAGAATGTCAGTGTGCTGGTTTATGATATGATCCTTCCAATAGAAGTGTTGAACTTTAATTATAAGATAGGTCAGTATTTAGTGGCTCAATTTTGAACCAGTCCCAGTGTGTTACTTAGGACTTAGTCAGAGGTGCCCTTTCATTTAGTGTGCCCCAGAAAGTAATTAGTTCTGTTGTCAATAAATTGCCTTTCTTAACAGATTAAAGTCATAGCAGAACATAGTTATTATTTGGGCAATTGAATTTGCCCATTATTACTTTCCAGGGTAGTTTTTATTTTATTTTATTTTTAAAAACCCTCTCTCATTGCTGTCATAATAGGAGATTTTTATTGTTCTCTTGATCTCTAGACTAGCTGTTAAATATTGTTCTAATGACTCAGCGTCTGTATGCCAAAGTTTTTTTAAAAAATGTACAGACCATTCTGTCCAGAAATTTTATTTCAAGGAAACAATGGAATCTTTAACCTTTTGTGCTGTACTACTCTTTTATTTCAGAAACTATCATTCAGCACTAATTTCTTCATTAGCTAGACCATTTCTCTCTATATTATCTTTATTTCCAGCCCAGGGAACAAGACAGATTTACCTTGAGTCACACAGGGCCAAGGTTGCCAAAGGCTCTGTGGCCTACCATCCTCTGCTCAGCTCAGCTCATATTGGTTCATCCTATGGCCACCCTGAATGTCCCCTGGCCCATGAGTCACCTGGCCCCTCTGCCCTTGACAGGAGAGTTCCTTGGTGGAAGTAAACCACTAATTGCAGATTGGGGGGGGGGCAGGATAACTCTGCCTGATTGACCACCTCATCGTAACTCCATGTTTAACCATTAATTACCCAGGTAGTTAAAGGCTCAGAAGATGTTATCTGCTACCATACTACCCATTCGTCATGGCCAGAGGAACTGTTAACCACTTTTTTGCATAAACGACTAGAGTACCCTCCAACATTTTTCTGATGAAAATAGGGACATCCTATTCCAGTAGTAGTAGTTGTAGTATTTTTATACTCCAACATATATATGCGGCTTCCAACATATATAAAAACATAATAAAACATTAAACATTATAAAGCTTCCCTATACAGGGCTGCCTTCAGATGTCTTCTAAAGGTTGTATTGTTACTTATCTCCTTGGTTCAGAGGTTGCCTAACTCTATATCCTCCAACATTTCTCTGATGAAAATAGGCTCATCCCAAGGAAAAGCAGGATGTTCTGGGATCAAATCAGAAGCCGAGATGGCTTCTGTAAATTTGGAGCTGTCCTTAGAAAATAGGGACACTTAGAAGGTCTGCTATGTGTGACTTTGTCTATCAACCCCAGTATCAGCTTTTGCCCACAAATTACAAACTGAGCCAAGATCAGAGATGGCCATTTGGGGAAGTGTGGGTCAGAGCAAGACAAATCCTTTCTAGTGTGTTCTCCAATAAATATCAAGCCATCCATACGTTGCAGTAGTGCAGTAGCAGGGAAGACAGACAAAACACAGATCTAATTCTGTGTTGACAGTTCACAATTTATGATCCATCAAGCTGAATGTAGTGATGTATTGTGTCCTCCCAAGTGCTTGACAAACCCATGTTTTTGCAATCCAAGGAGCAGGGAACAAAACCAGAAGGTGGGCTGCCATACACAGTTTGCTGGTGGGCTGCATTCAACTAAAACCATTCTGTTTCTGCCCAGGTGTTCCATGAACCTGCTCTGTCTCTGTTGTTTTTGGAATCTATGCTGCAGTTTTACCACAAATGGTATGAATAAGGCAGCAAAGGTCCCACACTGGAAACCCAGTTCTTGTCTAATGGAGAGACAAGAACACTTAAATATGACACTTCTGGTTTTTGAAACTGGCTGCTGTTTGAAAAGAGTTTATGTGCCTCTTTGCCAAGTCCTTAACATGACAGGCCCATTTGGAGTGACAAATAGATTATTGGAAAATGCATCTGCACTTTTATCTATTAAGTACAGTGAGAGGGAGCTGTAAATCTGGTATTGTGCTGCTCTTGGAGAAGGCATCTACTAACACCCAACTGTATATGATAGTGCAGATCAACACTCTACAGTATTACAACAAGATTATATTTCAGTATCATTCAAATGCCCCAACAGAAATAGCTGTTTTGTTTGTTTATCTGCTATTATCAGCCCAAGCCTTTTTACAATTTTAATATTAGCGTTCAAAGAAGGTTTCAGCACCTCGATTTTTCAGAACAAAACTTGGTATATGCTTTCACTGCCAGGGGCTATGGCCTCTATACCCAAGTCCAATCCTGAAATGTGTGTTCTCCAATCCAGGATTCCTGAGCTCAGTGTCTGGTGCTAAGGGCTTCCCCCATCCCACTTTTTATCCATTTTAAAAAAGTTATGTAGTTACCAGGCATCTAAGGGCTAAACTAGATGTGACATTAATTGTGTGATTGCAATTAATGGGACTATTTAAAAAAAATATGAAATAAGAGGGAGGGGCCAAGATTGATATTGTGGTGCAGGGGGAGGGGTGTCTAACCCTTTCCCTTCCGTGCAAATATCCTAATGACCCAGGAGGAAAGCGTCTATTTTCACCATTGCAGCTCGCTTTCTAGGGCAATAGTAATTTGGGACAGAGCAAATTTCATAGGGATGACAGTGTTAGAGGAAATAATTAACCTCCTCTTTGCACACTGCGAATTTGATTGTGGTTCACCACCCGCATCCACAACTATGGCTTCAGTTTAATTTATTAATATTATCGCCTGGCTGTGAGTGCTGAAGGCCTCTCACTGCAAGGCCCTTTCCACCTGGCCTAGGGGGCGGGGCCCAGACTCACCCAGCTCTACTAAAGAGGCACCTGGTGAGACCGGAGGGAGACCGTTATGCCTGACAACAAATACTAACAATTGGATTGTTTTGCCCCATCTTTTTGTGCCTGCCAAACAGCCATATCATGTTTATGATCATATTTTATTCTCTTATTAATTATGCTATTTTAAATGTGTTTTTTATATTTGACTTTACTTAGCAATTTTTCTTTTTTGAAATGTTTAATTTTTTTGTTAACTTTGTGATAAATATGTTTTCCATAGTTGGCCTCCTTTGTAATGTTTTATTTTGAAATTTTTAAGATAATATTTTAGTTTTCTGTTAATTATGTTGCTTTGACTGTATACTCTATATTTGACTTTCTTCAAAAATGTTTGATTCTGGATTGTTTTGTTGATGTTTTAATATGTTGTAAACCACTTTGAGATTTTTATTTAAAATATAAAGCGGTATAAAAATGAAATGAATAATAATAATAATAATAATAATACCGTAATTACATAGACACACCCTTTGAAATCACACATTTAACATCACATCTAGTTTGGCAACCAAACTAAGAATGTGGGACAAGCCCTGCTGGATCAGGCCAAAGACCCACCTGGTCCAGCGTCCTGTTCTCACAGTGGTAAACCAATGTAAGAACAAATCTCCCCACTTTTGATTCTGAGAAACTGCATACTGCCTCCGACTGTGGGGGAAGAAGGTGGCTGTAATAGAGCAACTTTTTTTCTTCAAAAAAACAGTGTGGTTGTAAAAGGTTTCTCTACAATATAGATTGTAATAAACCTGGGCTATCTTTTAGGCTGCTACCTTTCTTTAAAATAAAAAGGTTTGCTTCATTATTCCTCCTTAAGATTTTATCACCATATGTTTTATAATTAAAATTAGCATAAACCACATAGCAAGTTATGGAAATATCCCATTGCATCAATCACTGTCCACCAGCTCAATGGTCTTTTTAAAAAAATGCATGCCAGTCCATCAGCTTGGCTGACATCCACCATCCCAAAAGTGCACATAAAGCTGCTCAGGTACCCTAACGAGAGCTTGCATTGGCTCCTTGCAAAGGCAAGAGAGGCTCTTATAAAGCATGTCTACCACAGAAGTCAGACAGAAGGAGAGAATCAAGCATGCACCAGTTCTGAAGTGCCTCCCCAGTAAATCACCACAGCTGCCCAGGGCTTATGTTGGTCCCCTCACTCTCCATTATTTACACAAACGTCTTGGTTCCATTGGTAGTAGAGAACTACATGTGATTAGTTCTTTGAATCTTTTTAGCTATGGCAATTGGTGCTATAAAATACAGCCACTGAAGCTGCAATTTAAAAGTGAGATCAACGTGGTCTCCACAGCTGAACCTCTATGCTAAATAAAGAGTCCCATCGTACACTAATATGAAGCAAGCTCCCAGTGCTCCCTCTCAGATGCTCCCAAACTCCATTCTGTTCCATCCCCATCATTCTCTTTTCTTTTCCTATTCTTGGCTCTTTCAACCCAATATACTTTGAAGGCTATGGTCACAGGAACAGTTGTTTGGTGGTCACTGCTGCTGTGGTGAGAGTAAATGGAAACAGAAGGAATTTAATATTTTAAACACTGAAAACAAAAAATATTTGATGTAAAAGATAACACCAATAAACGTGGTTATTTCTCATTCCCTCTTTTGTTTTTCTTCTACCCTCTCCTCCACCTTTCACTTTCACATTACACTTTCAATTTGACACAAAAGGAATTTAGCTATTTTGGATCATCATCCAAAAATAGGTCATAAAAGGCAGGTCAAATAAGGTGGTCTAACTAAATGATAAATGGCCCTTTCGTCGCTTCTTTGGCATCAATCCCAGAGGGGTTGAAGGGAGCAGAGCACTATCTGTTAGTTAAACTTTTTTCTTCTCCTTTCATCATGACTAGAATGAAGAAGAGATAAGGTGGGGGGGGGAGAACAGCTGTGATGATATGGAATGAACCTGTTTGTGAAAGCCATGAAAGAAATAAAAAAGCATTTACTCTAGGCAAGTGGTATAAATTGTTTTACCAACACATACAGGCCTATTCTGTGAAAGTCACGTTTTGCTTTGATGTAGTCTACCACACGGGAGGACTTTCTTTCTTTCTTTCTTTCTTTCTTTCTTTCTTTGTCTTATTCATCAAAATATTTATACACCGCTGTATCATGAAAAAGTGCTACTCTCTGGACACAACCTTGAAGATACAAGCAGAAACACTGTAATAGAGCACCTCCAGTGCCCAACTCACTAAGTCGTTCTAGGAGGATACCATGGTCAATGGTCTCAAAAGCTGCTGAGAGATCAAGCAGAAATAAGAGGATCATACTGCCCCTGTCCCTCACACAATAAACGTCATCCATTAGGGTGACCAAGGTTGATTCAGTTCCAAAGCCAGGTCTGGACCAAGATTGTAGTAGATCTAAATAATCAGTCTCTTCTGGGAATACCTGCAGTTGCTCCACAACCACTCTCTTCACTACCACTGCAAAGAAAGGGATGTTGGTGACCAGTCTATAGTTGTTACACTCCAATGTGTCTAGGGTGGGCTTTTTGAGGAGTGGGTGCACCACTGCCTCATTAAGGGCAATGGGCACCACTGCATTATGCAAGGATGCATTTACCACACCCTTGGCCCATTCAGTCATTCCCCCCACCCAACTAGCTTTAATAAGCCAGGATGAACAAGAATCTATGGAGCAGGTGGTCAAGCACAGGATGAACAAGAATCTATGGAGCAGGTGGTAAGTATCCTGCCCACATCCTCAGGCCACATCAACTGGAAATGATTCAGAACACTGGGCTCAATGTTAAATCAGACACTTCAGCTGATACTGTCACAATAGCAGCATCTAAATCACTGTGGAGCCAAGCAACTTTATCCTTGAAGTGTTTAGGCATCCACTTACAGCCAGTTACTGTGTGCTCCAGAGGTTTGTGCACACACATCTCACCTGGTCAGGAGTAATAGAAAAGAACCCTATGGGACCCCAAAGCATAACTGCCATGGATTCCCCAGTACCATCTTCTAAAATTGGTGATCAAGATAGGAGTGAAAGCACTGCAAAACTGTACCTCCAACATTCAGCTTGGATCACCTATGCAGAAGGACACCATTGTCAATAGTACTGAAAGCCACCAAGAGGTCCAAGAGAATGAACAGAGCTGTACTGTCCCCAATCATCAAAGGTCATTCCACTGGCCAATGAGGCCAGTTTCTATTCCAGAACCAGGCCTGAAACCCAAGTGAAATGGATCACAATCAGTTTCATGCAAAAGTGCCTGGAGTTGGCCAGCAACCTCTCACATAAGCACCTTCAGTGTTTAAAGCATATCATGTTATATGTTTTCCATGTAAGTTATCTAATTGGAAGAAAAGGATAAGGTGAAATTGAAATTATCTAATTGGAAGAAAAGGATAAGGTGAAATTGAAATTATCTAATTGGAAGAAAAGGATAAGGTGGTCTTGTCATACAGTATTTGTAAGCTATCTTGAACAGGTGGGAAGGTTGGGTAAGCGTACTTTAAAAATTCAGATGACACAATCTCCCCCAAGCACTGCCAAATAATAAATTACACAGTTTGGCATTTTAAGAGAGGAGAGTGATAGCATGTTACTTCTTCAACTGTACATAAGCACAAAGAAAGTTTTGCCTTATAATATTAGAAATCAGAGATAGAAATGGAGAGAGATAATTGGATTTCATCAGCATATTGATGACAGCGAACTCCAAAATGACCTCTCACAGCAGCTTCACATAGATATTAAACAGCATGTGGGGTAGGATCAAACTTTTGTGGCACCTTGCAGGACAGCTCCTACAGGGTGGAACAATTCTAACCAAGCATACTTTTCTGCATCCTTGACAGGTAGGAATGGAAGCATTGCAACATGCTATCTCCAACACTGCCAAGCCGCATAGAAGGACGCTATAGTTCATGATATCAAAGAAGAATCAGCATTGCAAGGTCGTTCTCTCTCTTCGCCAGCTCCCACTCTTATTGCTAGTGAACATACCGTATTTTTCGCCCCATAGGACACACTTTTTCCCCTCCCAAAATGAAGGGGAAATGTGTGTGTGTCCTATGGGGCGAATGCAGGCATTCGCTGAAGCCTGGAGAGCCAGAGGGGTCGGTACGCACCCAGGCTTCGCGCAGATCTCTGCAAGCCGTGGGAGCCTGGCGCTGGGCTCCCGCGGCTTGCGGAGAGTTGCCTGCATGCCGAAGGCTAGACGCGCTGAGCTCCCAGCGCCGGGCTCCCACGGCTTGCGGAGAGTTGCCTGTTCTGGGGGCTGGGCTCGGGGGAAGCTTGGGCTTCCCCCGCCCCAGCCCCGCACCTGGGGGAAAAATATTTTTCCCCCCTTTATTTTCCCCCCAAAAAACTAGGTGCGCCTTATGGGACGGTGCGTCCTATAGGGCGAAAAATACGATAATCCACCAATATGACCAAGGCAGTAACATTATAATATGAAGCCAAAAACCAGATTCAGATGTACTTTCAGAAATAGTTTAAACACGGATACCTCTCCAGCATATTTTATAATAAAATGGATTCATGTAGCTTCTTTTTCATTCCCCTGCCTTCCTTAACCATTCTTTTTAAATGTTTGTTATTTCACAGCCTTTGCTGGTTGTCTGGGTAGCTTCCTGCTTGATAAACTCCAGCAGTTCTAGATTTGCTTTACTCTATAGCTTGCAGGCATTTTTATTTTATTTATTTTTTTGCATCTGAACATGACTTCTGCTTCACTAGCTACAAGGATACAGATGAATTGTTTACATTTGCCTCCTAGATATCATATTACTAAGCATACTGCAAAATATATTATGGTTATTCTGATAAATCTTATTTGTAAGGTAAAGGTAAAGGACTCCTGGCAGTTAAGTCCAGTCGCGAACAACTCTGGGGTTGCGGCGCTCATCTTGCTTTACTGGCCAACGGACCCGACGTTTGTCCAGGGACAGTTTTTCCGGGTCATATGGCCAGCATGACTAAGCCGCTTCTGGCAAAACCAGAGCAGCGCACGGAAATGCCTGAGCAACAGGAGCTCACCTCATCGTGGGGATTCGAACCTCTGACCTTCCGATCGGCAAGCCCTAGGCTCAGTGTTTTAGACCACAGCACCACCCGCATCCCATTACTCATGTAGGCTTGCATATAGAAAGTAGTATAAATTTCACCCATGATGCAATGTTATGTCAGTATCTGCTCACCAGAGGTGGATGGCATTCACCTAGAAGTCCTTAGAGATCCTGTCTGCTCAGAAGTAATCCCTATTTAATTCAATGGAGTGTACTATAATATGAAATTATTTATTTTTTACCCAAGTAGCATAATTTCTCACTAAAACCAGCATCCTTCAAATATTTTTAATTGAAGATTATTAAAATCAACACCAATTTCCAAAAAAAGGGGAAGGGGGTTCAGAAAATTAATAACAAAACAACTACCCCCAGTTATGCTGCTTTGTTGTATTCCCACACATTATCTCAGCATGTCTTACAAAAGCCCCTGTGAAGCAGAATTAATACACAGAGCACGTGTTGCTATATGAGAGGGCGAACGCATTTCAGCCAGGGGCAGTGCCCTCACTGTACTTCAGTTTAAACTGAAGTTGTGAATGAAATATTGTAGGTGACTGGGTCCTCCTCATAAAGCCCATAGAAGGTAATACAACATGACTGACATCCAGCCATTCCTCCCCCTCTGTGGTTTGATATGACATTTTTCAAGGGGACTTTGCTCCCAGCTTTATGCCAGCTCCTCTTTCTCTGTGCATTTAGGTATGTGTAATGTGGGGGGTGCCAGGGTCATGACCACTAGGTGCTCCTTTTGGCCCCTCTATTTCTGGGGAAGGGACTGGACTCCCCCGAAGTCCCAAAAGCACAGACCTTTGGGGAGGAGGCAGGAGGGCTCCAGCATCCTGTCAGAAGCCTGGAACCTCCTTCCCAAAGCCCGGGAAGCTTCTGCCTAGCTTAGGGAGGGAGGTGTGGTGCTCCAACGGGGTCCTAGAGCCCTGTTTCCACCTTCCCAAAGCCTGGCTCCAACCTGTCCTGATGACACAGGTGCAATGTCACATACACCCCAATCACCCACACAAGCTGGCCCCTATGGTGGGTCAAAGCCTGTCACAGTGAGTAGGAATGCTCTCTATTGCGGCCAGGGTGTGGGGCTGCAGGCAACCATAGCACAATCTAGACCTATTGTGTAATCACTGTTCTGACACTTGTGACCCGCCACCCCAGATCAGCTGGGGGGTCTGGTCTGGAGCAGGCTGGCTGAAGTTCAGCAGGCAGAAGCCACTATTCTTTTGGCCCAGCAAGGACTTCTGGAATTTGTAACAGGCCCAGCTAATCCAGAGGCTTTATACTTCTTGTCAATCACAGGGATCACAGGGGTCAGTGTTGCACATGGCAACACTCCTCTGCTTTGCTTTGCTTAAAGAAGATGCTAGTACCAAGACTGAGTCCCAGTTCAACCCCATGTGAGGTTCCTTATTAAATCCCTGGCACTATGAATACAAAGTGAGCAGTAACTTCACTGCTGCAGCTGAAGAAGAATCGTAAGATTGTGATCCTCTCTTCATTTCTCTATATCTCTCTGAGGGTGCAGACACAGATGACAACAAGAGAGCCAGGACCTTTTCATGGGCACTTGATAGGTAGGGGGCAAATCAATAAAATACAATGTTGGCAAGGAATACAGTTATTTCACTCTGTTTTTAAAAGGTGTATGTGTGCACGTGTGTGTGTCTGTGTGCGTGCAAACACACTCATTTATTATTAATGAAGATGAAATATGAAAACGCAGGAGCCCCTTTCAAGTGAGATCGCTTGATAAGGGAGCATGAGTAGAACAGTGCTGAAGGGGTGATGCCCATTTAGCCTCACCCCCTACACACACACACACACACACACACTCTCACACACACACACACACGTTTATGATAAACTTCTTCAATGGGGAGCACTGTGTATCAAGGCTCCCTCCCCACCGCAGAGGTTAGTTGTAAATGGGTCAGTCTCTCAGCTCCAGCCCTGCTCTGTCTATGTTCCCTCTTCGGACAGTAATGCCGAATACCAAGTTTGTTCCCCTGAAATGTTCACAGCTTCTGGATTCACTTCTAGATATTTGCTCTGCAAGTATCTTCTCTAGAAAACAGACATTTCTCATTTTATGGCTGAGATCCCAAGAGGCTTGTGTGCTCATTCAACCATTTTCCACGTTTGCATCATTAATCTCCCAAATTTTCCTTCGCTGTTCTATGTATTTCATTGGAAGCCATGTCTGAGGATTGCTTGCATTTCAGGAGTGGCTTTGGGGGAAGGTGCACATATTTATGATAACCTTCTGCAAGTATTCAAACATATGATTCCCCTACCTACACTCTGAAGTGATGCAGTGCAGGAAAAAACATGAGACTATACTGACTAGATCATTGTGTGGATTGGCTCAGCCACTCATCCAAGAAGGCTACTGAACGTAACACAGCAAGTTATAGCTGTTGGGGAAAGAGAGATTTTTCAAATCTTCAAATGCTCTTGAAGAACTAAGTGACCTGGTTTGTCAGTCTGAACAGTCTCTAAAGGCATACTCCCAAAGCAGTTATGCCATTTGGAATTGTGTGATGTACAGTTCACATCTGATCCCGCTGAAGTGAAATATTCTCATATAGTTCCTTTTTGCTAGGTCGCTTAGCACTCTCATCCACTCATTTCTGGGCACTGCTAATGCAAAGTGACTCTCCAACCAGCTGCAGTCAGAGTTGCCTGTGGATTTGTCAATCTGCCCTCTGTGCCTTATTGGAGAGGCGAGCAAAGGTGTCAATTTCAGTGCCACTTTGTCCTCTCAAAGTGATAGCGACCAAGCTGAAGTCAGCACAGCAGAGCAGAGAAAATGCATCTGCAGGTAATTAGTAACAATCAGGGGCTGCTCAGGAAATGCTGACTACAGCAGTAATGAGCTGGGCACATGTCATTGGCTTGCAAATGGAGAGCACGCTTATGAACCGTGGCAGCAGGCAGTAAGAGCGAGGTTTTTTTTAACTTAATATTTAATGTGGCATAAAAACGATGGAGAGAAATCAACTAGTTCTCTAATCAGATGTTCAGCCAGTGGTCCATAACCAGAAGCAAGTTGGTGGATGAAGCAGTATAGAAAAGTGTCATCAAAATTTCCTTTTACCATAATTTAGGCCCATTTTTATGGACATGCTGATATGAATGCCAATGTCTAAACAGTACTCCCCCCCCCACCCCCCATTCAAATGATATTACTACAGATCAGATCTGCAAATCTGCTAGGAAATGCAAACCTTAGACTGACACCACAGCTGCACGGAGGATCTTTTACATTATTATTTCTCAATGCTGCTTTCCTACTTCAGCCAAAGGCTTGAAAACAAGAACAATGAAACACTGTGGCCATAATTCTCTTATCTGCATGGTTCTCAGCCTATTTTGCATTGATTAAACTATTTTATGAGTTGGCTTAAGAACTCAGGACTCACAATACAAACTAGACGTAGGTCAGTTTGTGAATGGAAGCCAAGCTCTGTCCCTAGACATTCTCATAAAAACTGCTGAAGCTTGAACTGCAGATCTCAGCCCTATCAAAAGAACCAGATTAGTTTTCTTGGCCACAATAAAACCCATTTCTCAAACTCTCTTCATTCCAGAATATGGGGGCTTTTAAGCATTTTGCACATTAATATCCTGCTGGGTGTTGAATCGTGGAACACTAAGGAATTCAGCGGTTTTATTTTCATGAAACAGAACTACTTCCTCTATTCTGTCAATGACTTCTGGTGCCGTTTACAATTCTTTCTTTTTTTAAGCACAACACTACTTTTGGGTCTCCCACACAAAATGAAGATGTTATAACATATAGGTTTGTGATTTTTGAAAGATACAGTATTCTTGCTAGCCTTGCTAACTCCAAACAGCCCAAGATAGGAAATTTCAGATTTTCACAAAGTTTGGTTCTGTTATACATCTTACTTGTGCTCTATGCTATTTTTTTTCTTTACTATTTTTTTTTACTAGAATCTCCATAGTCAAACAATATGTTTTAAATTTACAAATAAGGGTGCAAACTGAAGCTTTCTTAAAAGTTAAGGCATAACTAAAGGTATACTAAGTGACCCTGAGGATCTTATCATTTAACAACTTTGAAAATGCCTTGCACATTCAGACTAGGGCTTCTGTGCATACTACAAATAATAATAATAATAATAATAATAATAATAATAATAATAATAATAATAAATTTTATTTATATCCCGCCCTCCCCAGCCGAAGCCGGGCTCAGGGCGGCTAACAATAGTCAAATAATCAAACAATCAAATAATCACACATTCTAAAAATATTTCATTATAAAAATTAATTAAAATCAAATTAATGGCAACCAATTAAGCAAAATTCTGTGCAGGTTGCCAGAGGAGGGAGTCAGGCTGCGCCCTGACCAAAGGCCTGGTGGAACAACTCTGTCTTGCAGGCCCTGCGGAAAGATGTCAGGTCCCGCAGGGCCCTAGTCACTTGTGACAGAGCGTTTCACCAGATTGGAGCCACAGCCGAGAAGGCCCTGGCTCTAGTTGAGGCCAGCCTAACCTCTCTGAGGCCTGGGACCTTGAGGATGTTATTATTTGCAGACCGTAGGTTTCTCTGTGGGGCATACCAGGAGAGGCGGTCCCGTAGGTACGAGGGTCCTAGGCCGTATAGGGCTTTAAAGGTTAAAACCAGCACCTTAAACCTGATCCTGTACTCCACCGGGAACCAGTGCAGCTGGTATAGTACCGGATGAATGTGATCTCGCAGCGAAGACCCCATAAGGAGTCTCTCCGCGGCATTCTGCACCCGCTGGAGTTTCTGGGTCAGTCTCAAGGGCAGCCCCACGGAGAGCGCGTTACAATAATCCAGTCTGGAGGTGACCGTCGCATGGATCACAGTGGCTAGGTCAGGGTGAGAGAGATAAGGGGCCAACTGCTTAGCTTGGCGGAGATATAGCATATTCGAAGCACACACACACACCCCAATAATTCTGGGCATTGTAGTTTACCCCTCACAGAGTTACAATTCCCAGCAACCCTTAACAAACAGTAGTACCAATAATTCATTGTAAGAAAGGTACCCAGCACCAGGCACTAGAGTTCACCGAAAATGAGAGGTAGAAAGAAAAAAGGGGATAGGAACCTTAAATTGACCAAGGTGAAAGTTGGACTAGTTGGGACATATAGATTTTGGAAACAGTGTTGGAGCACCACCTGTAAACAAGTAGGTCTCATTGGAAGAATCACGGTCAGCACCGACAAAATACATCTTCGACCCTGGGTGTTAAGTAAGAGAGACTTTCGAAGAAACCGGCTGAATGGGACTGAGAGAGACTTGCGTGCCTCGGACGTAAGATTACCAGGCTAAAAAGATGGACCAAATGGCTTTTGCGCTAGGGATGGAAACCGGGGAGGGAAGGGTGGGACCTAACAGTCCGAAGGGGGTCTGTTTTTTTTGTTTTTTTTTTTCGCTTCAGGAGTATAAAATTTTTTTATTATTACAAAAATGGGGAATCGGTGGAGGGGAAATAGTGGCAACCTTAGGAAGGGTACATATTTTTTCTCTTTTTTTTTATTCTTTTTCTCTATATATAGGGCTAAGGTATATATTTTAATAAATGGCTAAGGTATATTAATGAATTAAAGCTTAATTCTATTATAAAAAATTATCTTAATTAAACTAGGGTTAAGTGATTTTAAATAAATTATGTTTTAGGATATTAAGTGGAAAACTTGCTTGATTAAACAATTGAAGATGGAATACAATAAGGGGAGATGTGGGGAAGTCTTGAAAAGAAGTTAAGGAAAATGAGCTTAAAAGGTGGAAACCTTTTTTGTTGCTTTTTGGTTTTTTTCTCGAGACTTTTTACTTTTTTCTTACCTCTTTTTTTCTTTTTCTGTTCTGTTATTTGTAATCTTTTGAAAATTTAATAAAGATCATTTTAAAAAAAAAAGAAGAAGAAAAAAGAAAAAATGGGATAGTAGGACTTTCCTGTCTGGCAAGCTTATGGAAGGAGAAAGAGAATGGGGAAAGTAGGGGTGGGATGAGGAGCGAGATAAAGGAATAATAGAAGGGCAAAGGCAAGAATGAAGCAACAAGGACAGCGCTGAAGGGAAGAGAGCACAGCAGAGCAGAAGTGGGAGGCAGGGGAAGAAAACGGACTGGTTGTAATAGAGAGAAAGTGGACTGCAGCCCCCACAAACCTGGTGTCAATGCTCTTCTAACTCACCAGCTGAAGACAATTGCACTAGATGATTGTGCACAACCCACTAAAGAGAAGAGGATTACAACTTTTCCTCTTAATAGTGCAGTTTGGTGCACGCTTACCTGAGGATTACATGTGAGCAAACATTCATATGATTGAACTACATGTGCTTAAAGGAAATGAAAGCTATTTAGCACTTTCTGTATATTATAATGGTGCTTGCTTGCTTGCTTGCTTGCTTGCTTATTAGCTTTCCAAGCTAAACATTTTCCATCTAACTGAAGGCTTTCTATGCCTCTAGCTATTCATTATTATTATTTTATTTTAAAGGATGAGTAATTTTCTTTCTTTCTTTCTTTCTTTCTTTCTTTCTTTCTTTCTTGCCAGGGTGGGGGGTGGGTGTCTCCTTTTCAACTGACTATGTTTTGTCACCCAGACAATTCTAATCAATTGATTTTTTTATAATGTGCATGCGCTTAAATAAATCATATGCAAATGAGCACTGACAGATTTTTATTCCCCTCTGGGAAAGGTGGCAACCCTAATTTATTTGCCCTTTTCGAGGCTTCTTTTTATTTCTAGTATATTTTTAAGGTAGAGTATTATAACCAAGAGTAGCTCACTAACATAAGCAACAGCATAATATGTTGAATATTGATTTACATTCATTTAATAATAATACTAAGGTAATTATGTTTTTTCTTGATCTTAACCATAAAAGACGCTCACTGAACTGTGGCACATTGAGACAAAAACACTTTTCAGAGTAGTATTAATATTGCTGCAATGTTTATTTCCCTGTTAATAGAGAGTTTGGGGTGGCTGAATACCTTTCAGTTTAGGATTGCAATGGGGCCACCCAAAAATAGGGTAATGATTTCTACATACCCAGAGGCTTACTAAATCTTGCCTTCCTCTGCTGTTTCTGCTCCCATTTCCTCTTCCAGCTTTCTTTTCCCTCTTAATCTCCTGCCGTCATTCACCTGTAGCATCCCATCTTCCAGTCTAGCTTTCCTTAAACCCATTTCCTTTACCACTTCCTCTGCTAAAACATCTCCCTGCCCAGCCCTTCCCAGATCAAAGCAGCTTCGCCAATGATTGCCAGAGGCCCTTCTGCGCCAACTTCATTTTGACTGGCAAGCAGCTAGTCAGTTACTGCCAGAGGTGCTTCTGACCATACAACTGCTCCATTATAGACAGACAGCTGAGCCAATCACTGCCAGAGGTGGTCACAGACAAGTAGAGCCATCATTGTCACCACCAACAGCACAGAATCTCTTGGTGCATTTAGGGACGGGGGGGGGGGAGAAATTCAATTCATTTCATATTTAAAGGTGAAACTATAAAATCCACACTTTCAAAATAAATAGGAAATCTAAAATATAGCCATCCTTCAAAATCCACACTTATCCGAATTTTGCACTGCAGTTCTCCAGCCAAACATTGTTTACCAAAATGCATATATTAGTAGAAACTGTGCATCAAAAATTATATGGTAGTGAAAATAACATACAAAAATGCAGTATATTCAGGGGAAATGCTTGCAAAAATGTGTTTTTAAGGAGAAATTCACATTTAAACACTGAATTTTCATGAGGATTAAAATAAAAATAAAAACAACAACCACAAATTGCTGCAGAAAAGTAGAGGATTGAATTTAAAATTAGAAAAATGAGAAACTAACATGACCAAAATGGGAAGATCTTTTCATTCCTATGTGCATTATCATATAAATAATTATGATAACAATTTAGTTTACAGATGTCAGTTAGTCACAGTTGGAGCCACTAAAACTCAACTCCCAACTTTGTTTTTCTAACTACATGTGAGTTGGGGGGGAGGGGGGAGAGGGCCCACCCATTTGTTCTCTGGCAATGAGCCACTTCCTTTGTTTCCTTAATGGCCTATTACCTCACTAGGAAGCTAGTCTGGCTGTTCCAGGAATAGATTTTAACACTTGCTGGATCCAGAGATTTGAAGGCTCTTGGCATACAGCCTACCCCCCAAAAAAACTCATAACAAACAAAAATAATAACAAACAGACAAAAAAGCCAAATACAAACAAAATTAAGGTGTCATGAGTCAGAAAGGGGTGGGGGAAAGAGAAAAGCCCTGGTGTGGAGAGAGGCATAATTTATTCTGGACTTTGTATAGCATAAAGGTTTGTGATTACTTAAGACTTATTGTTTGCCTCTTCTCAATCAATCAAGTCTTTATTAACATTTCAGCTAATTAATGTGCCAATTACATTGTGTCCATTTGTCTATAAAGTAAGCACTAGTTTCCAATTCTACATAGTATCCAAATACAAACGTCTTTGACCCCAAAAGGATTTCAAGCATCGCTTTAAAAATAAACTCAATCTCATCACACTAAATGTGGATCACAAGTAAGAAAGAAAAGGTATATCTCCATGCCCAGAGCTGTTTCTAGCTCATTATCTGCCTGGGACAGGCAACCCTTAACTATCCTCCCCTCCCCACAACTCACCCCCATGGTCCTCATTGCTCAAGCACTGAAATAAACCAGCATAAAACATAGCTAATTAAATCCTCATCTTCTTCATCTATTCTGGACTTCTGGCATAAAAGCAAAGCAAATCTTTGCTGCTTGTACTGTATGTATTTAGGTGAGAGGTAGGATGAAAAGGACGGAAGCTTTTCTCTTATAAGTCTCTCAAAATTGCAAACCCAAGACTTCATTCATGTGAGGGCAGGGCAACTCGGGCCAAGCAACTGTGAGACTCTGGACCAGCTAGTGGGGCCCAATTTGAAACTCTAGGGCCCAACTTGGGGGGGAAATGTGGGGCCCTAGTTCACAGCCAAAATCTGCAGAATATTAGAGATATAAATCTGTGTGCTGGGTCATTTTCACAAGGTCAGCAAAGCCCTTCAGAAATCAGACCTGCCTGTTATTGAGTTCTTGGGCAAGTTTGCATAGTTCACTTCTGGATTTTTTAAAGAGAAGATTTTGATGAGCTTGAGAAACAAGCAAAAGCCACCTTGCCAAATATTAACTACAAAACAAGGAGACAAAGAAGTGAGGGAATGGCAAAGAAATGACAGAAGTGCACCTGATGCCTTAGATGCACTTTCTTCAAGAGATAAGTTTAGGATAAAATCCTTTATTCCTCTGTTAGATGCACTTGAAGCCAATTTAAAAAGAAGAAGTACTGTGTACAGTGATGCTGCACCATTGTTTTTCCATTCTTGCTATTCTGATAGCATCTAAGCAAGAAATTCATCAAGGTGTTGAACTGTTGATGGAAGCATATCCAGAAGATATTGACCTGAAACGTATTGATGAACTTTTGCACTTTCACCTGTACGTGAGACAACGCCATGGGCTTTCAGCAGAGCACTCTTTGCCTCATACAGACCTTTATCAAATTATACACAAGGAAAAAATTCAGATGACCTTTCCTAATGTGGAAGCAGTTTTGCAGCTATTTCTTAGCTTTATGGTCACTAACTGATTGGGAGAGAGGAGTTTTTCAAGACCCAAAAGAATTAAAAATGAATTAAGGGCCACGATGTCTCAAGAGAGGTTGTCCACACTGAGCATTCTGTACATTGAAAGTGACAAACTTAGACAAACAAGTTTTCTGATGTCCTTTAGAGGAGAAATTGTGAATTGCAGAATTTTAAATACCCATTGTCATCCTTAGCTTCATTCAATTTTGTTTATAACCATTTTCTTCTAGTCGTGAGGGTGAGAGATTGGGAGGGGCCTCACAAGTGGAGTAGCCTAGGGCCTCTCTTCATCAAAATCCAGCCCTGCCCTCACCCAAATTAACTGGGATGGTTTCGCTTCAAATTAGGCCAGAGTCAATTAAACCCACTGAAAAGAAGTGGAGTCCTTTTAGGTCTGCCTGAAAGTAAATTAGATGGCATCCTACCCACACCAAAACCCACTTCAAGCACCAAATCAAGGGAATACAGAACAAGGCCTCTTCCATCAATCGTTCAAAGAGTAGAGTTGCCAAGCTCCAAAATAAGGAGACCATAAGAAAATAGCATATGTCAGGAAATTTTTAAGACTTTTTAGGCTATACTCCTCTTGTAATGTTCATCATCATCATTTTAATACATTCAATAGACCAGTAATAATAGTAAAAACAAACACAATGTACACAGTAACAATTGAAGTCCCAAAAATTATCCTTCCACTGCCACTGGTAAAAATTTAGCCACTACCTATAGAATTTGATCTCCCAGAAAATATTTAATGTAACACTGAGCTGACTTTCCTAGGAGTTTGGCCAATATGTATTAATGTTGCAGTTATAAACATTTCACTCCTTGAAATAATAACTATATGGCAAACCTATACTGGACACGGGCTGCTTAGAACCTTACATATCATAAGTATCACAGATATCAAACATCAAAACTAAGACAGTTTCAACAAGGAATGATAAAACCTCCTACTACATCACCATAAGCTCCTCCCACTTGCCATTTCATACAGTATGTCCATTAATAACATGTTCTTGGTAGATCATCTCGTTTTCCTTACCTGTCACAATAGGATATGATTGTGGACCTGGAACACTGGCTCCTATATCTGCTGAAGTAGGGCTTGTTAAATTAGCCTTCATATCATCTAATCCACCAGTTAGTGATGCCATGGCTGAGTATTCTGTTGACTGAGAGCAGAAAAAAATGAGATAACTTAATACATCTAACTGAGTATTAAAAATCAGTGCCTAATGCATGATACAACCAAGCTATAAAGGTGGATTCCTGTGAAAATTGTTATTATTTTACACAGTATTATTATTATTTGTTTCACGTGTCATGTGGGTAGCTTCTATCTATGATTAGATCATATGCTAACACGAGTTTTGTAAGCTTAAACTATACAGCTTGCTAAGTATGTGCTGGGGGGGGGGGGACAGAAAACAGTTTTTCAGAGTGCATAAACATTTTGTTATGCCCAATGTGTTACAGAATTAGGAAATTCCCTCATCAGAGGCAAAACTTGTAAAACATTTTGAGCATAATAAAACACTTTGGCACTTTGATAACTTATGCACCTGGGGGACTGCTGAATTTGTGTTGGCCGACACAAGTTTAAAACACTAGTTTGGGGAAACTATGAAGATGTGACTCCATAAAATTCCTCTTGCTGTGGTAGAAAAATGGTTGCATGTCTAAACAAGGATTTAGCTCTGGCAGAACAACACTGGTGAAAAATAGCATGCTTTACTGGTGCATACAGTTAAGTACTGGCAATGTTGTTGTTCATCAATGCTTTTCAGGCTTTCCTCTGCCATGACTTTCATTATTATTAGGTTGCCACCTGAAGAGCTTCGTAATACAGAACAGATTGTGAGGCCATAAGAAAATGATGTATTGCATGCCTCAGGACATGAACAATACTTTGTGTAATGTATTAAATCAAAATTGCTTATTGCAGTGATGGTGCATCTCACCAATTCATAAGGTTCATAAATAAGGTACCATTCCTTGATCTAAGGAGCTGATGGTAAGCCTCTTGTCCAGGACCAAACTAATACCAGAATCACTGCAAAGAGTAGCAAGCCAGCAGTATGCGTGACTGTAACAAGTATCGGAAAAGGCTGTCCTGTTTGCCTGACCTTTTGCTTAATGGTTTTTGTTAAATTAATTAGTAGCTGATAATTATTAATGTCATTGTCTTTGGTTATGGATATTGTTTGTTATTATCTGTGGACTGTTGGTGCTGCTTTGATTTGCTTTTACTGCTGCTTTCAGATTTGGTTTGTGTCTCCTGCTCTTGGGTTTGTGCTGCTATCATATTTTTACTTCATTAATTTTTCAATGACATGTGAGTTGCCTTGAATATAACTTTGTGGCAGAAAGGAACATTGAAATAAATAACATAACATAACATAACATAACATAACATAACATAACATAACATAACATAACATAGTTTGCAGTGAAATACTTGCACCCTTATCCTATAGTGCTAGCATGAAAGCAAGTGCCCTAAATTCAATAGGACATACAAATCCATTCCTCCTATACACTGTTGCTTGGAAATGAATCTCACTCATTTCTATGGCACATGCCCTTAAGCAGGTAGGAACTAGGATTTCCTCTCAAGTCTCAACAAGTGTTTGTAATATAGATTAAGGGCTTGATACAACTAATGAGTCGCACTAGCAGAAGCCTGTGCAAGGATTTCTGCAAGCGCAGTAGGGCTTTCTCCCTCCCTCCTCTCCCTGTGCCCCCTACCTTGAAATTGGCTCAGAACCCCCAGAGCAACACACGGGGGGGGGGGGGAGGAGAAAGGGTAACATTCTCAAGGACTGCCTGTCCCCCTATGAACCAAATCAAACCCTGTGATCATCTGTAGCCCTTTTCGTGAGCCTCCTCTGCGAGAGGTCTGGAGGATAGCAACATGAGAACGGCTTGTGTGGACAGAACATTCACCTTAGCCCAATGTTCAATTCCTGCCTATACTTTTTCAGACCCATCCCACAACCAGGGATATGAGAAACATCCCAGTCTCGATTCACAGATTCACAGATTCACAAAGTCTCTTTAAACAGAACGGTCTTGCTTGTTTTTCATGCTTTCAAAGGAGTGTGTGTGTGTGTGTGTGTGTGTGTGTGTGCTTATACCCTGGGGAAACCAGAACTACACATCAGCAATGCAATCAGTGCTTCTTCTGCAATAGACATTTTGGTCTGGCTATTGTCATGACCACCTATTAGGGAATGCCCATAGCTCCATACTAAGTAACAAACTTAACTCCATCTCATGCTCTCACCAATAATGGAACCAGTAATTTGAGGGATATTTACTGTAGATATGTGAAAGCTTATTCACTGATCTGTCAAAGCACTCATACAACTTTTTTAAGGGGAAAAACAATTAGGTACAAGATTACCTACTCTCCCACACAACAATGCTTCACATTTCAAGGGCATTTGAATTGCTACAGGTCAAAAACAGGATGCTGTGTAATGCAGCAGTGCTGAGCACCATGACATAATACCCAACAGGTTTCTCTGATATAGCAGAGGTCTCAGAGACATCCTCTCTTTGTGTGGCAAAACTAGTGAGACAGGGTTGAGCCTTAGAGAATTGCTAGCCTGGCAAAACACAGTGACACTCTCAAGCTTCTCTCCAAAGTTGTCAGTAGTTGTCAACCCCAAATGTTCCAGAAATGTCTGCATTAATCCCTGAAGCTTCTTGTGCTTCCTCACATTAATTGCTAAGAGGACTCTTCTGGCCAGTGGACACAAGTGTGAAGTGCAACTTCATGGCCAGAGGATCTAGCCCCATCACAACTTGACTGGCTTCTGACCTCCCTGGGCAAAAGAAGTTGGTCATTCCTGCTCAAGATCATAAGGCGCAGCAATGTAACTGTGTCTTTGTGGCATAAACAACGTCCACAATATGGACTGTGTTTATCACTTGCGATACCACTCAAGGAACATACACCATTGCAAAAATAATAGAAAAATCACAATGGGGAAAAATAGAAGCAGCAACAGAAATCATCACTATTATTCCTGTCACAATTATTTTCAGAGTATGTAAATACAAATAAGCAAGCAAAAGTTTAAACTTCCTTCCTCAAAGCACCCATAGTGATGTACAATTTAAAACACCAACAGTTTGCAAAAATAGTTGCATACTATAAAAAAAAAATATTTTATTTTATATGTAATCACTCCTAATGTTTCAATCTGAATATGGGGAAGATAAAAGGTGACTGAATCTCCACCCCTAGTGCTTGAAATCCAAAATGGCTACTCTTTCAGTAAAGGGACCCCTGACTGCTAGGTCCAGTCGCGGACGACTCTGGGGTTTTGGCGCTCATCTCGCTTTACTGGCCAAGGGAGCCAGCATACAGCTTCTAGGTCATGTGGCCAGCATGACTAAGCTGCTTCTGGCAAACCAGAGCAGCGCACGGAAATGCCGTTTACCTTCCTGCCGGAGCGGTACCTATTTATCTACTTGCACTTTGACGTGCTTTTGAACTGCTAGGTTGGCAGGAGCAGGGACTGAGCAATGGGAGCTCACCCCGTTGCGGGGATTCGAACTGCCAACCTTCCGATCGGCAAACCCTAGGCTCAGTGGTTTAGACCACAGCACCACCCACGTCCCATGGCTACTCTTTGGATTGCTGATATTTCACCAGGTGCGGCAGACACAATACTAATAGTAATAATAACCCACCCTTCACCCTAAGGTCCAGGCATGGGTTGCAACAATTAAAAAAGAATGTTAAAACAGTTTTAAACAACTTACAGTTTACCATGGCTTTGCAAACACAAGGTCTGGAAACGTAATCATTTTTTTAAGAAAACTGAAAAGATCAGAATGCTGAAATCTACAGACAAAACCACATTCTGTGGCTTATTTGTGCTGCTGTAAACTCACAGCATACATACAACTGTGCACATATTTCCTCGTGCATCACCCTTTTTTCTTCTTCTTGCTACATATTTTATTTGTTCCCTGTGTTTCATTCTTCCACTCTCACCTCTTGATCCTTCTGCCGGATTGTCAGACCCCATTTTGTCGGCAAATTCTTTCCTGAGTTGCAATAATGTTGCCTCTTCTGCACACTCCACTGTCAATTAACTTTGTCATATTCTGTCCTCAACACTATTTTATTGAATTGCCTCTCTGTCCTTAAAATAATGAGCCCCCTTGTGGCAGTGGACAGTCACATGTATAAGTTCAGGTAAACTATACAGTGATACCATGTTATTCCTGCATTGCATTGAGAAAAACCCTGCAAAACCTATTGACCAAAGAACAATGTAAGAAGTTAAGAAAAGCCCTGCTGCACCAGGCAAATGGTCCATCTAATCCAATGTCCTGTTCTCATAGTGGCCAAACATGCGCCTATGGGAAACCTGCGAACAGAATAGCGCTCTCTGGACTAGTGAGTCCCAGAAACTAATTTTCAGAGGTACACTGCCTCCAGCAACGCAGGTGGAACCATTACAGATATTTCTGAAAAGAAAAGAAATGAACATGTGTACTCTTCAAGCAATGGTTTGTCATATTTTCAGGGCTGTTGTTGTTTTTTACAAATTAAGTGGTGTGTACATTTTATGCAACAAATAAATAAAATATATACTGCCTTCAAGTCCCTGAAAAAAACACCATTCTCCAGCTACACAGAGTCCATTTCAGGCACTATCTGTGCAGGAGAAGGAAGCATAAGCCTATCCAACTTCATGAATTGACCCAGAAGGGGAAGACTACCAAATAACCTAAGCTAGAAATCGCTGAACACAATGTTCTTCGGTTTGACTTATATATCAGTTGCATAATATTGACAAAGCTTCTGATTTATTGCTAGTTTATTTCTGGGCCCAATTCAAAGCCCTCACATTAGTGAGCCCTGAATGACTGAGGCCCCAAATCTCTGAAATAACATCTCCTGCCCTTCAGACACTCTCAGGTTCCACAACTCCCAGAAATTCAGAACAGCTGCCATGGAGAGGGCATTCTTTGTGGCAGCCCCTAAGCTGTGGTATTTCCTCCCCAAAGAGGGTCATCTGGAACCATCACAGCGCTGGTCAGCAATGTTTTGCTGCTTGAGGCAAAGCAGAAAATGCTGCCTCCCACCATCTTCAAAGCCACTGCTCCACCGCCACTGCTCAACCACCACCCCTGCCAGTGCCAAAACCACACCCACCCAACGCAGCAGCCTCCCTTCCCCTTCCATCTTTGGGAGAAAAAAAAGGGACTGAAGAGTGAGTGATAGCAACAGAGGAGGAGGAACAGGTGATAAACAGCACGGGACACTCCTTGAGGCATGGATCTGCTACCCCTTCCAACTGTTCCCCAATCTGCCATCTGAGGCAACTGCCTCACTGAGCCCCATGGGCAGGTGAGCACTGCACTTTCTTTATGTAGTTTCCATCGTATTTAGAAGATACAACTCTTTATCCTGGCCTTTGACACCAGATAGATAGATAGATAGATAGATAGATAGATAGATATGGTTGCAGTTTGTTTTAAACTGATTTAAATATTGCATTTTAAATTGCTGTAACCTGCCCTGGGACTTTACAATGAAGGATAGGTAAGAAATTGAATTATTAATAATATTTCTCAGCAAGAAGAGTAATGCTTCCTACTCCGTCCTTTAGTCACAGTCACACTCAATGAAGCTTGAACTGAAATCTTTCTCTACACTTCTTAAGTCTGCAGCTCAACCTTATTTCTTCCTCAGCTCCCCTGCATGCATACCTTGATCATCCCTAGCTATGATTGCATTCACCATCCAACTGATTTTGCCAAAAGGCTGACACTTTCTTCTTCTTTTATTCCAGTTCCCTCCCCCCCCCCTCAAATAACTGAAGATTATATGATGGAACTAATCATTGCATTTTATCTGTAAATGCACACCATCTTTCTGCTGGGACTAAAGCAACAACACTTGTAATTGGTTACCTGAACAAAATAGACAAAAAGGCAATCTATTCTTCCCTTACTGATTCCTTCTTAAGTGACTCTCCAAAGATTTATTTTTTCCCCTTGGACTTTACTTGCTTGCTTTCTTCTCTAGTCAGTTAGTGTAAACTTCTATTCAGAATGACTTTGTTTGCCAGGAGTAATAAACCTTAAGTTTCTTTATTATTTCAACCAGCAGTCTTAACAGACTATTTATTTTTGCACTCCACTGCAATATATATATATATATATATATATATATATATATATATATACCAATCTCCAATGCTTTCCATTACTGGCTGTAGTCAAACAGGTTTTGTGATGTTTTTATAGAATTTCAAAAACTTACAAAGCTTGTTTGGCCAGTGATGACAATGGGACAAAAGCAATGTATGCATTCCTCCCCATCAGGGAAACCACTTCTCCTCGTTTTCCAGGGGAGAAGGGGTGTGGCAAACACACACACACACACACACACACACACACACGTGTAAAAGGGGAACAGTACTATTTTTGTACAACTTTTACTTTCAGTTGCTCCTCTTTTAAGCCCTGGCTGATTATTTTGGTATTTTACTCATGAATTCACCTCAAAACTGCTGACATGCATACACAATGAATTTTTAAAGTAAGTTGTGGCCTTAGTAAAGCTAATGCATGAAATATGGTGTGGTTTTATGTGCATTCTTGTGGCTTTATTCTATATTGGCTGTTTTAATGAATTATTGTTACATGCCCTGACTTCCTGATGTGATGGTGTGAATAGAACCTTCCTTTGACCAATATCCCACATCTTACCACAAAAGGCAAATAAATGTTCCAAAGGTAATACAAGTTACTTTTGGAACTTATGCAGGCTATAAGCTTTAAGAAAGGGATGCAAAACTAACTAGAGTCAAACTGATCCCACGCCAGGAGCCTGTGGCTATACATAGATCCAGTTTAGCAACTGTGTTTATCACTTTTGCGGCTGATGTCTTGATTTCCAAAAGCTCTTTTTGTCCCAGCTAAACATGAAGTGACATTTCATATTGCCCTAAGCTCTTGTTCTTGCTCCATATTTGTCTAGTCACTTGCTTATGTAGCTGCTCAGTGTTTATCAAGGAACATGCACTTTCAGCTGTCATCAAACTGGTTCTGAGCAGTTTAATAAGACTGCACAGAGAGGGACTAAATCATGAATCATAAGAACTGCTGTGCTGGATCAGATCAAAGCCCATCTAGTCCAACATACTGTTTTCAACAGAATCTGGCCTGCCAGATACACTGGGGAGCTCACAATTCAGCGTGGAAGTGGTTGCCATTCCCTTGTTTTACCATAGAGTATACTGCTTCTGTATGTGGAAGCTATGATAGCTAAAGCTAACCTATCCTAACCTATGCTAACCAATGCTAACCTAAGCTAACCTATGATAGCTATTCGCTAACCTATCCTTCATGACAAAATAAAAAAATTCATTCCGGCAGTACCTTAGAGACTAACTTAGTTGGTCTCTAAGGTGCTACTGGAAGGAATTTTTATTTTATTTTATTTTGTTTTGACTATGGCAGACCAACACGGCTACCTACCTGTAACTAGAACCATCCTCCATGAATGTGTCCAATTCCCTTTCTTAAATACACCTAGGGGAACCTTCACATTCATAGGTGCCAACTCTTAGGGGCTAAGGTCCCATTGCCCCCCCCCAATAAATATCTGAGAGGGCTGGGGAGCCCAAGGTTGATGGGCATTGCCATTCAAATGGTATGTGTGCACCGCGTATTGTGATTGATTATGGGGCTTACCTGCCCCCTCAATATTTTATTTAAGTTGGCACCCCTGTTCACATTTATACCAAGCCATTTGGCAGCCACTTCTCTAATACGATATCCCATACAGCTGCAGCCAGATAAGTGGGACCATTTGATGGGACTTACTCCCACGTATGCATAGGATTTCAGCCTTTTCTTAGTAATTATGAATGTGCTCAACATAATACACAGCCCAAATGGTGGAACACTGGTGGGCCTAAGGTCACGGCTTGCCTCATCTATTCCCAGTTGTATTTGACTCACCATTCCTTCCATTTCATATCTATTTCTTGCTTCATCCATATCTCTCTCCACTTTCTCAATTGTACTATCACTCTAGGGCACTGCCTCCTTCCTTCCTATACCTTGTGCTTGAAGAAATCCACACAGAGTTGTAGTACTTGCAACTGTTTGCTGGCCTGCCAGCAACCAGGATGCTGGGATCAGACCATGAGGGTCGCCATGTCAACCCTTCCAGCACAGATGTACCCAACCATGGCAGCTTTTGTGTTTTTTCTTACACGTGTTGGTTGCCAGGCAAGCAAATAGTAGGGCTTTTGTGACATCAGCAGTCATTGCCCCATTGCTGCTCTTACCTCTCTCAGATATATTTACCCTTTCCTAAGTGTGTTGGTTATGAGGCACACAAATAAGTCTGTGTTAAGGATAAGTATATTTGTAACAGCTCCCAATGTCACAAAGGCAAGGGGAGCCAGTGTCATTCCCCTATACAGTTTCTGGGAAAGGAATACCTTGGGGAGGCTCTCTCCCAAGTGTCACGAACATAATTATATTCTCCAACCCCTCAAATTTTTAGACAATATATTTCTGTGGGAATCAAAAATATCTATCTACCCTACTAGAAAATACTCCTTTTCCCATGCCATAGTTCTAATTATGGACCTTAATCAAATGCAAATCAAAAGCTCTGCTGGTCAATCCAAATATTGGCCTGTATTTCAAAGTGAGTTGAAACAAACCCAAACCATTTGTCTGTCACAATTTAAGCAGAAGAACCATGCACATAATTTGATGTTTCGCTGAAGTTCACCTGCATGAACTGCTGAAGAGGCAAGCCATATCTCCAGTTGAAAGGTGACTGGACTCTTCAACAATGTGAAATGTTGCCATAGGATTTTTTAGTTTTTAAAAAATCCACCTGCCTGCACTCACATATAGCTTTGTAGATATATGAGTAGCCACTGTGTCCTCCTAATGTTGAAATATCTTTTATTTTAATATCATGAGTTATGTCATCACTGAACATTCAGAATTGGGGCATTTCTGTACAATAAGCCAAATTATTCATACTTCTTTTTAGCTTTATGGACAATATTCCTGCAAATCCTTTCCAAGGTAAATAGCACAATATCCTGTATATAATAAATGGGGGGTAGTTTTATTCCAAGGGACAGAACCTTGCTTGCAGAGTGGCGGGGCAGTACTTCCACTGTTTGCTCTTTTCAAACAAATTTACTATGCAGTGCAATCCAGTGCAAGAAAAGGAAAATGAATATGTTCCAAATAAATAACTAAATAACTAACACATTGGAGCACTGTTCTATAGAGATGTGGAAAAAGAGAAGCTATGCTCGCTGGTATTCACCACCATAAAGAGTAACTCAGCTAGGAAATCAATTCTGCGTCCATGCAACTCTAAGGGCTGTACTATTCAATGCCATTGACATCACAAACTATATTCGGTAGAGAGTTGTGTAGAGTAGCAATGAATGCTCTCTCTGGGGTACCAGAACCACATTTTACCAAATGCAAACTATACCTGGAGAGCTGGGAAAATGCAATGTTTTTCTGCAACAGGTGAATAACCTTACGTTAAACCATGTGGCCTTTGTGTTATTTATTACCAACAAAAACAACCCACCCTGCATTCATTACATTAAAAACTGCGCAGAAAGAGCATTGGTTAACTAAGGGAGACCAAGCCAAATGCAAACTACCAGTCCGCTATTGGCTCAATAAGCCTCCTGTTTTTTATACCTGCCTGGAAGTAAAAAAACAAACAAACAAGGAAGTTGTTACATAGCTGGCAAGCCTGCATGCAATTCAGTGTGTCAAAAAGTTGGGCAAGTCTCACCTAGGGCCTTATTCGTGCTAATATCCTAATTGCCTAAGATTTTAAAAAGTATATGTTACCTTTTCCACCTGCATGGGCTTTGGTGTGGGCGTGAGCAGAATTAGACTGATCCCCGGTCTATCTGGATACAGCCAGGGTACTCCCGCCATAATTGGGGAATCTGACCTGCTTCATACATGAAAAAGTATGAGACAGGAGTTTGGTATCCTAAGAAATTACCTGAAAAATGACTGCCTGGGGTTGCACCAAGTATTGTCTCATCAGCATGGAGCACCACTGCCATAGCATGAAGGAGAAAAAAAACAGAAATGTAAGGAGAATATATATTTTTTTAAAAAATGAGTGCAGTGAGAACTTAATAAATATATATATATATTAAATATTGTATTATGAAAGCACTCTCTTGTTCCATAATTCCTCTGCCCCAATCTACTTAACAAGAAACTGACATATAGTTAAGCATTGCATGGCGACCTGAAGCAGGAACTGCAGCTATGGTGTACAGGCCTAGCTATCTCAAACTGCCCAAGCTTGTGACAGGAATATCATTCGAAGGATGGTAAGCCTGCAAAAACTGTGACCCATAAAACTGAACACAGTCCATGAGCTATGCATTGTGGTTTGCCATTGTGCTTGATAACCCCAGTAGGCAGCAAAGGTAAGAGGTTTATCAAATCCCTGATGGGCCACCATGCTTGGCTGATGAGCTCTGTTAAGCTTAGTGGGTCACAATTTGCACCAGCCTAAGGTACACGTTTCACAGCAAAAAGCTGAATGCTCCAAAAACACATACAGGAGGTAGCAATATATGAAGAAATCTGTGATACTCTTAGGGATAAGCTATAGCTCATTCAGGCATCCTTTGCTTGCAAGAGGACCCAAATCTGACCTCTATCTCTGGACAAAAGGATTCAGGGAACAGGCAGAGCTTCAGGAGCTACTGCAAAATTCACAGACAGTACTCCAAATGTACTAGCAGACCATGGCCTGACTAAGGATTAAATCTCCTGCATCTACTCATAAGAATTTGCCCTGGGATGGCAGCGTATACATCAAGCCAACACAACATGTTAGCTACAAGGCTAGACTCAGTCCTCTAGTTATGCCTTGTGGTCTGCAAGGCACTTGCCAGTTGCTGTATTTTCACAGCCCTGAACAGGCAGAAAAAAACAGGAGGGGCATCTTGCAGGGACATCAGACCTTGCTGGTGGACTGCATTTGACCTGGGCAGGAGGATCACTATATATGCAAAACTATTTAAATTCACTTTCCTCCCACTTCTCCCACCCCCTCCCACCCCCACCACCCACCCTGAAACTGGCTTTGGGAAGTAAGAGAACCTGCAGAATGGCACACAGGGGAGAAGCACTATTGTAGCTAGGAGGCGGGAAGTGGACCACCCTGGGCTGTACTTTTGGGGGCAGAGAGAGAAGAGTTTGCAGCAAATATACCACCGCTCTCCTGCCTTCTCTCTTGTGGGGGGGGCGCCCTGCACACACACCCCAGGCAGTGATAACATACGCTCTGCCACTGGGGAGCATCCAGGAAGCTAAAAAACTAGTGCTGACAGAATGATTGCCATAGTCCTACACTGAATTCATCCTTATGACTTAGTAAACTACAGTCTCCTCTTGAATGTGTATGTTAGTTTCTCCTCCACCCTGCCAGACGCAATTGAATAAACGTGTATATGTGCCATATAGAGGTATTTGAAAACTGGGGAAATCTGCCCTCTTTTATTCTTTCTAAAATGAAGCTTCGTAATTCCCTCTGAAACAGGAGTGATAAGATCTCAGGTTTTTAACCCAGAAAATGTCATTTGCAGGCTGTTATGCCTGACAACTCTGAAATTAAACGTTTGAATTAACTGTCAGAAATGTCTAAATAAAAAGCCATCATTTTGATTTTTGAACAATTAGAGAAACTTTTTACTGAAATTATTCTTCAAATGGAATATTCAGTGTGAATGGAACAGTCAGTTGATTGACCAGCACTTAATTTTAACACAGAAGAAAGAGGACATCTAAAACAGCTTTGCTTCCAGCAGCCCTTTGGGGTACCTTTATCCTCATAATATCCCTCAAATCAAAATAAAAATAAATGTGTTGCAATCCAGCTTGGTCGGGGGATGGGGAGCTATAAACACGAGTAAGCTGTGATGACATATCACTATCTGGATGAGGCCCCAGGGCTGTGTGTGTAGTTTTCTCCAAATTATCACAGCACCAATCAGCTGTTGAGGAGGATGAAGTAGGGCACTCCTTGACAAACTGTGAACATTTTCTGACAGGGTTAGGTACAAATAGCCCTGGTTGTTCCAGGGTGTTCCGCAAGTGTATCTGGGGTGGGGGGGTGGAGTTTATGTAGATAGATGATAGATAGAGATAGATAATCTGTAAAATCATGCATACTTCCCAAAAAATAAGGGGACAGTCTACATCTACATTAGAATTGTTTTAAAGATGTTTAAGGTGTATGTGTTTTCTTTATTTAATATTTCAGATTTGTTTTATCACTTGTTGTTTGCTGCCATGGGTTACTTTGGCAGGAAGGGCAGGTAATGTAATGTAGTAATATAATATAAATCAAAGTGTTCTGGTATATTCTCCTGCACAAGCCCTATTGAGATGAATGAGGAATGTGCAGGTGCAGCTCCTGGGAGATTATGCTCCTAAGTGCTTAGCGCAAAACCTTTTCCTCAAGTATGGTACAAAACTTGCATTAGATGTAGAACAGAGCATAAAAAGATCTAGAAGGAAAATGGCATCTTTACTGTTTATTAGATCACTTTTTCCAGTAACATGTCTACACAAAAGAGATGTTGATTTTGGCCTTGGAGACATGGGTCAAATAATATTGTCAACAACATACAATATAAGCTTTCATTTAAAACACTCTTCTGACCCTGGAGGCCGAGGAGAGTTAAGAGGTTAGATCCCCGACCAACGCATTCTCCATGGCTTATAAATTCACTCCCCTCATCTCCAGCAAGTGAAAATAGATGCTAGATTAGGGGCACTTCACCATTACTGTAGACTTCCAACAGTGAGTGACCTGTTCAAACAGACCGAATATTAAGTAGGCTACCTGCCGTGTAAAACTGGTTGCCCATCTGACCTTGTGACATCACAGTAGAGGTAAATACTGTAAATTGTAAGTTTTTCCCCCTTTTCCTCACATAGACTTTAACACTTTTCTATCCAGATCATTCATTAAATCTCTGGATTATACCCACAAAGAATTCATTATTCTTATTTCAACAGCCAATGTATCTGTATCCTCAATTACAAATCCCCATGCCCTATTTTAAATATAGGCAAAATAATTTGTTTATACAAATTCATCATCAGGTAATTATTGCCTACAATATTTTGGAGGCTTGTTGGAAAGGTACATAAAAACATACATGCAATTTGTGATGCACTACTTATATGGAGAAGCAGTATTTACAGGTTGCAAATATAGTTGTTTGTTGAGTCATTTGACTGGTTCCCCGTTCTCTCTGCCTACTGGAGTTATTCTTTTTAACATTGTAGCAAGAAGGAAAACAGTATTCCAATTGAAACGATCACTATAAAAATCATAGTTTTTATTTTCTCTTGTTTGGCTTATATATAATACGGATGGTCTTCATTCCCAAAATGTATCTCTTTGGAAATTTGAGTGCTCTCTGTTAGCCATGTTTGGTGTCTTTCATCAATACATAATTCATACTTTGGAACCACAAAATTGGACATAGTACTATTTTTACTGTAATTTTGAGATGTGTAACTCATTCTGTTTCTGGTCCATGTCACTTTCACATGTGTTCACCCATAACTGTCATCTGCAGCGGCCATTCCATCTGGTTTAAGAGATTGAGATAGATGGGGCTTCAGGGCCTCTCTACCTGCTCTGCAAAAGTCCAGCTCCAACAGGTTCCTCCCTCAACTGTTATCAGAGGTGGTATAATCAGTGCTATTGTTTATAGAAAAAGAGGTGCCAGAACTCACCACCAATGTCTCCCTCATTCTCTGATAACGACAGTGGCACCAACCTCAGTTCCGGCAAGTTCCAACTGAAAGAAAGCCCTGGGTAGAATCCTCTGAATGACAGTTGCTGGGTAGAATCCTCTGAATGTCAGTGGGGAGAGTGCAATTGCTTGTGCAATCTTTAGGCATCTTTAAATGGGATCCTCCTATTAGAGGGTCCTGGTTGCACGCGGGCTTCTGGGATTCCCACCCCCCATAGGAGTCATTGGTGGGGGGAATAGCAAAAGCCCTGGCCACAGCCCCTGGATCACGCCAGGCTGTTTTAGCCAATCCCCAGAGGGTGGCGTGATCTCAGGGGCTTTAAAAAGCACCAGCATGACTTACGCAAGTAGGGGCACTTGCGTCGCATTGTCAAACACCCGCCTCCCTCCCTAGAATTAGGTATTCTTGCCTGGCCTTGCTTTGGTTTGGGTCACCTGTTTTGGAACAGGGGCTGGGTAGGAATTTTTTCCAAGTGGCAAATTGGCTCTAGTCACTTGGTTTTTGCCTACCCCTTAAAAAATTGTCACAACTTGTAAATTGGCGGTTAGGCATTGGCTCAGTTGGATTGCGGGGAGGGAAGGTGTGGCCATCACCTGCCCCTGTAGGAACTGGGTATTCCGTTAAAGGAATCTGGGAGTCCTGGATCTCGTCTGAAGCCCGCTTGAGGGTCTAGGGCCATGGCAAGACCACAGGAACCCCAGGGTGAGCTTTGGTTGGTCCGCATCGACCTAGCTCCCTCGTTTGGTTTACCCCATTAGACTATCACCCAGAGAGGTGGAGTTAGTTATAGTCGGGAGTCAATGCCTAAGCCAATACCGCTCACATGATTGTTATTTCAATGAAGTTGTGGTAAAAATTTGCCCCAAAACTTAAAACTAAAATATGTATCTGAGTGAAGTTATTTTCGGGGGTGGGTCCTGGGAGCCTCGAGGCACAACCATTTCCCTCTCATTCCCGATAGGAGGGAAATCCACTACTCAAGCTCCAGGACTGGACTATTTTTCTCTCTAGTTTGAAGGCAGCTTGGAGGACTACAGCCTTCAGATAGATAGCCTTCCCCTAATCTTCTGCTGGCACGCCCCATCTTCAGCCCTATTGGTGGCAGAGCTCCAACGCTGGTAAAGACTGTAGAGATTTCCATGGCAGCATGGAGGAGGCATTCAACACTGGATTTCTCTCTCTGGAGAACTCTGGAGAACTCTCTCCACACTTGGAGAGGGACAGGGAGGCCTGTCCCATTTCACCACCTGAAATGGGAATGTAACCACCCAGCAGGAGCACTGCACACACCAGCCCCACCGCTTGCCACCCCACTGAAGCCTTGCTTACCAGGGTTATGTGGCTGCGGCTTCTAGGTTCAAGATCTTGCAAGAGCCTCTCAAGATTTCTCTGAAACCCAGAAGATGCCGCAGCCACTTCTCCAGCGGAGGTGCCCCTTGGATTCCACCACCTGAGGTGGCTGCTTTAGCCTGCCTTATGGATGGACCGGCCCTGGAGAGGGGCACTTTCCAAGGGACCCTAGGATTGCAGGGTTAAATAATTTCTTAAACATATTTCCCTTCAAATGTACTTCTCCCTCAAAATGTGCATATTGCCTGCCACCTGGATGTCTTGCAGATATGATCACAGAGACACAGGACAATTTTCTTGGATTGAAACAGGCTGCAGCTATATTGATCATAGATGCAAGTGTTTTGGTTTAGGCACTGGGTAATTTCACAATCAGTCAGCCCACCTGCTGACTGCCAGTCCTGGGGTCAATTCTGAGATAGGATTGTCCTATGACATACATCAAATAGGAACAGCCCCTCAGAAGAAAGCATGACTGCGGTGCTGAAAAAAAGAGGCAGGCCTTATTTAAGGCCAGGGAGCAGACCCAAGTGAAAACCAAGTGAAAACCCGCCTGTGATTGGGCAATTCCACAAGCAGGCAAATTTTAACTCCCCACAGCCAGCAGGAGAGGTAAGCATCTCCATTGGGCTTGCGCCATGGACCCTGGCATGCAACAGCCACTCATGAAGAGGTGAGCGGGTCTACTGGTACCTTTTTGAGCCAATAACTACATTGGATCACTTGGGGAGTACCAGTGAAGAAAGAAGTTTCTATCTGCATATAGAATTGATATCAGAATTCACAAAGATCAATTTCTTCACATTTCCCTACCAAATATGACTGGATCTAAAATAACACAAAATGGTTCTGTTGAAAGAATATCCCTTTTTGCTGTATAAAAATGTTGGTAAATATATTTATTATGATGTCTTTGTACTTCTTGATACACACATATAGTGAAAGTATTTTAAACCCAAGAAATTAACATATTTAGAAATTATCTGTATGTTGCACTGGAACTGTCTACATTTTCATTGCGTCAACAGCTATGAGCAATGTTGTGTTGCCCAAACTGAGTGGGGAAAATATAAGGATTATACTAGCAACCAGGTTTTCTACAAAAGCTCTGCTGTCAGGCCACAAAGCGGGGGGCGGGGGGCGGTTGTAACATTTGACATGGTTCACAGATTTTAATCCAAAGCAACTCTAATTAATCTCCCCAGTTTTGTAGAAACCCTGTGCCATGTACAGCTGTATGGGCATTGGTTCTCTTCTGTCTTAAATTTTATAGGAATTGAAATTTGATTACCAAAGCCTCCTCCTTGACTCCCCCAGATCTGAACTGGCAAGGATCTGATGGACCATTTATCAAAAATGAGTCCCCCCCTCACCCCTGTCCTCATCTATCTATCATTTACACCACATTTTCAATTCCACCTTACACTATCAATGACACTAATTTTTCTTTGGGGTAAATCCTATTTACACAGCCAATTATGGCAGTATTCCAAATCCCCTTTGTTTTACATAACATTTGTCAATTGACTTTTTTAAAAAACGCAGGAGTTCCATATAACACTTGAAATAATATCCTGTTATTATTGTGTTCTGTCACTCAAAACATTTCTAAATCTCCCCTTTGCAGAAGATTTTTGGAGGAAAAAATTAGCAGCTGTATTTCATTTTCACCCAAATCCAATTAGAATCACGACACTCCCTGGAGATCTTTTTTAAAAGAGTGGGAATTATTTAGTGCACCCTGCCATGAACACATTTACTCCGATACTTCAGAATAACTGACCTGTTTTTGACCTAAACCTTATTATTTGCATGCTGAAGCTATATATGCTGCACTTCCTACTAAAATCTGCAAATATATTACAGTCACTAAGAGCCTTTTGTAAAGGGACCCCCAAATCCAATCTAAATGCCTAGAATTTACCTGTTGTTTTTCTTTTATACATATAAATAGCTGCATTTCCATTCTCTCTTTGTTTCTCATTTTCATTTTCTCCTAATATCTGCATGTAAATGTCTGAAAATAGCATCTGTAATTGAGGATTATGAAGTATAGCCAGCTCCTGACAGGCTGCTAAGGAAGATGGATTATCCTCATTTTTCTGTAAATTTTGTCAATTTTGGAATTCATAAGCTATCAACACTGATCAAAATGTGACCGCACAGCTGTGTCAAAAAAGAAAGGAGCAATGACGACGTAGCTCCCTTGTTCACTAAGAAGATTGGTTCTCTAGTCCATCCCCCAGTTCCCCCCCCCCCATCCCCCAAGCCCGCTCCTCCAGAGCAGGGAGAGAGAGAGAGAGAGAGAGAGAGAGAGAGAGAGAACACACAATCACACTGTATGCAGACCATCACTGGCAGTTTCAAACACAGCCCCCTCCCACCAACAACCCCCCCCCCAAATATTTAGATAAACAAATTGAACGTACACAAATTCTCTAGTGCACTGATTCAAATCACAAAGTATAATTTATTGCGTGTTCTCCCTTCTTTATTTATCCCTAAGTAGTGAACACGATTTCCATTCAGGAGGTTTGTTATGTTCCACTCCTACCAGACAATCACAGCACACTTGAGGCAATTGTTTAGCCTCTTCCTCTCAATTTTCCCATTACTGGGAGTAAGTACTGTTGGGACTCTTTAATAGCCTGACTGCAGCCCATATCAATAACAGATGAGGTTTAATCGTCCAACACAAAAATTATTTAGGCTCGGTAAGGACATTCAATGTCATTTGCATAATGGCATTTCTATCCTGCGCACCTAACCCATCGTGCATAAACAAGGCCCTGGAACCATAAATAATAATAAATCATGACGTCCACGCTCCTCTTGCTGTAATAGGAGCCACTCTTCGTAGAAATTATTTCGGCGGAAAATGGGCACTGTAATTTTAAAGACATGTGACAGGCCACAGATCCGTAAATCACACGCACACTCTCACTCACTCTCTCATACACAAACCAAAGATTTCCAAAATGAACACTGGAATACATGAAATAGCAGAAAAATTATTGGCACTTGTGGCGGCAGTGTTTGCTGTTGACATTTGTTTACTTTTTGAATAAGAGACCAGAGAATTTATCTCAAACTCAGCTATTTCACACAGTAAGACGAACTGAAATATCAAGCATTTATCGCTTAGCTAGGGCTGTGGCCCATTTAAAAGTACTTGGGTGCAAAAGCAGGTAGAAGGAGACAGCAGGAATAGGTCTCTGGAGTCATCAAGAGTGGTGAGTCTCTATGGGCACATAAAAGAAGCAATGGCAGGCAATTGAGGGTAGGGTGCATGCAGAAGACTGAGCACTGGGGAAATGGCTCAGTAAGAAAACACATGTGAGAATGAGGGAAAGGGTCAAGCCAATGCAGAGCTTATCTGAGGCTCAGGGTGAGAGCTTTGTTAGAATAAAGTTATAAACTTAAACAAAAAAGCAGCTAATTCCCAGCTGGTCCGCTGAGACCCAGGGCAAGTGCACAGGCCTGGAAAGGGTCATTTGAGTAACAACACAACATAGAGGGGGAATTAGGAAGAGTAGGCAGAGAATGAGTGAAACAAGCTTTCTGCTCAAAAAGGCTGTTAATAAATAAAGTTACCTAAACAGGTGGTGATTTTTTTTAAAAAAACAAACAGCAAACAACAAACAGGAAACAGAAAACAGGCAACAAGTGCACATGCCCACATTTCTGAGCATGTACAGAGAGATAAATGAACCTGTCAATACTGAATACCGTACATTTTGAACATGTGCAGAACACATTTTGTATTGGATTCCCAAAAAGCATGAGCAGAAGAGCACCAGTGCCTTCTAGTGCTGTTCTACAAATATTTAAACAAGAGTTCACGCAGTGTGGTAGCAGGTAGGTTCTATAGCAGTCCTCATGCATCCATATTTCTGGGAGAGACTGCACAAAGCTCTTTCATAAGTAGAAGATCTCTGGTTATACTTTCACTCTTTTCATGCAACATAATGCACCAAAGTGTGTAAATCAGCCCTTTTATGACAGAAGACACTTTCAGCATGCAGAAGAATGCCAACAGCAGGGAAGTTTGAGCAAAGTTTTGGACAAACATTAGAATTTTGGGATAGTAATAGCAGATTTGAAATGTATACACATTTGAAAAACTGTAGCTAGCTGTTCACCATTGTTGTAGCCTTCATGGTAGAAAACAGGCGGAGGCAACAATTTCTGAGCCTAAGTGGGGAATGAATATATAGTGCAGTGATGTTAGATAGAAAAGGTTTATAAGGAAGAGAGAGAATATCATGCTGAGAGGGGGGGGGATAAAGATAAAAGGAATGTTGATGGGAAAATATCAAGATGCAGATATAACTACACATATGAGAGAAAGAGAGAAAAGGAAAAGAAAGAGGAGCAAAATAGACACAATAGTGGGCTTTGTTTTATTTTCTACAAATCTCCACTTGTTTCTAAGTAACATGAAATACTATGTGTCTTTATGCAATACTACGTGTCTTTATGCAATTAAACTACAGTACTATGCAGTAATAAGCGTATGGATGCAAAGGCCAAGAAAGATGCATCTACTAGAAGAGTATGGTGGAAGACGTAAGCAAGTAGCAAATGACAAGGACAGGCTTACTCTACTGCATCTAGCAAAAATGTTCAGTTAGGACGATTTGGGGCACCTTATGGTAAAGCCTGGGACGCAGGTGGCGCTGTGGGTTAAAGCCTCAGCACCTAGGACTTGCCGATCGAAAGGTCGGCGGTTCGAATCCCTGCGGCGGGGTGCGCTCCCGCTGCTCGGTCCCAGCGCCTGCCAACCTAGCAGTTCGAAAGCACCTCCGGGTGCAAGTAGATAAATAGGGACCGCTTACCAGCGGGAAGGTAAACGGCGTTTCCGTGTGCGGCTCTGGCTCGCCAGAGCAGCGATGTCACGCTGGCCACGTGACCCGGAAGTGTCTCCGGACAGCGCTGGCCCCTGGCCTCTTAAGTGAGATGGGCGCACAACCCCCGAGTCTGTCAAGACTGGCCTGTACGGGCAGGGGTACCTTTACCTTTACCTTATGGTAAAGCCTAGTTGCCTTAGAGCAGGACTAAAAGTAGAATTAGATTCATGTTTGTCCTTTTATATCTCAAGTGGAACCTGCCTGGATTTGGAAGAGTTAAAAAAAACTTTCTGAGTGCAATGGATGCTGGGGTTTCTCCTGACAATGAACAGAATAGGCCTGGATTGGTTAAGCCTGCTTGCTATAAATACTAGAAGGCTGGGTGAGGCGCCTGCCTCAAGCAGCAGAAGCCCAGGGTACGGTGCCCACCTCACCTCACCTCCACTACCTAGCTCTCCACCTCTGCCATCAGTGGAGAAGAGGCACCGGTTACTGGCAAGATTTCATGAGATCTCACTAAAATCTCATGCGATCTCATGAAGCACTTGAGATCTCACAGGATCTCACAGGATGCCAGCACCACGGCCAGCACTTCACGGGTGCCAACGCAGGTAAGAGAGGGGCAGTGACAGGGCAGCGGCAGGGGCGTGCCATGTTCCTGTTTCACCTCAAGCAGTGAAACAGGATGCACCATCCCTGCATCATCTTGTAAATTTCCACGTCCTCAGAAGCATTTATCTGTTTTTAAAACTCTCGTGCTTATAATTGTTAAGAGGCAGGAAAAACAACATCGTATTAAAGCACTCCAAGAAACAGTTAAACCTGAGCTCATGCTGGCAGTCCCCCTCTCTTTTCATAGAGGACAGCTAGATTTCATTCTGTAAAGAGCTCTAGCTGTGTGTTGCAAAAGAGAGAAAGAACAGCATTATTCCCATATTTATTTATTTATTTATTTAGGCAATTTATAACCTGCTTTTCAGCTTAGGTAACGTTTTGAAAACAGGTTCTGACACATGTGATCAGAATGCTGCATGAATGACCAAATGATCGGTAACTGAAACCATGGTTGTGTGAATCCATCCATAAACACATACACATTATGAGTGGTTGGTGCAATCCTCTACAGCTGTTGAATCAGGACTAGCACAGATATAGCACTAAGAATAGAATCTGGGCTTTTTATTATGTGTAAAGACTCCAAGTTTGTCTTTTGATGTATTTTTTTCCTGCAGTTCAACTCCTTTCTCTTAAACATATTTCTGCATGTCTCATTTAATGCCCTTACAGGTGATGGACTATACTGAATTGGCAAAACTAACAGCAGTAGGGGAGGGGGAAAAACACCATGGAAAATGGGATGGGACGTAAAAGAAAAAGAAGAAAAAGACAAATTTATTTTGTGTTGAAGTAAACTTATGAAAGCGTAATAAAAATTTGTGTGTGTACACACACACCCTACATAACATTTTGATGGGGTTTTTGCACATAATTAAGAAACATATTTTGGCTAGAATTTTTACCTCTGAAAGCAGAATCCTGTATCTGAACAAACATAAGTCTTTAGCGTTGTTTGTTTATGGCATCTATATGTCACCTTTCATTCAAGGGGTTGTATATTTAAAATGATAATAAAATTAAATCCAACATTCAAATAGCTGAAGTCAAATAAAACTTAACACATTACAAACAAAAACTACAGCATCACAAGTATACGATAAAAAAGTAAAACGGCTTGGACAATAAAAAGCCACAATCTCTAAAAACTAGTTGATAAAACAATAACACAATAAAGAAGGCAGAAAAGTCATAAAAATGAACAATAGGACCAGACAGAGTAAAACTAATAAAGTCAATACACAACCAGAAGCAAAAACAGTAAAGTTATTCAAAATTGGTCAAAACCTTGACCACGCTGTACAAAAATCTGACATTTATGATGTCAGTTTCTGTGTTCTAAATCCTAATGAAGTCCATAGAATGTCATGGTCAGAACCAATGTGATGGCTTCTGATTTGCCAAATCTAGTATCAGCACTGTACAATGTAGCCATATTATTAGACCCTCATGTTAATGATGGTTTCAGAAGATCCTAAATTATGCCATGTTCAAGTGTCCCCAGGTTCTAGAACACAGGAAGGAGAAGGTAGATTGGGATGTGCCAATGTACCCCTGGATGATCTACTGACTCTCAGTTGTGGTTCGAGGACCCGACCCCGCGAAGTGAAATGAAGACACAAGGACACGTGATATAAGGTTAATGGGCTAGAAAAGGCCACAACTTTATTGATTACAGCAATGAAAAGGTATTGGCTTAGGCATTGGATCGAAACAAGTGGGTTTATTCACCAGTAGGTGGAGCCTGTTGATGCTGATCCAACTATAGGCTCACCTCCTGCTGTCACCGAGGGTCGTGCCATGGCCTCCCGCCAAGCAGGCATCGGACAGAATACACGACCGCCAGATTCCTTTAACGGAATACCCCTAAACATTGAAGGCATAGGCGATGGCCACACCTAGCACTTCGACACACCACAACACATTATTCCAATGCCTAACCGCCACCCGAGCTGAAAGGCTCGCCGCCAATACCCTCAAAGCTGTAACCAATCCCAGATGCTTTGCTGACACTAGCTAACCAAATGTCGTTCCCCAGATTCGATAGGTGGACACTGTCATTCCGGTATAAAGCTTGGTCGCCGATCCGGATACGGTCATGAAGCTTGGTCGCCGATCTGGATACGGTCATGATAAATGACTCAGCCATACAAAAAGTGCACCCAACGGGCTATTGCACGATTTAAGAGTTTCCTGGATTTTTCAATGGCCATATGCCATGTTCAAGTGTCCCCAGGTTCTAGAACACAGGAAGGAGAAGGTAGATTGGGATGTGCCAATGTACCCCTGGATGATCTACTGACTCTCAGTTATTTAACAATAGCAACAACATAAATTAGGCTTCCTAAATTAAGCTATGGGATGCGGGTGGCGCTGTGGGTAAAACCAGAGCCTAGGGCTTGCCGATCGCATGGTCGGCGGTTCGAATCCCCGCGGCGGGGTGCGCTCCCGTCTTTTGGTCCCAGCTCCTGCCCACCTAGCAGTTCGAAAGCACCCCTAAGTGCAAGTAGATAAATGCGTACCGCTTTCTAGCAGGAAGGTAAAAGGCGTTTCCATGTGCTGCGCTGGTGCCGGCTCGCCAGAGCAGCTTCGTCATGCTGGCCACGTGACCTGGAAGTGTCTCCGGACAGTGCTGGCCCCCGGCCTCTTAAGTGAGATGGGCGCACAACCCTAGAGTCGGACACGACTGGCCCGTACGGGCAGGGGTACCTTTACCTTTACCTTTAAATTAAGCTGCTAAGACTAAGGAAGTATGGGAGAAACCAAGCATGGGTTTTAGTGTTAAAATACTATGGGTCGCATGCAGCTAAGTTGTACTCAGAATAGATCCACTGAAATGTTAGGGCTCTGTCAAACATTAGACAGAGTAGTCCCATTGAAATTAATGGACATGACTAACAGGTTCATTAATTTCAATGCATCAATTCTGAGTAGGACTTAGCTGGATACATTCCAAAGGAATTAAGTTAGTAATGTCTATTAATTCCAGTGGGTCTACTCTAACTAACACTAAATACAACTATATGAGCTCTCTTTGAGTAATGAAAACAAATTACTGGGCTGAGTATGTGTTCTGTTACACAGTTCTTAATTCTATGCCTACCTGCCACCCCAAGCCACTATTTTGCAGTTGTTGGACCATGGGGTGTAGAAAAAAAAATCCCAAAATTGTTTCCACAAGCATGAAGTCTGACCACTTCTGCTGTGCAGCTTTCAATGCTGGGACACATTTTCGCCTCAGTCATTCAACGAAGTCTGAAATAATATTGCCAAGTTGTAGAAATCTCTTTAAAAATAATTTAGCACTACCTCAATACACCATGTTTTAAAGGCTATATGAGAAATGCTGCTTTAAAAATATGTTCCTTTGGAGAGTAAATTGCCTCATAAATGTAGGAAATGCCTACAAAATGAGCTGGAGAGTATTAGCAATTTACAGACCTAAACATGGGAGAATTCTATTCTGGTCTATTCAGAAACAAAAGGACAGATAATTGCAGAGCTATGCCTTGAACGAATACAGCAGGATTGTCCCGTTAGCTGAGACTGAGTGCAATATTTCTTGCCATTTTCGAAACTCAATTGCAATGCAGCACAAAGACTTTCCGTTTAAATTAGTAGGCTCTGGGTTATCACAGCTTCCCATTATACAAGTCAACAGGCAAGTTTATTTGCTTATAGATTTCTCTTTCACTCTCCTGTAGGGTTAATGTAGACAGCAGGAAGTAGGTCAATGTTGTGTAAAGTGAAGCATCCATATAAAGCAGTATTGTGTTGTCTGTGTTATAATGCCCAGTAGCAGACAGTTCTATATCTATTTTCTGAGTGCAAGTAGTGAACATCACATACACACTGTAAACTGCATGGATGATCTCCCTGGCTCTATTATTTTCCAAAGGCACAAAGACTATGTGAGCAATTATATTGTACTCATCTCACTCATATATTATGTCCTGACATGATATTGAAAATCTGATGGATGGCCAGTAAATCACTACTCTGCCTCAGTTCATGTGCAGAGTCCGTTGTTTCCTTCACTACTATCTATGACATTGGGGACTTATAGAGTTGCCATTTGCTATCTGTCAGAGATATGAATGCTAGGAAAGGAACAGTCCTCTTCACAGCTATCATCTTTCTAGTTTTCTTTTGATTGGTTGGGAATGGGCTATTTTAATGCTTGTGCATGGATTTCAACATGTAATTGGTTTAGAAGGAAAACACACTGGGAGTGTTTAATAAGCTGTTAAATGTAATAAGCAATAACTACTACTACTACTACTATTTACACCCCACCCATCCGGCTGGGTTTCCCCAGCCACTCTGGGCAGCTCCCAACAGATTAAAAACAGAATAAAACATCAAATATTAAAAACTTCCCTAATCATTCTCATTGATTTGTGCAAGAGTTTTGTGCTTCATAACATTTACATGGCAATCTCCCTGAGTACATTACTAATTGCTGCAAAAATTCTTTCCCCCTGTTCTGAAGTGATTTTGTATTTGTTGTATTGTTCAGTTGCTGTAATTTTGTTTGTTTTAATCTGTGTTTGCTTTAAGAATTTTGATTATATGGCAGCTTATACCTCGTGTATATGAACAAAAATTTGTAGAAAAGCTATATCCTCAGTGGACCTGGTGCAGAGAATCTCAGGCCTATGTCTCAAATAATGTCTTCTTTCTAACTAGCTCCTACCAACATGTTCCGAGCCCCTAAATATATTTGGGTTGAATTTGATTTGGCCCAAGACACATTGTCATGTCATCTCACTTAAATGTTTCCAACGAAAGCTCAAACAACCTGGTGGGCAGAGATGAAGAGGATTTGTGTTTACTTAAAAGCTTACATATGTGACTGACTTTGTGTGTGTGTGTGCGCGCGCGTGTGCATGCTTGTAAGTGAAAGTACATGTGTGAAAAAATGCGTGATTCATATTTATATACATTTGCCTAAGTTTGCACATCTATGTGCAAATGAGTGAGAGTTTGCATGCTTGTGTAAAACTGAATGTGAGTTTCTGAGTTGCCACTTGTGAGCTCTTGGGTGAAGAACATTGGCCAATATTGGCCAACAGTTTTACAACCAGACAAAAGAAAGGTTTTTCGCCCCCATTTGAAATCATACACTCCGTATTCTCTGCTATAAATAAGCATACCAACATAGAAGCATATGAGAAGGAAGACAAAGTTCTGTTCCAAAACTTAGCTGGACTAAACAGATGAAGTTCAGCCATGACTATGATATGCATATCTCTTGAACCCATGCAGCTGGGACAGTGTGCAGGTTCCCTTCCTTTTGAGTAGCACCCTCTCATCCAGTCAGGAGCTAGGTACACATATAGTCCAGGACAACAGAATTACTAGAAACATCTGAAAAGAGCACATAATATCTGCTTCATAAGCAAGTCACTACACAGAAAGAGTGGGATGTTGAGCTGTGGGTATTCCCTCTTCATTCTTGAAGTAGGGATGGAAGGGGCTGTATCAATTTTAAATGAATTTACATTAGGAATTTGGAGGTTCTGAGCTGACAGAGTTTCAGCTGCATTTGGCCACCTCTTGCATCAAATGCCACTTATGTCTGAACAGATTGTGCATTGCTGGGTTCTTTTTTCAAATATCTATGTACTTGCAAAATTATTTGCAGAAAATATGTATATTATATTTCTGAGATGTATAAAAGAGTCATGCTGCATGTGGTACCATATTGCTGCAGCATAATTTATATATATTAATACGTAAATCATTGTATATAGCTATATGCATTGTTACACGTATCTGGTTTTATGCTGGTTACTTTAAGAAACCTTGCACTTTATGCATATAATATTATAAATATAATAATGCATATAAAAATATGTGCTAATAGTTCATATTCTTAGTGAAACCACAAAAATTAAACAAACTTTATTCTCCTGACATTCCATGAGCACGACTACGGAATCCAATCAACTACTAATTAATTTAATTCATTTTTATAATGTTTTATAATGTCATACTGTTTTATTGTTGTTAGCCGCCCTGAGCCCGGCTTCGGCTGGGGAGGGCGGGATATAAATAAAATTTATTATTATTATTATTATTATTATCCCATCGGCTGAAGTCCTGAGCAAGGATTTCTGCTAAAGCAAATTGGCTTCCCCCTCTCCTCCCCATGTGCTCCCCAAAATTGGCTCTGGGTGGGGTCAGGAGAAACTCTGAAACAACACATGGAGGAGGAAAGGGAGATTGTTCCAACTAGCAAGCCCAAGTGCTTAAGTTGATAGAACAATTGCCTTATCATCACTGGCGGAGGAAGAGGAGGGGGAGCACACCACCCCCAGCAGCGCGATCCCGGCAGGGTGCCATCGCAGCTAAACCCCCCCCCCCCCCGCCCCTGCAGGTGGTGTGCCATGCCCCCAGGATGCACACCAGCCCTGCCCCTGCCTGCTCTCCGCCCCCCGGTCCTGGAGCATGAATCTCCGTCACTGCTTATCATGATATTTAATTCCACCCAATAATTAGAAGAAAGAAATCTGTTCTGATTTCAATATTTTGAGAAAATTCCATCCCTAACATGAAATAGCCTGAGACTGGGATCTGCAATGATATCCAGGAAAAGAGGGCAAAACTAATGGGCACAGGACATAGGTCATGACATTATGTTTGCTGACTGGGAGCAGTTATGGACCACAGGTATTAAATTCACGGCATGTAATGCCTTACGAGAAAACATTATGAAAATCATTTATAGGTGGTACATGACCCCAGTCAAGCTTGCGAAGATTTATCATTCGCCCAATAACAAATGTTGGAAATGTAAAGAGACTGAAGGTACCTTTTTCTACCTCTGGTGGACCTGCCCAAAGATTAAGGCCTTCTGGGAAATGATTTATAATGAAATTAAGAAAGTGCTTAAGTGCACCAATAAGAAGAAACCAGAGGCATTTCTCTTGGGTATGGTCGGCCAGTTGGTGCCGAAGAAGGATAAGAATTTCTTTTTGTACGCTACTACGGCAGCAAGGATTCTTCTAGCAAAGTATTGGAAGACACAAGAGCTACCCACGCTGGAGGAATGGCAGGCGAAAGTGATTGACTTTATGGGATTGGCAGAAATGACCGGCAGAATCCGCGACCAAGAGAAAGAGACTGTGGAAGAAGATTGGAAGAAATTTAAGATGTATCTTAAGAACTATTATAAAATTGAGGAGTGCTAAAATGCAGAGGGAAGGAAGACGTAGAATTGCAGCGGAAAATTGTGTTTAATTTTAGGGTGGAATTGAAAAAGAGATTGAATTTACATTTAGTTGGTTAAGAAGGGTTGCTGAATAATGGTTTAAAATTAAGGATGCAAAAAGGGAAAGGTACGAGGAAGTCCGGGAAAAGAGGGTTATGAAAATAAGGTTAAGAAAATATGGGTTTTTGTGTTTGTTTTGATGTTGTTTTTGTTTATGTTAAAAAATTTGGAAATTAATAAAAATTTTATTTAAAAAAAAAAAAGAAAAGAGGGCAAAACATGCACATGTGTTGTTTCCTGCATTGGGAAAGGGTTGGTTTTCAGTAACAGCTGGAAACAGTAGCAGCAGAATATAAACTGTCTTTACCAGCTTCAACTATTGATATATTTTTGATACAATTTGCCCAAAAAACCCTGGAAAAGAAGCATTTGCTGAAAGAATCCATGAATAAGAAGCTACTAAGAAGGCAAACAAATAAGAATGTGTTGAATGAAATATTGAAGCACATCTGATCCAGCACATTTGACTACACTGCAGATGACTCTTCACGCAGTGGCGTAGCGTGGGGGGTGCAGGGGGGCCAGCCGCACCGGGCGCAACATCTGGGGGTTAGGGAAATCCACGGGTTAGGGGGCGCAAATCCACGGGTTAGGGGGCGCAAATCCATGGGTTAGGGGGCACAAATTACTTGCCTTGCCCCGGGTGCTGATAACCCGCGCTACGCCACTGTCTTCACGTCCTCTGATGTTGGACTTGCTTAGCTGTTATTAGAGGACACCCTATGCTAAGAGCTTGTGTGCTGAAATGGAATGTCTTAGGGATCGTGCTGTTAAGGATGTGGAGAGCACACGACTGTTTCTAAGTTCACAAAGGAGGCCTAAACAGTTTCACAAATGTAGAGACCCTTTCAAAAGCAAAACCTGTTAGCTGCATACATGGGTCCAGCAGGTATTCTTTTCATAATATTTCTCAGCTACCATAATCCAATTGTCATGCAACATGCCAGGCTGCATCAATCATGCTGCGTTATGTTCTGTCACATAACATAACACAATGACTGATGCCACCCAACATGACATGCTGCAACATGCTACAATGTGTAGGAAATTTTATACAGTCCTCCAAGAAAAATGCACACACACACACACACACACAAAAGCAGCTTGTCAGAAATGGGGGGGGCGGGGACATAAGATTCCTTGAAGGCTTCAGCTTTCATGCTTAAAAGGGACCATTCATAGACTATTTATACGACTGTAATCCCTGCATAGTAAATGCAACCAAAACAATTAAATTGACTGTAAATCACAATTTTCACAGGCAAAGGGCCAGTTAAAAGAATGGTTGTTCCTGCTGTTATGTGAAAAGTGCCTCCTGCTTCTTGTGAACCAAACATGTTCTTTGGTTATGCAAAGTGGGCCTCTGATGCTGGTACAACCTGATCTTGTGTGTGGTCCATCAAGCCGCACATTTCACAAAATGCCAGTTAGCAACGTTGTACTCAAGGGCTTGTGTAGCAGGTACTGAAAGGTATGTGCCTCATGCCCTCAACAAATCTGCTCTGGGGGTTTGGCGGGGCACATAACAGATTTAGAGGGAGTGCTGGGGGAGGAAGGGAAATTCCGTTGTGCTGAGAGGTCAAGTTAGCTGGATACATATGCGCCAGGTCCTAAGGGCTGAAGCACTTTAGGATCCCCAACTTTTCTTAGGGGGCTAGGCCCCTTCAATGTTCAGAGGGCATTCAGTTCTGCTGCCTGGCTCCTCGCAATGTCACATCAGGCCCCCTCAATCATTCTGAAAAGCTGACGCCTCTGGTTGGATACTGTTCACAACTATTTTAACATCAGTATGATAGGGTTAGAATGGACCAAAAGAGTCTTAAGCTACCTAGGATGCTCCAGCTTTCAAAGGGTTATTCTACAAGCTCCAGATAACTAGAAGCAGATAGCCACTGGAACAGATTGCTCTATATTATTTGAATCAGTAAGACAAGTCAAATGCTACATGGAAGTTGGTGGAAGAATCATAGAATTGTTAAGAGTTGGAAGGGATCACAAGCATCATCTAGTCCAAACGCCTGCTGTGAAGGAATATTTTGGGTTTTTTTCCAAAAAAAGATCTGAAATTTCCTGGCTTGGACAAGAAAAATGATTATCCTATCCAGTTCTGATATTATCTCTGCCATCAAAGGAAGATATAAAATTAACTCCAGGAATTTATAGGGAGAACAATGCTAAATGGAGATACTCTCCTATATTGCCACTAATCAAAATACTACTACTACTACTACTACTACTACTACTACTATTATTATTATTATTATTATTATTAAAAGTGCTTTTGGTTAGATATCATAAATAAAATGAATGACATCATCAGAAGACCTGAGTTATTTGGCATGGGTTACATGCATTTATCTGTATACAGTGATACCTCAGGTTACATATGCTTCAGGTTACATACGGTTCAGGTTACAGACTCCGCTAACCCAGAAATAGTGCTTAAGAACTTTGCTTCAGGATGAGAACAGAAATTGTGCTCCGGCGGCACGGCGGCAGCAGGAGGCCCCATTAGTTAAAGTGGTGCTTCAGGTTAAGAACAGTTTCAGGTTAAGTACGGACCTCCGGAACGAATTAAGTACTTAACCCGAGGTACCACTGTACTAGACTATGAAGCTTACTAAGTATTGCACTCCACACACACACATACACTGTAGAAGCCAACCAAATTCCACTGCACACATTGCCCAGCAAGTGCTATCTGAAATATACATGAACATTCTAGTAGATTAGCATGTTAGAAGCATATAGCTAGTCAGGAGAAATCCAACAATGTGGGTTCACCAGCTGTAGATTTTTGTAAAACTGTGCCAAAATTAAAGAAAATATTGTCGATTCTGGATTAAATTAACAACTAGAAGAGGATGCATTCCTTAAAGGGGGGTGGAGACAGCATAGCAGTTTAACCTCCCCTGACCTTTGAACTCTGAGGGGGGTCATACACATGTCACTGTTCCCAGCTGTCTTTCTGACACTCTGCCCATTGCAGGGCCTTAGCCCTTTCCATTTTGTAGCGGTATTGATCTGTTGGCAGCAATGGGCTGGATAATTAGCCAGGAATTAGGGTTTCTATTACAGCCAGGAGGTTGCCCCAGCTGATTTATCACCTGAATAATTTACTGTGATTGAAAGGAAATTAAAATGAACTCCATTCGACAACTGTGCACTTTTATGGGCTTTAGTGAAGACTCAAAATCCAAATTAATAGCCTTGTGCTGTTTAATAGTCTACTGAGAGTAAATATGGGAAGGTTTTCTCTGCTGCTGATGTGCTTTCTCGTGCTGGATTTAGAAGTTGCTCCTCCTCCCCCCCTCCCAAGATAACTACTGACAGACCCAAAGGTATTTTTTACTTGAAAGAGACACATATTAGTGACTAAACTGTTACAAACGTGTCTAAAAAAAACCAAAAACCCTCTAGTTCTATTTGCACTTTCCTTTATTGTTAGCTTTCAGTCTGGAGGCAAAGTTAAGGCTAATCATTTGAAAACAAAATGGGATGCATCCTACATTTTCATTCACGGGAACACACATATAAGTCATGGGTAAAATTAAAAAAATTGCAAGGGGAATAATAGATATATCTGTTCCCCTTCCAAGCACAGGTAAATCTACAGATCTGCAAGTCATTTGTATCTGCCTCGTAAAACAGTTTATTTGTCCTTCCTACGTTACAAGTTTCATTACAATAGTTACTTTTGTACTTTTGGTCCCACAAACAAAAACATTCTTTTTCTAGAAAAATAGGTGCCGGTACTCACCATGAAGTTGTTATAGTAAGTGCCACACTTTTTAACAACAACAAAAAGAGGTGCCAGTACTGCGTACCCTTGAGTGTTCCGGGGGGGGGGGATCACTGCCTACATCTATAACAGCGTTCTTCTTTACAGTAAGCTCAACTTCCCAGTATTACTACATATGCAAATTCTGAATGTGGAATTCTGAATTTGAATTTTGAGTTTCAAAAGAGAAATTTTACGGCCCCGCCCCCACTCACCACTCCACCTCTTTCCCCGTTTTTCTTCCTAACGTCTCAACAAATTAAACTGATCTGTAGAAAAGGTAACTTGAAAAAAGAGACATTGCACATACTTTTGTAAACCAATAAATCTTTAATAAAAATACATTTTTTTAAAAAGAGAATTTTTACCTCAAAATTCTGGGTCTTTTGACTTGTTAACAACTCTTGTTGTTTTTATTTGGCCAGTGTCAATATCTGTTCTCACAAGCTGTAAACTGACAAAAGCTGTCAGTTTATGAATACCATTTGAATAATATGTGAAGAGTGCCAATGTGGTATAGCAGTTAATGTGTCTGGCTAGGATTGGGGAGACCAAGGTTCAAGTCCTCACTCAGCTGTGACGTTCACTGGGCAATCCCAAGTCACTAGGTCTCAGCCTAACCTACAGGATTGTTGTGAGGATAAAACAGGAGAGAATGGAATCTTGAATGCCATCCTGAGCCCCTTGGTGAGTTCTAAATATCAAACGCTGTTAATCAAATATTACATATTGAAATAAAGTATTATTGCTAAGATTGGGGGTTTCATCAGGAGTAGATTAACTGAACCAGGATTGATTAAAGTCAGTCCATTAGCGAGATCTATATATACTCTTGTTAGCGAGATTATTGGCTAAATGGCCCATGGGTGCTTTCTGAAAAGTCCTGAAAGGGGCACTTTCGTTTCTCTTCTTTTCCCCATTTCTATGTAAGGATGATGTAAGTTAAGTCTGAATATGAAAAGAATTAATATAGACCATGCAGTTTAGGTTGGAAAGGAAGACAGACTAAGGGAACAGCTGATTCTTTGGCTCCGCAAGCTCTGGAAAGTGCCTTTTGGGAAGAACTGTCTCTTTGTGGAGATCTGGTGTGGGGTAGTGGATTTGGTTGTCTGTTGCAGTGTTTAAACTGTGGTTTCACCTATGCTCAGCCTTTGTATTTGTAAATAAACTCAGCTATTATACATGCCATAAGCCTCCCAGTGAGCTTTCCAAAGGAAACAAGGCCCAGGTAAACACCCGTGGAACTTCTCACCACTAGGGTAAGCATAATGGTACCCAATATTAAAACCAAATATCCTCACATGTCAAAGGCAGATATATCAAGTTTATTATGAATATTATTTCAAATCCATTTATTACTCCAAAGCATTCAGGTAAATGTGGGACGCAGGTGGCGCTGTGGGTTAAAGCCTCAGCACCTAGGGCTTGCCGATCGAAAGGTCGGCGGTTCGAATCCCTGCGGCGGGGTGCGCTCCCGCTGCTCGGTCCCAGCGCCTGCCAACCTAGCAGTTCGAAAGCACCTCCGGGTGCAAGTAGATAAATAGGGACCGCTTACCGGCGGGAAGGTAAACGGCGTTTCCGTGTGCGGCTCTGGCTCGCCAGAGCAGCGATGTCACGCTGGCCACGTGACCCGGAAGTGTCTCCGGACAGCGCTGGCCCCCGGCCTCTTAAGTGAGATGGGCGCACAACCCCAGAGTCTGTCAAGACTGGCCCGTACGGGCAGGGGTACCTTTACCTTTACCTTTATTCAGGTAAATAAGACTGAGTAACTGTTGTGTAAGCTCTAGGAGCAAATAACTATGGGGAATTCCCAGACCAATCCAATGCTTGTGGAAAACAGCAGAAGCCTTTAGGTATTTCTATCTCTCATACCATTTCTAATTTCCTTAGGATTTTTCAATCTTTTCCATTTTTGGCCCCATACATATACATTTGCATGCTGCTGTACAGGAGATTTCTTCCACCAAACAAAATGGTGCTTCCATCAGCTTTAGCAGCATTAATCAACAGAAGGGGGAACAGCTATCTGAAATCATACTACCACTACCGCCACCCAGTGATCAGTACTGTCAAAGCTAACAGCTATGTGCTCCAGACGCAGGTGGCGCTGTGGGTTAAAGCCTCAGCGCCTAGGACTTGCCGATCGAAAGGTCGGCGGTTCGAATCCCTGCGGCGGGGTGCGCTCCCGCTGCTCGGTCCCAGCGCCTGCCAACCTAGCAGTTCGAAAGCACCTCCGGGTGCAAGTAGATAAATAGGGACCGCTTACCAGCGGGAAGGTAAACGGCGTTTCCGTGTGCGGCTCTGGCTCGCCAGAGCAGCGATGTCACGCTGGCCACGTGACCCGGAAGTGTCTCCGGACAGCGCTGGCCCCTGGCCTCTTAAGTGAAATGGGCGCACAACCCCAGAGTCTGTCAAGACTGGCCCGTATGGGCAGGGGTACCTTTACCTTTACCTTTATGTGCTCCAGAAACACAGACAATTGTTTAAAAGAGGATTCTAAACATTTTCTCAACCAATAACAACAAAATGACCACCTTGAATGTTCTGGTGTCATAAGAAATTTTGGTCACCTCATTGCTCACCCCAACTCCAGCTCACTTATGTACAAGATTAAGAGCATGTTGGTACTAGGGCGAACCCACTTCTTATATCCCCCATAGTAAGATCACTTCCTATTTAAATCTCAGCCCAAGGGTCAGATGGAGATGTAAATTGCCCCCTCTCTAGACATCAGAATGATAATTTCATGAGCACAGAGGCGCAACAACTGCCTTCCACAGCTGATCTGCAAAAGGAGCTCTATATGTCCTGTAAGTACATATGGGGCATGCAATGACCACACACCCTTTTGGTCACATGCAGCACTGGAATTCACTCCCCAGAATCGTTGGCCAAAGGTTAATGCAGCCCTTGGGCCAATAAAAAGGTTAGCCTGCTATAGAACCGCACATTTCTTGTGTGAAAAATAAATGAGTTGTTATCATATTTTGTTCAACAGATGTGTGCTACAGTGTTCACTAGGTCTATGTGAGGTTCCTAGTGATCATATAATATGCCTTGTAGACACTACTTAACTTTTTAAAAAGTTGTCTGAAATACGCAATAAAACAATTATTACAGTGCCTTTTCTCAAAATGTTGCTTCCTCTAAATTCAGTTTCAATACTCTGAGGTTGACGGGCTAAATAAGACCTGATAAAGGCAACTTCATGTATTTCTTATAAAAATAAAACGCCCTGAGATCTGGGCTTCTGCTGTGCTAGTTTTAACAAAGTATCACGAACAACAATAGCAAAGTGAACTCCACCTAATGGTACACAAAAGCATTTCACTCTTCACTGTTTCACACACATGCAAAAACCAGAGCACTTATTAGCTTAATATTTGCATGAAGCATACTATTGTGTGAATGTTTTCAGCTTCTGTACAAATACATTAGATTTATATTCAGTGCAAACCCATAAATTAAGCAGAAACCTTTTCTCCTTAATATGAGGATGATCATTTCTCTGTAATGATAATCAGAACTGTCACTCTAGGAATTTTATGTCAATGTATACTTTCCATTTTTAGAGCATCAGCCAAAACATCTGCTTCACCCTGCAGTTTTCATACTATATCTCAGCACATGAGGAGGAATTACTCAGGGCATAATTCAGGCAGAATTAAATCACCCCCTTAGCCTAAGGATAAGTAAAAATACTGCATGTAAAAGCTGCAATCTTATACTCACCTGAAAATAAGTTCCATTGAACTTTTGAGTGTGGTGTACTTTACATCAGCAGGGGGGGGCAGTAGGGTGTGCTGGACGTTGTCTTGCCTTTCAGTAAGGGACTGGATGAGAGCCAGTCCAGATAAGACAGAGGCATTGTTAGTGGGTGGTTTCCTAGACTGGATGGAAGGGAGGTTGCCTGCTCTTGATAAGGTTACACTCCCTCTGAAGGAGTGGGTACACAGCTTGGGGGTACTTCTGTTTTCACTTGAGGCTCAAGTGGCCGTGGTGGCACAGAGTGCTTTGGCTGGTGGCCCAGCTGAACAACTATCTGGACAGGGACAACCTAACTTCTGTTGTCTATGATCTGGTAACCTCTAGGTTAGATTACTGCAATGTATTATACATGGGGCTGCCTCTGAAGACTGTTCAGAAACTTAAGTGGCTAGGTTGCTCACTGGGGCAAGATATTTGAACATATAACACCAATCCTGGCCCAACTGCACCACCTGCCAATTAGGTTTTAGGCCCAATTCAAAGTGCTGGTTTTGACCTATAAAACCTTAAAATGCTCAGGTCCGCAATACCTCAAGGACCGCATTCCTCATGGACCATCTCTTCCCAACCAGACCATGCAATCATCTGAGGCGAAAGGTCTGGAGGGTGGCAACATAAGAGTAGGTCTTTTCTGCGGTGGCTCACTGCCTGTGGATTGCTCTTCTCAGGGAGACTCACCTGGCACCTTTGTTATACAGTGGTACCTCGGCTTTCGAACCTCTCCGTTGCTGAACATTTTGGTTTTTGAATTCCATAAACCCGGAAGTAAATGCTTCCATTTTTGAACACACCTCAGAAGTCAAACCAGAAACATAGCTTCCGTATTGAGTTTTCCGTTTTGAGGCTTCCATACTGAGTTTTCGGTTTTTAAACATTTCAGAACTCAAAGAGTCTTCTGGAATGGATTACATTAGAAAACCGAGGTACTACTGTATATTTTCAGCCACCAGGCAAAAACATTCCTCTTCTCCCAGACTTTCGGCTAATTAAACAATCTATGGCCTTTCAAAAAGTGGTGGAGTATTGTTTTTGTTTGTTGTTATGCTGTGTGTTTTTGTGTTTTTATATTGTAAACCACCATGTGATCTTTGGATGAATGGCAGTATAAAAATTTAATAATATTTTTTTTGAAAACAAATGTGAAGACAGACTCCAACAGATTGAGCGGTCAAGACTAATAATGAATCCAACCGTCAAGCAGGCAGTTTCTGCACGTGCTATAGAGGGAAGTGAGGTGCAGATGGGGCTCACCAACCTTGGAAGGTAGCCAATTTAGGAGAAGGAAAACTCTGATCTTAAACCTCCACTGCCTTCTGATACATCTTATGGGGAAGAAAAGGCTAAGGAGTAAACTCTATATACAAATTCAGAGTGGAATCCCTAAGAAGGTTGGATGGTGTGTTGCACACCTCTTTCTGGCAACTCCTGTAGCCAAGCTGGTGTCAAACATGATGCTTTTCTCTCTTTTTTTGGACCACATCATCTGGGCAACCCAGGACCTCCATACACATTGCCCAACCTTGTGCCCCAGGGAAGTCACTTCGGTGCTAACATAGTGGTTTGACTTCACCTGCAGAGACTCACTCCATTGTCTCAAGACAGACGGATGCCAACAACTATCAGATGCAGATTATCAGTTACTGAAGAGTATCAAATTCAGTTCCAAATATTAAATGTAAAATTTGAAAGACTAGATACAGAACAAGAGTTGATGACCTAGAAGCAGATATGGAGACAAAACTCAGGCAGATTAGTTTCAGCTCCAAATATTACCTGCTCTGGTTTGATGGGTTCAGTTGTTGTGAAGATATCAGAATAATGCTGTCTTTCAAAGACTCGGTCCAACACTTCTAGCTGCTGCTGGGTGAAAAGATCTCCCCGCATTTGTTTCCGGAGGAAGTCTCTGCCCGGAAGAGAATGGCCATTTGGTACTGGAGACTCCTGAATGCCTTTCCAAGAGGGAAAAAAATACAGAGACAGATATATAGCTATTACAGTGATAATCACAATTTCTTTTTCTCTTTTTTTCCTAACAGCATAACATAAAAAATTATAAATATAGGCAGCTTCAATTTTAAAATGCATCTTGTTTAATTTTCCTGTTACCTTTGCTTACATCTATGTATTTACATTCAGAAGATAAATTAATCCTTGAAGAGTTTATGGGGAATTGCTTTAAGATGATACAGCAGCTGGATTGCTGATCATAGAAGATACTTAATTATATGTAATAGAAGCCAACAGCATGAAAATCTAGATCCATCAAAAATCACCAAAATGCACAATGCTCTGCTTTTGTAGTAAAGCTATAGTACTGCATGGTTAATATAACATCGTTATATATAATCATATACCCAACCTGGGCACATTTCAGTGAAAAATATTTACTGCAATTTCCCCCAGGATGCTAAAATGTGGTATGGGTGGTGGTGAATATTTCTTTCTTGCCATATCTTGGTCTTCATTTGAAAAGTAATGAAGCATTGTTGCTTCAGTTTAAGAAAGAGATAAATATCTAAGGTATGAATGCAAAACTGATTGATCTGGCCACATCTCCTCCTGGTTTGAAGAATAGAGTACACCCTGAAAATATAGAAGTTGGCTACACCTGATCTAAGGTATAGTAAATGGACCTTGTTCAAACATCCAGGCAACATAATCACAATGTTCAAATTTTGTCCAACGGCACAAAACCATCTGTGGATTGTGTGGTGATCTTGTACATGTGGGCATGATACTGATGGTGCACACCAATAATAACTATTGTTTTTACTTTTGTTCAGTTTTCACCATGCTAGCTTGAGACAAAAAGGTAATTTGTTCAGCTACTTGCACTGAGGGAAGCTTGAACTTGTGTAAGAATTACATTATGGCACACAGAGGGCAGAAAAGTGCAAATATATAAAAAGCAGATTATCTTTTTCCCACATTCCCAAATTATATCATGTCTAGCAGAACGAGTGCTGGGTTTAATCAACCATAGCTTATAAAATTAAAAGTCTGGTAGGAAGCTGCATGTTACCAAACGACCAGGTAACAGAGCATGGAAATGCTTGTTTTAAAATTTCAGGTTAAACCAATATTATTTGCAATTGGGCTTTAAAAGTCATGCATTTACATTTTTCTGGGGAAATGAAAACAAAAAGATTCTGCTTCTACTTTACTGAAATCCATTGCACCTTCAGTTACTTTCATGGAGCACACTCATCAATTACCCAACGTTATACACATACAGAATGCATTATTAATGTGAGCTGAAGTTTGAGCAAATTATCTTTACACATTTATTCCTGCATTGAAGGGGGGTTGGACTAGAAGACCCTTGTGGTCCCTTCCAACCCTACAACTCTATGATTCTATGAAGCTGAAACAGCCTCAGGCCTGGGATATGACCAGAAGATACATGAGGCATATCTGCTGCTGAACCCGATCAGGCCTGACTGCCTGATTAGCTTGCATGGAAGATACCATGTGTACCACATATGAGCTTCTCTGAGTAATAGTGGAAAAATAATACAGTACTGTCTCTGATCCAGGAGGTTCCACATAGCCATCCTGTCTTGTAGCTATTGGCAGATTTACCCTTCATTAAAATGTATTAATTCCCTTTTAAAGCTATCTAAACCAGTAGCCATCATCTCATGGCAATGGATTACTGATGTCAGAACAAACTGCTGCTGCATTTACTTCCAAGCCATTTGCAGCAATATCACAAATTCACCTGCCACTACTTTCTGCCCTTGCCCCTGTGTCTATAACAGCAACCTGCCATATATATATATGTATTTGTGGGAGCTTTTCCTGGCATGGCTAATGCTGCACTCCTAACCCCATTTTATCTGGGAGTAAGCCCCTCTGCATTCAGCAGGACTTACTTCTGAGTAGACAAGTTTAGGATTACGCTGTAAATGTCTGTGTTTCAAAATGTTCTTTGAAGCATAGAATAAGGGACAGGGGTCTGTTTACAGTGGTACCTCAGGTTAAGTACTTAATTCGTTCCGGAGGTCCGTTCTTAACCTGAAACTGTTCTTAGTCTGAAGCACCACTTTAGCTAATGGGGCTTCCTGCTGCTGCCGCGCCGCCGGAGAACGATTTCTGTTCTCATCCTGAAGCAAAGTTCTTAACCTGAAGCACTATTTCTGGGTTAGCGGAGTCTGTAACCTGAAGCGTCTGTAACCTGAAGCGTATGTAACCTGAGGTACCACTGTATTTTTAAAAAATCACAACCCCAGCCACAATTCCTTAGTGAACCAGTATGCACAGGTTGGTCTTGTCATCAGGTTTTGGCAACAGAGTGGATTATAGGCTTGCTTCCATACATGGTCCTATAATCCAAACTGTTAGTCTTCTCTCATTGCAACTGGTTGCTTCCAGTATATTTGTTTGCTTTAGCTTCTAAACACTATCTTTAAGAATCGAAGAAAAAGAAATCAAACATGAAGAAGCCAAAACATTGGAGGCATTCTGACAGCCTGACACTTTGCCACTGATTGACTGTTGAATATATTTGTAGGATTGCCACTACTGCATGTGTCTGCCAAACAGTTGTTAAATTATTGCTAGAAGATTCAGCGATAATTTATTCCAGTTTCCCCTGAAATGCTAATAGATCGTGTGGACACTTCAGCAATAGTGTAACTACTCCTGTCTTCCTGGGCAGAAAGAGATGGGTAGAGTATCCTTTTAAAAGGCTCTATTGTTTACTGAATAGGATTATGGGATAGCCAACATCTTGCTTCTCAGCTATATGGGCAAAGCAAAGAGGAACAGCAGTAGTTTATTTCTCACTGAAACAGTAGTGCAGACAGCACAGAAATCAAGTACTTTATTGCTGAATTAATGTGGGAGTAAATCACTGCTTTTTTTGGAAAGGTAAATAAACTCTTGTCTGCAGCAATAGGATGTTCATGGGGGGGGAGGCATTTCATCAGATGCAACGATTTTATATTTATGTATTTGTAGATATCTCCATTTAGAAAGAATAGTGTTCAGGCATATTTTTCACAGGTGTAATCATGAGGAAAGGTGCCCAAAGGCTGCAATCTTATACATGTTTTCTTAGAAGTATGTACCACTGAAATCTACTAAATTTGAGTAGGCCGGATGAAAATAATTCTGCAGGGCTAAATACATTAACTGATTAATTACCTAGAATTTACAGTTCTATTGCTGACTGAACAACATAGGAATGATCAAACGGCAAACCTGCAGCACCTGGTAGTCAGTCACCTTTTTATTATTTTCCATGCATTCATTGAACCAGATGGAGTTATATTGTATAAAAAATAGTGAAATGGAAAGCATCATGTGAGCAGTACTGGGTGGGGGGAAGTCACACCACCGAATTATTATTTTTTGTCTGTGTAATGGGACTCAATGCCATAATAAGGCAGCAAGAACCAAGTTTTCTAGTGAATGGGTTTTGTGTAAAAGGGTATGTTGTTCTAAGCAAAAAGTACTGTTTGGGACAGGGAACAGAATTCACATCTAGGCAATATGAGTTTCAACCTCTGAGCTGTAGCTCCAAGTATACTATCAGTCAGACCACACACTCTCCATAATAAAGGTATTTCACCAGATTTCTCAGATGTGGCTGCAATTTCCATAGCAGATTTATCAGAAATATCTTACAAAAATAGTCAGTCAACCTCTCCAGCTCTCAAACCCAAAGGTGAATAATGGGTTTTTATTTTTCCCTTGCTGCATTCCCTCAGAAGTAAGCTGTTGGGAACTACACAATGGCAGGACTGGGACCAAAAAGTGGACAGGGCTGGAGATAAAGGTGAGTGGGGGCGGAGCCCTTCTATTGGCAACTCCCCTTGCGTGCCTCCTCTTCCCCCTCCTTGCCACTTCCATAAAAAAAGGTTTTATGCACCCCTAGAGCCACAGGTTTCCAACCCCTTTCAAAATGCTTGTCTCAGCTCCAAAAAAACAAATGCAAGGTATTATTAATGGTCACACACATGTTGCTCAAATCTAGGGAAATAGTTGATTTGCTTTTGTGGGGGTATTTCACTTGTTCCCGGCTTTATTTCAACTCAATCCAGTTATACAAATTGCTTTGAGAGTACACATGGCCTTCTCAGAGTGAGATATTTCCTAATTAATTCTTTAATTCAGTTTCATTTGACAGGTGCCATTTTGGGAATAATTCTGCTTTTCATCTCTCTGAATAGATCCCACCAACACTTTGTTCTGTTTTTTACACATGTATTAACTAGGTAAGCGGGTAAAGAAATAGACAGAGAGAACTATTTCCTTATGGCCAAATTAGACATGCAGTTAAATATGAGACTGGCTCTTGCATGCTTTTTTATCATGAAAGGACCAGTTCTGGTTTCAGATCATGGTGTTTCAATGGGGGGGGGATTAGATTTAACCACAGTCCTCTTGATACTGATCCTCCTTTGTCCTCAGCTGCCAATTTTCCTAGGAAAAAAGCTGACACTGATACTAATGACACCCCCCCCCCCTTATAAGTAGCAGCCATGGAAGCCCAAATATGGATCATGACTGAAGTAGGAACAAAGGGTTAAAATTTCTTATCTTTCCATGCTGCAGTCCAGATTCACATTTGGAGGTCTAGCTGCTACAGCTAACTCACTTGTACTCAGTCAGCTTTATGCGCCTTGCAAAAAAGGGGGGGCAGAAAGGAGCAGATCTCTGTGGGGGGAACTTTGGCAAACCCACCTGCCATTGCACCCAATATATTTTGACTTTATACAATTCTGGCTTTATGCCCTACCTGGAACATAGCCCCCATGTAAGCTGAGGGTCACCAAGCAAAGACCAAGCACACAAGTGCTGATCACATGCTTAGTCTCACATTGCTGACCAGTTTCAGACTGTGCCTATTTTTGCAAACTTTACCTTCCACACCAACTGCTATAGATACCCACACACATGTGCACAGTCATGCACCTGTACACAGTTTTTAAATTTTAGTCAGGAATAGTAATATTAATTTTGACTTAATATAAAAGGATGGCAGTTTAATAAGTTATCATCTGACACGAAGGAAACTGCTAGGCATTACTGTGATGTGCTTTTAAAGCTTGTTACATTTCCTTAGGAAGGTTTCAATAAGCTATTGATAACCCTGTTCTTATAAGTACTTCAGGTATAACGAAAAATGAACATTCAAAGGAGTTTTAGGGCCTACTGTAAGTATACAGACTTAAGCCTGAAATTAATTCAATGTTAAATTTGAAATAACACTATAAATAATTAAAATAATTAATGCTAATTTTTATATTCACAAAAACTGAAGTTTCAGGAACTCAAAAACTGGGTTTTGCAACCAAAACACGAATTTTGTAACAAAAATCAAAGTTCTGTGTTATTTGGAACAATTTGTGACAATTCAGATTTGAATTTGACAATCGCGAATGCTGGGAATTTGTCAAATTTTCAATTCCCATGGTAATTCATTTCAACACTCACATAAATGTGAGATAATTACCATTACCATCAGACATTGTTTGACTACACCAGAACATCTCTGATAATTAAAAATACTGTTGGCAGACTTCTAACAGTTTAAATTATAAATATGCTCCAGGGAGCGGTAAAGGAATTCTTCATCCAGTCATTCCATCACTTAGAAAAAGCATGCTTCCATGGCAATAGCATTAGTGCTATACTCATAGGTAGATTTATTTAGGAGTAAGCTCCCATTAAACTCAGGGAGATTTACTTTTCAGTAAACACAGGCCTTGATCCAAAGAACCAGTAAAGCAAAGGAGCTTTACAGCTGCAGGGCAAACTGTTTTTGAAGCCAAGGAGAGGGATCCACCAGTTTTTACTGAGTATGCATCATTATTATGATCAGAGAGCCAGTGTGGTGTAGTGGTTAAGAGCGGTAGTCTCGTAATCTGATGAACCAGGTTCAATTCCCTGCTCCTCCACATGCAGCTGCTGGGTGACCTTGGGCTAGTCACACTTCTCTGAAGTCTCTCAGCCTCACTCACCTCACAGAGTGTTTGTTGTGGGGGAGGAAGGGAAAGGAGAATGTTAGCCGCTTTGAGACTCCTTAGGGTAGTGATAAAGCGGTATATCAAATCCAAACTCTTCTTCTTCTTCTATTTGGGCTTACTATATTATTGGTGATGCTATATGTGATCACACTTTCAACGCTTTTTGTTCCTACAGAAAGCTGGGGGGCAGTCATACTGCTTCATTTGCAACAGATACATGCCCCATAGTTACTTGCTAAAATCTTGTAATTTGTTATAACACAAATGTTCAGCGGGGGGGGGGGGCGTTCTTCTGCTTTTGTTGTGCTGTAGTGTAAGAGCACCCCTCCAGCTGGCAATAATGTAGCAACACTGGGGAACCACTGCGGAACTAATAAAGTGGAACAATGTGTGAATGATCCAGTATAAATCCACAACTTGGGGCTTATCTATATTTACTTTATCCCTGTGTCTTTCCAGACAAAGGTCCATATTTTAAAGCTCTGTGCCTGAGCTTCCCCAAGAAAACCTGCTCTTTAAAGCTGAATCAGAGTGAAGAGCTGTTATAGTTTTCTACGGATTGCCGTTTGCTCCAATTCAGCTTTAGAGAGCAGGTTTTCGTGGGAAAAGCTCTGCAGCAAAACAAAAAAGGACGGGCACTCTGACATGGAGCCTGTACATGGAGTACAGATTGTGCCTGCAAAGAGCAGAGGAAAGATAAGTGAGGATAAGCCCTAAAGCACTATTCTTGCATCAATGACTTGCTGCAGAGTGTACTTGCAAAACAACAGCAGCAGCAGCAGCAGGTGTGCAGTTGCAAAAGCAATTCATTACATGATATAAATACAAGATACTCTAAAACAAAAAGTTGAAAATTCCACTAGCAGCACACAAGTCTTCACGGTTGTTGCATAAACTTGCCCTTAGTAACATTGCTTATTTAGAACTAGGCTAATACTAACTTCCTTCAAATATGGCTGGACTATAGAGAAAAATAAGGAAGATGGCCAACTCCATAACATCAGCAGCAGTCTGTGTGGTGAGGTGGAGCCATCCTCCCAACACTGGTATCACTTCAGTTTATCTGGATGTGGCTAAAAGGCAAGGCTAAGTGGTAGTGAGGTGAGGCTGCATAGGCTCAGTGACATGAATCAGCTCTGCTGGTGCAGTCACGCAGCCTTGACCTCACAGAAACCCTGAAATTTCAATGATTTCCATGGGATTTACTACCAGGTCAGTGTGCACAGGATTGTAGTCATATTCATTCCAATGTCCATCCCACATCATCTTTAAGTCTCAAGGCAGGTTGCCTTTTACAAATAATTCATATAAAGGTAAAGGGACCCTTGACCGTTAAGTCTAGTCGCGGACGACTCTGGGGTTGCGGCGCTCATCTCGCTTTACTGGCCAAAGGAGCCGGCGTTTGTCCGCAGACACCTTCCGGGTCATGTGGCCAGCATGACTAAGCCACTTCTTGCGAACCAGAGCAGTGCACGGAAGCGCCGTTTACCTTCCCGCCGGAGCGGTACCTATTTATCTATTTGCACTAGATGTGCTTTCGAACTGCCAGGTTGGCAGGAGCAGGGACCGAGCAACGGGAGCTCACCCCATCATGGGGATTCGAACCGCTGACCTTCTCATCGGCAAGCCCTAGGCTCTGTGGTTTAGACCATATAAAAGAGCAGACCAAATCCCAAATGTATGCTAGAGCTGCAAGCGCTAGTCACTCATAACTCCTGAAAAGTTTCTAGCAGTAAGAGTGATACTCCTTTTACCATGTAAGGCCAGCCACTCTTCTGAACAAATCTATCACTATTTTCAGATAGCTGCAGATTGATCTAATCAACACCACACATACTGAAGCTCAAACCAGATAAGACAAAGTTGTTTTTGGTCTATTGGTTTAGTTGGCATTCACCCTGTTCTGGATGGGACACCACTCCCACTAAGGATCAGATTTGCAGCTTGCGGTACTGTTTAATCCAGCCTTACTGGAGGATGCTGAAGAGGCAATGGCAGGTTGTAGTGCCTTCCAACAGCTTACTGGAGAGTGTGATTCATGTGATTGATGTACATTGTTTAATGTCTGCAAGATTTGTCAGTTACTTAACTTTCTCATGCAACAAAAATCTCTTTTTCATGCAAACATGTGGTGCACTACAATTACCAACAATTCATATGCTGCTCTTAAATTTGCAAAGTACTTTACAATATTTATTGCACTTGCTGTTATCTCCACTTTTTAGGTAGAGAATCAAGGCTAAGGAGCTGTCCCTAACTCGAGATAATGTGGATTGTGAATCCCTTGTGCCTCCAACTCTACATTTTTTTATTCTATTTCTTTAATTCCTTCTCAGTTATGTGGCTTTCTCCTCTCTAAATCTGGAGATTGTCTGTGCAAGGTAAGATTCAACTGCCATTCTAGTTGTCTTTTGTATATGGAATGTACATATTGTCTTTGAGTTCAGGCAGCAAAATGTCTTGGACGAGCCCTGAAGATAGAGTTAGTGGGCATAATCCCAATCCGCTGCCCAAACCCACTTGCTGACTGCACCGATTTTGAGGTCATCTGCACTATACTCCACATAAAAGGAACTAGTTGAAGCCAAATCTAACTCTGTAGTGTAGCTGCTGAGATGCATTAGCTCTCAGTTAGCATTCTAGATAGTAACAGAAGGCAATTATTTAAGAGGAAATGCAGTTAAAAAACACGAAGAAATCAAAAGTGGAGAGAGATAGTAGCTGAAATGCATTTTTAAATCTTATATATTTGTCCCCCACTTGAAATTGCTATTATTATGGAAAAGCCAAATACAGTGGTACCTCGGGTTACAGACACTTCAGGTTACATACGCTTCAGGTTACAGACTTGGCTAACCCAGAAATATTACTTCGGGTTAAGAACTTTGCTTCAGGATGAGAACAGAAATCATGCAGCGGCAGCACAGCGGCAGCAGGAGGCCCCATTAGTCAAAGTGGTGCTTCAGGTTAAGAACATTTTCAGGTTAAGAACAGACATCCAGAACGAATTAAGTTCTTAACCCAAGGTACCACCGTACAAAGAAGTGGAATAAGATATAAGGAATTCATTTCTGATGTTATGAAATAAGTGATATAAAACAACATTAGGAGAGTATTCTTATATTTTCCTAAGTGGTTTTCATAATGCTAATTTAAGAAATAAAGAAACAATGGGATATAATGCTATGTCAGTAGCACTTGTTCATGAAAAATGCCATTTTTCAAATCTCAGGCCTACAGTTTCCAATTTGATTAGCTGATAATATAACCAAATTATTTCACCTCATAAGAAGATGCAGGTTAGCTAACAAAGGTGTTAATTACAGGTTTTAAAACTGTGAAAGCAAGATATTAGCATGACACAAAAACTGCCATTCTTCTTCCTGCTGCATTTTCTTCTAATTGAGACTAGGAAACACTTAATTACCACTTGGGAAGCTTTGTTTACAAGCTACAGTGCACTGCAGTCCTGAAATCTCCCACCTTTATCTGGCCAGCAGTATAGCCACTTCCTATTAAGTAGCAAAGCTGTGATTTAAAAATCATAAACACTGGGAGAGTTCTTTGCACGTGCTCTATTTGTGCTTCCTAAGTGCTATCTGTTTGTTTTTGTTTTTTGTTCCAAAGGATAATATTACAAAAAAAAGCCTTATATTTTGCAGTGTATGCAGCTGATCATTGCACAAATATTTTCTAAAGAAATCACTATATTTCTCCAAGATGGGTATGGGTTTTTGCTGTAGATCAAAGTGAGGAGCGGGGGGAGGTTGGGGAGAGAGAAAGATAAATCATCAGAGATCCAAAAATACTTTTCATTTGGAGAAGATATCAGACCATTTTGATGGCACTGATAGAGTCTCAGCTCTGTCTCCATTACCCACTGAAGGCAGCCGGAGTCAGGAGCTGACAACACTAGATTATATTCCCTATAAGATGGTCACCAATATATATATATATGATCTTCAACCTCTATTGATTGACCAATTTCACAAGCAAAGACTGGTGAAATGAAGCTGAAATGAACATCATGCTTTAACTCATTGAACCTATCAGGCCTGAGTTAATCTCACTGTCCACTGTCTCTGATAGAATTCAATTGATCAATCATGTTTCGGTGATAGTACCATTTCACTGGCTTATTGCTTCTTCATTTCAAAGCTTGACCTGTTAGATATACTTGGACCACTGCTGGTCTCAGATACATAGAGATCAGCATCACTACCAAGTCTATTGTCTTATGTCCAAGTTTATAAGAACTCGGAATCCGCCCCCGCCCCCCCGTCTTTCACCTCATGCATACTTGTGGTCTCACAGCCATAATGACTAGGAAATAAAACTCCACAAATCACACTAGACTGACTATAAAAATTCTTTCCATCACTCCTTCCTTTTGCTTTCATGTCTATAATATTCCATTCACTGTAGTTACCTGAATAAATACAATGAATTTAATTTCCCACCATTTGTATACAGAAGCATCTGAAAAGGCTACAGCCTGGGATTGGATTCATTATAGATCTAGCAATGTGTGTGTGTGTGTGTGTTTAAAAAAGTTTTAATAGATCTAGCAATTTTTTTAAAAGTTTACAAAAAAAGACATTTTGTGCTTAGAAGCTACTATAAGAGCACATAAACGCTGGGCACAGGTGGTAGTTTTTCAGAGACTTAAAGACAGTATTGTTACCTCTTACCTATTTGATATATTCATTTTTTCTGTTCCAACAGATTTCACAAGTTTAGCAGTGCTTCAAAAATATGCAAAATCTAATTGGCCAAAGATCACAGAGGCAGCAGAGGAAGCAAAGATGTGTACTACCAATTACTGCTGAAGGGAAAGGCTATCCTGCATTTCCTTTCTCATTCTCTAACATACCATTACCAAAACAGCCTGTGAAATAAACACACGCCTTGCTTGCCCAGGCTAATTAATCAAGGGGCAGGGCAATTAAAAACCTTGATCCCGCACACAGTGGGGAGAGGTGTCCCTCCACCTCGCTGCACCAGGCTCAGCTGCCATGGAGGTCCTTGCTCCATCCACCAAAGGAGGGAACAGGTAGAGACTTCCACTGGCAATACTCCCCTGTCAGTAGGCAGCACCACCATTCAGAAAGACACATGCCCTTCCCTCCCAAAAATATGTCACAGTACACTGTGTGCTGCCGCTGGACTACCCTGAAAGTTCAAAGTTCCCAAATGAACAAATCTGACCTCATTTCTGATTAAATGTGCAAGCTGTCAGTGGCTTGTGGTCTTTGGACTAAGGGGACTAGGGTACTCACCTAAATGTTCCCCTAGTGCCTCCTTTCCAGAGCCCAGGAAGCTTTTGCCCAGCTTAGAGAGGGAGGCTCAAGGCTCCGATGGGTCCAGGATCTGTCCTACCATCTTCCCAAAACCCATCTAGCTTTAGGAAGGAGGGCTCCAGCCTCCTGTCAACGCCCTGGCACCTCCTTTGCAAAGCCCAGGAAGCTTCTGACTGGCTTAAGGCGGAAGGCACGATGCTTGTGTGTGACATCATAGCATCACATGCAGGGGTAGAGCAAGTTGATCGGGCGCCTGGGGCGGTGTGCATGCCCTGCGCCCAGGGGCGGGACCAGCTGGGGCAGGACACACCGTGGGGCCTCCAAGGAGTCTGCCTGCGTCCTCCCACTCAGCCGCCCTACAGCTGAGGGGGAGGCAGCAGGCGGGCTGTTTGGGGCAGCGCGGAGCCTATGGGCACCCAAGCCACAGCGTCACTCCCAAGAGAGGCACATGGCTCGGGTGCGCTGCAGGCCCCACAGTGAGTGCCGCCTGGCATTTTGTCACACACACTCCCAGTGGTGACACCCTGGGTGACCCGCCCCCACCACACACCCCTTCCTCCACCCCTGGTGACATTGACCCCCCTCACAAGCCAGTGCCTCTGGCCCCAACTGTTCTTCTATGAAAAATTTTACCGCACGCCACTGCAAGCTGTGAAAATGAAATTTAGTAGCTGCCAGCAAACGTGAACAGAAACTAAAAGTGCCAGTGAGAATTTCCCTCTTGATGCAAATTGCAGCTTTGAAGGAATAATTTTTTGAAGACTAGAGCAGAGAAGGAAAGAGTTAGACTTCCTTTCCTCACACCAGCTGCAATTTCTATAATTATCAGACCTGCCTACTCCCCCACCCCCTGCAGTAGCTGCTATTTGCATATTAATGCAAAGACACATTTCACTTTGCAAGCATGTGATTGAATAACAACAGCCACCCTACTCCACCTTATTCTGGAAAAGCCACTTCAGGAGTGGGCAATTTGTTGCTTTGCCAAATGCACAGTTCTAAGATAACACTTGTATGTATAAAATCATCTGCAGGTAAAGTAGCTGGAGATAGGAATTTGGAACAAAGAATGGTAGGTGAGCGAAAGGTTAAAAGTTTTTTGGCCTCAGTGACAGAGTTACAGTTCCCAAGGCCGGGGAGGTTGTGGAGAGAGAATGGCAGGTGAACCAAAGTTGAAGACCATAGCATAGACTGACTCCAGGAGTGCATTCACATGTTCATTTTGTGTCACATGGTCCAACAGAAGGTGACCAGGAAGACTGAAAAATCAGGCTTGCCCAGTCTATGTCAGCTGTCCTGCCGTCTGAAAACAACTGGATGATTCTCATGATTTAGTTCTCCATGGAACCAACTACAGCAAATAATGGTGGGGGTGAGAGACATGGCATGAATTCAGCATACGTTTTGCTTTAGAGTGCAATGGTCTTCGAAAGAGAAAAGAAGGAAGTTCATATATAGCAAATGTTACATTTACATATGGCATGCACACATTCACTTTGGGCTATGCTTTGGGCCAAAGTGAGGAATTTGCTTGGGGCAACAGAAGGATTTTGTCTGTTTGGTCCCTTCCTTTTCCTTTCAAACACTATCCTTGTTACTACTAGGAAGCAGAGATGCTGAGTAACTAGACAGTATTGGGGTGGGGTGGGGGTGCAGGAGGAAAAGTGTTGCTTCTCTGGAAGTCTTGCAGTATCAATACATCTCACCTACATCTCAAGCTTCTTAACTGTAGCTTTGTCCCAGATATAATATATATACAGGGAGACTAATGAACAAGAGCAGCTAGCTCTCCCACGATGACTAGCTCCTGCAGCCAGGTTATATATATATATATATATATATATATATATGAAGAAGAAGAAGAAGAATCATAATAATGAATCTTGGAAGTCCGCGCCCGAGAAGGCAGTGCTTCATCCCAGCCCCTCATGCTTTGCCCCTGGCTCCATCAGCGCAAGGTGGAATCACTCAGGCTTATTGACACTTCATCTGCCAAAGCATTCCCGCTGCATGTGGATCATCTGGTACACTGCCCGGCTTCTGGCGGCTGGACTCCACACTAAAACACCTCCCCTGAGCCTCTAGGAAAGCTGGCATCAGTTGTTACCATAACAAACTCAATTGTTCTCAGCAGTGCTCCGGCAAATAAAGTCATTAATTATGGCCCTCTCTCTTGGCCGCCGTTGGCTGGAGCGGCAATCAATGTGAAACCGCTCATTGCCTTCTCTCGGGGAGAGGAGGCAGACGCCATAAAAATAAACTGCAGCCCGAGCAGAACCCTGCCAGTAAGGCAGCAGCAGGCTGCAACCAGTAACGGCCATCACGCTGGTTCTGTGTGCCTGGCTACATTTATTTGGCCTGCCTCAGCCATGGGGGAAGGTATCCCATTAAGCAATTATTTTTATCTTATAACGTCAATTTACTTATACTGATTGGCTTCCTGCCGCCAAATATCAATTAAATTGCAAATGCCTGCAAAAACTGATTTTCTATCTTTGTGTCCCTCCTTCCCCCCACCCACCCACACACTTTCCCCTTTTTACCTCGCTGTATTTCCCCCCTTCTCCTTTCCCTCCCTCTCCTTTTCTTATAAACTATATTCCAACATAATTTAATTTATTTCCCTTTCCATATCTCAAAGGAAAATCTATATCTCCTCCTGGAAGGCCATTTGCCCTATGTTATTGGGAGCTGAGGTATCTCACTATCGGACCATTTGTTTCAGCTGACTATCGGCAGCCCATCAGTGCTTCTAAAGACCTCTGCCATCTTCCATGCAATTGTATCCAGGATTGCTCAGTTTATAATTTGTTATAATATATATAATACATGCAACACACACAAACAGAATCCTATGTCACCATCAGGCGTCTATGTTTTTCTTTCAACTTCATTAGCTCCCCTCCACCCACACCACCAATACAATACTTGCTTGATGAGATCAGCTTTATTAGTAAACTTGAAAAGAACTGGCTGTCATTTATTTTTACACTGTTCTTTTCTTTAAAAGATGGGGATCTAAAGAGGAGATGGGGATATCAAGAGAGGCTACTGCCTTCTAGCAGTGTGTTCTTGTGTGATAACTGAATGAAAGGCCTTTGGAAAATGAAAAAAGGCAGGTGGGGGAAAGTGAATTCTCTGTGTGTAAACCATCAGTGGCCTCTGTGAACTCTAAAGGCTATATAACAGGCTGTGTCCATGCAGCTTGAGAGCAAAAGGCATTCAGATATAGACATAACCACGGATCTGTAGTTTGCATTTGTTCAGAATGCAATCCAATACATGGCTGGGAAAGATGCACATTTTTCGTCTGTGTCCATAATCACAAGATTCTAGATGCTGTAGCTTGGTTACACAGAAGATGAAATTTCAGTGGCTACAGCTTTTCATTCCCCTGGTAAAACTCCTTCTTATCCACAATAGTTGAATGGGCAGGAGCCCCTTTGCATCTGATCATCTTAACTTTAAGACTTAAACACTGTGTATAAATTTACCAATCCTATGGGTCTGGTTTTTCCATGTATTTTCAGCTGCAGGTCAGAGCCACCAACAGGTTTTTAAAGCTCTGCAGAAAGAACTTTTAACTGGCAACGTCTTGGTTCAGACACAAACCATGTACAAAAGTGGAATTTGATGCAAATGGCCCTCTTAGAGTCCCTTGAGATGTAAGGACTAAGAGAGCTGATGGTCTTCTTATCTAGCTTCCTGTTAATAAACATTATAGATTGGTTTCATAATGCATCAGTGTTGCACCTAGAAATACTGTAGTGGAACTCATACATCCTACCATTTCTGTAACAATGCAGATATCAATAAAAAATGCCTTCTGAATCCACAACTGAGCATTATGGATGGCTGCACGCCCAACTTTACAGCAAAATAGCCAATGATCTTAATTGTGCCAGCAATTTATTACAATGTGCAACAACAAAAAAGGAACTGAGGAAAGTTTAAACAACTGGCTATGTTCAAATTATAAGTACAGACAGAGAGCTGAAGCCAACTAAATGTAACAGTGCAAACCCACTTGAATTGATGGAACTACGGTAGTCATATTCATTGAATTCAATAAGTCTGCTCTGTGTATGATTAGCAGTGGATATAGCCCATATCTATATGTTTTTGCAGCTGTAACACTATAGAATTAGATTCTGTATAGTTGCTAGTAACAAAAAATATGCACAAAAACATGCCCTAAATATTATATTAGGATTTCCTGCCAGGTTGATGAGTGCCATAAGAGCTACTAACATTGCGGGAAAGTGTGTGTGTACGTGTGTGTGTGTGTGTGTGTGTGTGTGTGTGTGTGTATCTATCTCAGTTTTTGCATTTCCGAAAGATAAACAGAGTAGATGGATCTTAGAAATCAAAACAAAATAAAAAAATTCCTTCCAGTAGCACCTTAAAGACCAACTAAGTTAGTACTTGGTATGAAAGCTCATACCAAGTACTAACTTAGTTGGTCTTTAAGGTGCTACTGGAAGGAATTTTTTTATTTTGTTTTGACTATGGCAGACCAACACGGCTGCCTATCTGTACTTAGAAATCAAAGTTGGTTATACCAGTATAATCTTTTCCCCCCTATCTCATTTAAATAAAAAAAATCTTTCTAAAAACAAGAAAAAGAGAAATCAAAGTGACTGGAGCAAATTAAAAGGCAATTAATGACCAGCACTTGTTCTGGGCCATTCTTTAACAAGCAGATTCCTGGAGGCAGTCAGCTGTCCCTCGCTCCATTGGTTGCTACTGTTATATGCCAGGTTGGGGGGGGGGGGCGTGGGACACCAGTACAAGAGTGGAGTCCAAATTGGAAAGAATGCAAGCTATTATCTGCAGGTGCTTCACAAACCTGTCAGGCCTTCTAAAAAAAAACTCCACTGGATGGAACTGGGTGAATGCAATGGTGTCTTGTCTAGCCAAGTTTTGTTAATATACAGCAATTCAGCCTGTTCATCCGGAGACTGGCAGGGACTGGAAAGTTTGTTTTAAAAAGGAACTAGTTCTAGTTCTAATTCAACATGTCCAAAAAAAAGGAATTAATTCTAGTTCACATTCACCCCTTTACAAAACAAAGTAATTTTATTCACGTTCAGGTCACAGTTTAAGTTAATCCAAATGATCCAGAGAGAGAGAGAGAGAGAGAGAGATTGCATGCAGAATGTTACAACCTACTGTGCAGAAATACAAAATATACTTGAAAACAGCTAAGAAAACATGAAAACACGGGAACAGTGGAATGTTAATTACTGAATTTATTTCCCCCAACAATTATTATATTTATGCTTAAAGGCCCAATGAGCCTAAAGAGAAAAAAGGACACACAAGAACATGAATTTGAATATGAAATCAAAGTACTACCCTAAACAAACTTGTGTTCAGTTCACTCAGCAATACAGTAATAGGAACGGCTTTCAGGTATAGTTCAGAAATTTTCAAACTAATTCAGTGAACTTTGTTAAGCCAAAGTAGGGTCATTCCAAGAACTGCATGCTGGACAGTTAGATTATTGCTCTCAAATGACCTTTTCCACTAGAAAGAATGCAATAGAGTGATACTATAACTGGAAGCTGAAGAGAACGAAGTAGCAAAGGCAATAGCTGAAGCAGAAGTAGAGAAAACTTATGATGAATCCTGCCAAACACGAGTTAGAGCAGTGGTCCTGCAACTTCTCTCTCCATGGACCACTTTAAAATTGCTGAGGATCTTGGTGGACCACTTAATGAGTTTTCTGACAGTTTTAGCAATTGTAATATTTTGTGCTGTGCTAGATGCTTTATAACTTTTAATAGTATTTTTACAGACATGCTGCAGACCACTTGAATGAAGCTCGTGGACCACTGGTGGCGCATGGACCACAGTTTGGAAACCCCAGATTCAGAGCTCATTTTAAAGCCTATGCATAGATAAGTGCTCTTATTTCTCTGCTATTACTACATTTTTCTCAGTGCCAGCGTCATAATCACTTTTTTTTTTTTTTTTCATTTTAAAATTCTTACAGTTGATTTTTTTAGTTGTTCTTTTAGGTATTCCACATTGGGGCATTATAGAAAACTGTTTTTATGATATTTTAATTTGCAGTTATATTCTGTTTTATTTGCATGAAATGGGGTTTTTAATTACATTTTGAAGATTGTTCTTTTCTTTTACTTTTGGCAGTGGCAGGTAAAGTGGATTGTTTTAAATCAAGGTGATTTAAATCAGCAAGGCAGGAAGAAAGAATGATTTGAATCCTTGAGCCATTTTGTGCTGGCACCAATGACAATTTCTCAGATTTCTAAATGTGTTCTTTGGTCCAAAAATTTGGGGGCCCTGGTGCATACAATACTGCCCCTTTCCATTTTTCTTTGCATAATTCTTTAAAGATTATTTCTTGTTCAGACTAGAGAGAGGCTACTGATGCAGAAATGAAAGAGGAAACTCCGGAAGGTCACTAAAAATGTATTTTTAGCCCACCGTGTTTTGAGTCAATAACCCTTCTCCAGGATTACTGGTTGAACAAAGAAGCCTTCTGCACTGTCTCATTCTTTATTAAAACAAGGGATAATTTTAGTCACAGGGTCGCTCTTTCTTTCCCCCTTCAGCAATTTCAAGGCCTCAAAAAAATAAAAATAAATCCAGACCATGGGCAAAGGCATAATCTGCCTTTTAGTAAATCTGGTCCTGAGTGAAATCTGAATTAGGAACTTTCCAGTTTACACTCCTCAGGCATTTTCACACATGCAGCTTAAAGACCTATAAAGTTGATAATATGAACTGGAAAACTGTGTTGAATGGAGTATTTGCATTAAAAATGTTTTCCCTCTGTTTCCTCTTGTGCATCAATTAGCACAGGGGAGGCTCAGTGCCAATTTAAGCTTCATGTATCAATATGCTGTTAAACACTTAACTACACTGGTTCATGTGGTGAGTCTGGAGCTTTTCATTTCAGAAACTGCAGCAAACAATCCTGGGAATCAGGTCCTCTCTTCGCCCCTCATGGAATACTGCATGATGTGGCTTCCAGACAACCTGTTTTCTGTTCACTCCCCTTGACTTGTTTGCACATAGTTTGCAGGATAGTTAGACAATGTCAGCTATTTATTGAGCATTCATTCTGATTACGGTAGTTTGTGGGGAGGTTAAATGATGTTGTATCAAGCAAAAACCTCGGAATAATAACGTAAGGAGCATATTTTTAACACATTCGCCACTGAAATAATAAACTGGCAACATAGCCACTGTTATCAAATTATGAATTTAATAAAACTTGCTGCTTGATTGGGCTGTTTGTTCACACACAAAATGCACATAGAAGTATAATCTTAATTCAGAAATCCAACCATTGCTGCATTTGCTGGGGTCACATAGCACAAATCACATATCCATGTTCTTTAAAGGATTATCAGATGGGAAACTGAGTGGATGTATTAAACCCTGAATGCCAGCAGTTTATAAGCTGCTTTTGCCAAATGTAATTAATACTGGAAGAGTTACAAAACAGAATCTCTCAGGAAAATAAGGCAACATAAATTTTATTACAGGACAGAACAGTTATTTATTTCAGCAAGGCAGAACAGTTACCCTCATGGCAAGCGAGAGAGGATGTAGGGTTCTGAGCATAAAGGAGCTGGCAGCCTGCCACAGTAACAGATAGACCATTTGCCTCAAGGTCATAACTACCCTGATGATCTGTCCTGCTGCATGAGCAAAGGAAGCTATTTGAAAGAAGCAAAGACCTTTCCCCTGTAAAGGAAAAAGAAGGACTTGCACCCTACTTCAGAGACTCCTCTGCACTAGCACATTACAGCCATTGTGCCAGCATCATATCACAAATCATGTTATAGCAAAAACACAGGTAAAATCAGCAACAATATTCTTCCTGACTCAGTCCAGTCTACACTACAAATACAAACCAATTTAAATCTGTTTGGAGTTTTTGGTTCTCTGCCTGCAAGTCCATTTTGGCCAAGCCACATCCATCTGCCCTACACCTGTCTTCATCTTGGGCACCTGGTTGGGGCAGGTAAAGGCACAGCTCCCTGCCAGAAGCAGAATTTGTGGACAACGCTGATCAATTCATTGTTGGTGCTTGCAATGCCCTGTGCCTCTGTAAGTACCAACCCATCATGGATGATTGCAAAGGGAAAGCAGGGTGTTCCAGGCATTAACAACCATATGAGCAAAGGAAAATGGGCTACCTGAGGGAAAACATTCTGATGTCCATGATTGGCAGATGGGCAGCCCCAGAAAAGGTGCAGGAGGTAAGGATCGGGCCTTCATAAGTCTCCACCAGCATGATGGAATGCATAGACTTAGAGTGTTGGACTACAACTGGTGAGATGCTAGTTCAAATCCCTGTGCGCTGGATTTAACCACTAACACAATGGGACTTTCCCCTTCCTCCTTCGACCCCCAACCCCAATTAAGCTCAGGGGTGGAGGTTCGGAAAATCCTTAGAACAGCATGTGTCGGGAGGAGATAGAAAGTCAGGGAAGCTTGCGTTGATGAAACGTTTGTCTTAGCACAACCTTGCAATCCTCCCCAGCTGACCTTGAGTTAGTCATCAACCTATCATACCTCACAGGGTTGTTCTGGGGATAAAATGGAGGTAAGAGAGAATTATGTGGGCTGCCCTGGGCTCCTCAGAGTAAGTGTGTAACATAAACATAATAAATAAATAGCGTGAGTGCTGAGAGGGCAGGAAATGAACGCAGAAAAGCAGCTTAAACCCATGGATCAACAATTAGATTTGTTGGCTCAAACTATAATTGGGGTTCTAAATTATGGTTAGTGGAAATCATTATTTCTAGTGATGTCTGAGTTGAGCCATATGTAATAGGAATGACACTGGGGGTAATAATGAAAAGTCAAAAGGTGTGTTTTCCATTTCCTCGGTGATTGATTCAATTTTCATTGGCTGTCTGAATACGTTACATAACTTAAATAGCAAGGTAAAAAAAAACTTAAAGAACCCCTGGATGGTTAAGTCCAGTCAAAGGCAACTATGGGGTGTGGTGCTCATCTCGCTTCAGGCTGAAGGAACTGGCATTTGTTCACAGATGACTTTCTGGGTCATGTGACCAGTATGTCTAAACCACTTCTGGTGCAACGGAACACCATGACGGAAGCCAGAGTGCCCGGTAATGCCGTTTACCTTCCCGCTGCAGCAGTACCTATTTATCTACTTGCACTGGCATGCTTTTGAACTACTAGGTTGGCAGAAGCTGGGACAGAGCAACCGGAGTTCACCCCATCATACAAATTCAAACCACCAACCTTCCAATCGGCAAGCCCAAGAGGCTCAGTGGTTTAGACCACAGCGCCACCAGTATCCCACCCAACTTATATAGCATAAGGATGTCAACCAAGTTGCTGCAGCATAAGTACCTACTGCCTCTCAATAGCTCCTGCAGAAATTCAGGTCTGAGCTGTAAGCAAAATGCCAATGTGTTATATATAAACAATTAATTTCATCATCTCAGCCTGAAAACTGGTGAAGAAGAATGGGGAGGTAACACATTGCTGTACAAGTTCCTCGTTAAGCTACATAAGTGATTTCAGTATGTATTTATATACCAATTAATTACCTCTATTTTTATGTTTATAGAATCCCAAATTGTTTACTCCATTATTTTGACAAAGTCAGCATTAGTGCAACAGTTTTAAATCTCACTGTGTCATTTGTTTTATTGGAGAGAAGGGTGTGTGCACATGTGTATTTTCCACGCTCCTATTTCAGTTACATTTACTGTACAGATGTAAACCAGTTTAAAACCAGTTCAGCTGTCATAAGCTTATCAGTAAGAGGTCAAACAATGTTAAGAAAACCTCTTGTCCTTTCATGGAAATACAATGCCCAGAGTTTCCTGGATGAGAGCCATGAAAGTTAAACATTGGATGCAAAGTTTGGATTGTCTCAGAATCTTAGGAAAAATAAATAAAGTTATGCAGCTTGTCCTATGTCTGTTCCCTTAGAAGCCTAAGGCTAATTTTAAAGGAAGTGTGCATAGGATTGCAACATAAGTAGCGCTGAATGCCACTGGCCATTTGTTTGCTACTTATAGCAATTGGTTTAGAACTACTGGTTTTGGTCAATTGTTATTCTTTGCTCTTTTTTCAGCCGTTGTTGCAAGAACAGATTTTGCTGCATTGGTGCAACACTGAAAAGTGTGATGTTGCAGTAGTAAGGTGGCTATCCTATCCCCTTCCTTCCCCAAACACAAAACATAGGATCAGACTGTTAGGCACACATCACACAACTATGGAATAATACTAGGATTTCCACTAATTCTTTTTAATAGTTTTAATCCCTTTGGAGCCTTCTTAAGACGACAAGTACCAACGACAGGATAGGAGCTGACAACACACCCATGGAAGAAAATTACACTTAACTAAATCAATTAAAGTGTCTGAGGAAAGATGCACACAAGAAAGGGCAAGCAAAAGGCAACATTGTGTATACTTGGTGTGTGTTTATAAGGAAACAAACCCTAGAAACTGAATAAAACAGTCCTATCAGACTTATTAGTGAATACATACAACTGACTTCAGTCCGTACCTCTCAGTAAAGATTCATAGGTTCTGACTGTAAGAACCAGAATGAGCAAGCCAATTTAAATGGAACATGGGACATTCGTGATCAGATCTCTGAATGTTTTCTTTAAGTAACAATTTAAGAAGCATCCAGAGGGGCATGGGATGAACCGGGTCAGGGATGCAATGTTGTGGGGGAGTGATTTAACCCTTTCCCTCATGTCATTTCCAGTGGCAGACTTTGGGCTTTCAAATTTCAATGGCACCTTTGCAGCGCCCCCCACCTCTCACCTTCCATTCTAATTCATTGTTGTGGTGCCCCCCTGAGCCACCCTCTCGGCTTGGCATCCCGTGGAGGCAAACCGCTTGCGCTCCCAAAAATCCACCTGTGCCATTTCTTCATCTAATATTCCTTTCTCAAAAGTTGCTATTGGTCTCCTGGCAAAGCATACCTCAGGTTTTCCCCAGCAGAGGAAATACATTTGTGGGGAGGGGGGATGGTGTAGATAAGGAAAATGGTAAAGTGGGAAAAGGTTAAATTCCCTCTTCCTCAACTTCATGGTCCCAATCTCATTCTGAAGGCAGCCCTGTTTAGGGAAGCTTTTGATGTCTGATGCATTGCTGTATTTTGATATTTTGTTGGAAGCCGCCCAGAGTGGCTGGGGAAGCCCAGCCAGATGGGCGGGGTATAAATAATATATTATTATTATTATTATTATTATTATTATTATTATTATTATTATTCTCTTTCTCCCTCCCCAATCCTTTGTGATTAGCCTTTATAGGACCAAAATACGCATGAAGAGGAATTGTGTGTATTTTTAAACACCTTTGCACTATCTGCATTTAAAATGAGGGTGTTTTACACCAAGTAGAGTTACATATAACCCTATGATTACTTTATGGCACTCTATGACTGTCTACCATTTTCTCCCAGATCATGGACAATAGGACTTGTAGTCCAACATCTGGAGAGCCACAACTAGAAATTAGTTGCTCCTCAGTTAAGCCCATTCTTCTCTCCCAGGATCCCTGCCTGCTGTGGGGGGACAGGTCTCTAGCTTTGCCCCAAGGATTGGAGTAAAGCATAGAAACAGCAGTTTCATCCTCATTAAGTAGTACAGACCCTATCTTTAGGCATGGAACTGGCATTCCTGCCAAGAAGATAACAACAAAGTTAAGTAGCAAATTCAATTAAGATTTTTTTAAAAACAACAACAACACAGAAACAATTGTGGACTCTTGTGTAAGCAGATAATAGAAAGCAGCAGAGACTTTGGAAATTTAAATGTAAGTCAGTAGTAAGACAGGGAAAGAATGGATTTAATGGCAAATCACTGGAAATATCATGGGTGGCAACAACAAAACGTATTTAAAATGCACCAGAAGCAGAAAGCTAATCGGGGAGGGTTATGTGAGAAAAGTGTAAAAAAAAAATGCTAACAGAAAATTATGAAAATGCAGAAACAGTTTTGTGTGTTTGTTTTTTAAAAAAAATGAGCATGGTCCAACCAAAGTTAAGCCATAGCTGTTTAACTGAGTGAACGCTTTACATGTCGGAGGTATCAGGTGGAATCTCCAATATCTGTATAGTCAGAAGTCTTTCCCAGGTACTAAGCCTGGGAAAGAGAAGTGTGCGTATCTGTGCTCTCAGCCTCAAAAAAGGAACGCCTGGCAGAATAGTGGCCCTGGTAATATACTTTGGAGATAGGCGCACACACACACACAGAGAGAGAGAGAGAGAGAGAGAGAGAGAGAGAGAGAGAGGGAGGGAGGGAGAAATGGCTTGAGGTCAGGATTTTTGAAGGACTACTTCCTCCCATATAAACCAGCCAGCCCACTACAATCATCATCAGAAGACTTGTTCCAGGTGCCACAACCAGTGGATGTAAGTCGGCTGGGACGGGGCACAGTCCGAACCAACTCAGTTGTGGTGCCTCAATTCTGGAATTCCCACCAGGCCTTTGACCTGTTTAAAATTCTTCCTATCTTTTGTCTGTCTGTTTTAATGTTCTAACTTTTTCGTTTTTGTATTGTATGCCCCTAACGTTGGAAGCCACCATGAAGGCCCTTTTCAGAACCAAATAAATACGTTTATAGACTAACTAAAGACAATGGCAGCGAGGATATTTTTTTCCTGGCATAAGCAAATAGTCAACTCAGGTGTTTATACTGCTCTTTCCCCACCTTTTGGTGGTGCAGGCCAAGAGCAAACACAAATGAGTAGAAAATGTCCCAAAGTCATGTGCTTGATTTAAATAATAAGCTGCCTGGATATGGGGGCAAGAATGTGACACATGTAAAATACAGGCAAGTCCCAGCTAGTAATATCCATAACATATTGGCCACATACTATAGTATGTGTGGCTTGTCTCATTAAGAGACATGTCTGGTATGTGTAATAGCTGAATAAGAGCTATGTAAGGTAAAGGTAAAGGTACCCCTGCCCGTACGGGCCAGTCTTGACAGACTCTGGGGTTGTGCGCCCATCTCACTTAAGAGGCCAGGGGCCAGCGCTGTCCGGAGACACTTCCGGGTCACGTGGCCAGCGTGACATCGCTGCTCTGGCCAGAGCCAGAGCCAGAGCCAGAGCCGCACACGGAAACGCCGTTTACCTTCCCGCTGGTAAGCGGTCCCTATTTATCTACTTGCACCCAGAGGTGCTTTCGAACTGCTAGGTTGGCAGGCGCTGGGACCGAGCAGCGGGAGCGCACCCCGCCGCAGGGATTCGAACCGCCGACCTTTTGATCGGCAAGCCCTAGGCGCTGAGGCTTTAACCCACAGCGCCACCTGCGTCCCACTAAGAGCTATGTAGTCTTGCCTATATAGCAAGTCACATCTGCTATGCGAAATTATTGTTCCGCTGTCCATGAATAAAAAGAACTACTGAAGCTCTCCTGACTCCTGCTGCTTCTTGCTACTAGAGAAGAGCCATTGCAAGGTTTCCTCATACATTGCGTACCCTTCCCAAAAACACCGGATGCTATCCAGCCCTTAACAGCTGCTGAATATGAAGATGGATTATTTTAGGGACTAGTTACAGAAGCAACAAGAAGCAAATAAGAAGCAGCAAAGGTTCAACAGGAAACAAACAAGTTTCACAACAGAGAGAGCTAAAAAAGTAGTTATGACTTTTGCCTTGCAAGCCCTTCTCGGGATTATTATCATTCAGGGATTTTTTTCTACATTCTAATAAAGGCCAGTTCACACTAGAGACTGAGCTGAGGTCACTCAAAATAGTTTCATTTCCACTTAGGATGAATAATGTCTCTGCTTCCTTGGGGATTTCGCTGGTTTTTCTTTTATTTATTTGCCAGTTTCAATTCCCTTGGAACTTTATGTCTTTTAAGACTGGAAGCTACCTTTCCCAAAACAGTCGCATAAACATTTTTTCCTGCACATCAGTTAACTATTACTATTATTTTTAACCAAAAGTTAACCGGTGAAGTTCACAGAGCCACATGATATCAGTTTTGTTCCAGTTGCACTGTATCCCAATATGCAAGACTTTTCACATTGAACAGGGGGTTCCCATTTAGTCTGCCACTTTCTGTATTTTATATATTATTAAATATACAGCATATCACTTCCTATCTTTGCTTGTTTGTTTATGCTTTCGGTATTTTTAATAGAAAAGCAGTATTCAGATTTTAAATATATATATATGATGTTCATGTCCAAAAAATGACACCACTCCTCTGGTTTGATTGCTTCCCTTTCCTATTTATTAAACAGAGGGAGAAGAAAGAGTAAAAGAGCACAGCCAGGAATAATTCTACACCTACCCTGCAGCAGAATTTTTAATGGGTTCTAAATGCATAATTGGTCATGTCGTAAGCTTCCTTTTTAAATGAGAATGTCAGCAGGCTGCGGCAAAATGTAATGTTCTGGGCTGCTCCACTCAGGCCTGGCAGCAGGTGTCACAATTCACCTCCTTATACTTGGCCCATTGAAAGCAGATTTTATCCAATTGACCTTCACTAAGAGGTCAACTGACCCATAATTACAAAACTGAAGTTGCTTGGCTGGAACTGTTTTACGGGCCTGCACCTGCAGATTTGCACCAGCCACTGAACACGCTGATCTCTTTCTCCTTTAATGTAACGCCTACTAGCACTGCATAGCTGAGCAGTAGACATATGATTAGATTTATTTTACAAGTCAAACTAAATCTATTGTCAGGTTTGGAATTTACTTTTATGGACAGAACAGAGTGCACATAAATCTTACCTTTTTCTTGCTTTTCATCCCTTCACCCCTTAATACCACTACTGTAATTTGTTGCTTTTGTATAACAAATTAAAAATAAAAAGTCATTATTGGTCCAAAGAGGAATTGTATACAGTTGAGTCTCAAAGAAACAGAAATAGGTGTGGAAATGAACATAAAATATTTTTTCCTCAAAGTAATATTCACTTCTGACATAAAACAGAAAAATCCTATAAGCACAATAATTTCTGACATAATTCTTGAACTTTTAATAGGTGCACAGAAAATATATATTTTGGAACTAATGATAAAATAATGTGGGAGATTACAGCTGCTAAAATTCTACATAAAATCACGAGCGCTTTCTTGTATCTGAATCTGCTAATCCTAGTAAATTGGTCAGTTAATCGAGTAGATCTGTGGTTCACAGAGTTTGACCTCTTACTGTTGCTCAAGCCAAGCCTTGTTATGCTTCCCTAACTTTTCTCCAACTCAGGCCACTGAGACAGCAGCAACCTTTTTTCTCCAGTTTCAACCTACTGATTTTCATTCATATGTTTGTAGCCTCAAGACTAGAATATGATTAATACATTCTTCTAGGGGTTGTCCTTCAGGAATACTTCAGAACTATAGCTAATGCAGAATGTGGCTCTTCCTGATTGGTGGTGAGTCATCAGGAGCTCATTATAATGTGTTCCAGGGTTCACATAAGAATATGGCAATTACTTTGCTGTATGAGAGCAGGATTGTGTCCGCACTAGCCCTTTGTTCTTGAATTGCCATCCTCTGTTCACACATTGGGAATTCACCAAACATTGTTTTCAAATAATTGCATCTCAGTGTTTTCTATGTTTTTATGATTTGTGACTCTTTTCATTCTCTTCAGCTAATGAACAAAATTGCAATACCAGCCTCTCCAATGTGGATAGGCAAATTTGCTATTGAGGCTTTTCAGGTAAATTCTCATTTAAAGTGAAAGCTTCCTGTTTGCAGAATCAGTCCACTTTATTGCTTCCCAGTAAACGTGGCTGAGGGAATTAATGGACAATTTAGTCTTTTCATAAGTCTAAGAAATATTTTAAAGTACAGTGATTTAAATAATAATTTTGAATATATCCTAGACCAAGCCATTGAGAGCCAAGTTTAGAGATGGCTCTAAAGAGGTGTAAAAACTAGAAAGGAAAGCCCTACCAAAGTCTGTTCAGTCTGTCATCCAGGATTTCCCCATCATACTGTATACTCCACTTTCTATTTTAGTCTGTAATCTGCTTGGGGGCAGGGATCGACATTTGTCCATTCAGCCACCCTGACACTACCATATAAAAATAGGTAAAAAGGTAAAGGACCCCTGGACAGTTAAGCCTAGTCAAAGGCGACTATGGGGTTGTGGTGCTCATCCTGCCTTCAGTTCGAGGGAGCCATCATTTGTCCACAGACAGCTTTTTGGGTCACGTGGCCAGCATGACTAAACCACTTCTGGCGCAACGGAAGACCGTGACAGAAACCACAGCAGCACACGGAAACACTGTTTACCTTCCCGCCACAGCAGTACCTATTTATCTATTTGCACTTGTGTGCTTTCGAACTGCTAGGTTAGCAGGAGCTGGGACAGAGTAATGGGAGCTCACCCCGTCGCACGGATTCGAACTGTCAACCTTCTGATCAGCAAGCCCCAGAGGCTCAGTGGTTTAGACCACAGTGCCACCTGCTTCCCTCTCATATAAAAAAATAAGTAACATGTCAACGGTATATAATATAAGGCAGAATCACAGAATCATAGAGTTGGAAGAGACCACAAGGGCCATCGAGTCCAACCCCCTGCCAAGCAGGAAACACCATAACTAACTTACTAGAATAAGTTTGCATCCTAATAAAGTGGCATCCCCATCCACTCATTTTATCCTCTTATTAGTTTGGGGGTTGATGTGGAGAAAGTAAGCCAACAGAAGTACTTTGACATCATAACCAACAGAATGGATAAGAGTTTTCCATCATATGAAAGAGATAAGAAAATACCCCCGCTTTCTCTCCCACCTTTAAGCTTCTGTGGGGGTTTTTTAGTCGTTTTCGGATAATTTACATATTGTAGAGTTAAGCAACTAAATGCCAAGTACATGAAGAGTTTAACTAATTTAATGTATCCACATGGTGTGATTTGGATTGCTTACTGCAGGAAATGAACATATAAATATTTCTGAATGTTTAAGGAAGGAAAGTGTTTAATGCTCGATTTTAAGTTGCCACTTTCTACACCTGTGTAAAAAAAAAAGCAGAACACATGTAATAAAATTAGTGTGTGTGTGTGTGTGTACATTTTAATATTTCCAGTAAAGAAACCCTCACTCACTACTATTTGCCTATAAGGCATAAACTAAGATTTTTTTTCTTTCCGTTCCTCTTTTATTTGGGGAGCGGATGGGTATTAGATGGAAGGCATTAGCATTTAGCTGAGCATCCTGTGCATGTTTCTGTATGTGTGTGGGGGGAGGGGTTCTGCCTGGGGGAGGGGAAAGAAGGCTTCAATAGGTGGCCCTGAGAGGCCTAGCAGAAACCAACACTCCCAAAGATCAAAGTCACAGCCACAGAACAGAGCGGCAGCAGTGCTGCTTGCCACCCGGTCACTCTTTCAATGCGGGCAGCTATTCATCGACAGATCATGCCTGTCACTGCTGTTTGCACCCTCCACCATCAGCACCACTGCCATTCCTTCCAAGAGAAGGAGGGGGGTAGAATTCATTATCCATTAATGAGCTCTTCACAGAACCTGATCCCCGTGGCAAACACGGTTCCATTCATAAAACCTCTCAGAGGCTAGCCAAAAGGGGGACACAAAAGCAGCCATTTCACAGCCAGATAGCACACCATCTTGTTCTGGTTTGCCCCCAAATATACACACACAGCAGTTGTGAATGGAAGGGTAACAAACAGAAAAGAAGTGAAGGAGAGAAAGGCAACAGTGATGGAGTTATATCTGACAAACATACACACACACACACACACACACATGCACTCAGCAGAGCTAGCTTCCCAGAGCTGTCAAATAAGCTGAAACTATTGTCACCCCAAAGAACTGAATTTATTGATGTAGGGCCAGAAATAGGGCATCAGATTAAACAGTGTTTGTAAGATTGTTTAGAACTTATTAAGGATATGATAAAGCTGGTGGGGGTTAGCAGGAGAATCAAGCATTTGTAACTACTTATTTGGGGCTTTGTGGTTGGATATTCTTTCCACAGAGTGTTACAATAAAAAATATAAATACATGTTACAATAAAATACATAACGTTAGCACCAGCCATATCCAATTAGCTAGTGTGGTGTAATTAAGGCTGCAATCCTATGCTCACCTACCTAGGAGCAAGCCCCATGAGTTGTGAGCCAGGAATTGCCTGATTTGACTCTCACCTCTTATATTGTCAAACTTGCCTTTGAGCAACTGCCCTCAGCCTCAGTCACCGCCTGCAATCTTTGATATGGGAATAATAATGTTGCCCTACTATGCAATGATATTGTTTCTGGGATAATACATATAAAATACTTTGAGCACTTTTAAAAGATTAAAAACAAGAAGAAGAAACCACAGCTAGAACTCTAAATTTTAAAATGCAGGCAGCTGAGTGAACGTTCACATCAACACACTAATGCTTAAAACTTTTTAAACCAATGGTTAATTCTAATGCAGGCTCCACTGCATGTAGACATGACCACCTAATGTCCAATAAGCATGGAAGCAACACAAAGAGTCTCATTTCAGAAGGAAATCCTTCAAAGAACACCTAACCATTGAAGTACTGGTTCTCACTGTGGTACCCATTTTGGGCAACATGAGAATGGGCCTTTTCTGTGGGGGCTCCCCACTTGTGGAATGCTCTCCCCAGGGAGGCTTGCCTGGAACCTTTGTTGCATATTTTTAGGCACCAAGCAAAAACATTTCTCTTCTAGAGCAAGTGTGGTGTAGTGGTTAAGAGCAGTGGACTCGTAATCTGGTGAACCGGATTCAATTCCCTGCTCCTCCGCATGCAGCTGCTGGGTGACCTTGGGCTAGTCACACTTCTCTGAAGTCTCTCAGCCTCACTCACCTCACAGCGTATTTGTTGTGGGGGAGGAAGGGAAAGGAGATTGTTAGCCGCTTTGAGACTCCTTCGGGTAGTGATAAAGCGGGATACCAAATCCAAACTCTTCTCCCAGGCCTTTGCCTAATTAAACAGTCTATGACCTTTTAAACTGGGGGGATTGTGTAAATAATAATAATAATAATAATAATAATAATAATAATAATAATAATTTATACCCCACCCATCTGGCTGGGTTTCCCCAGTTACTCTGGGCAGCTTACAACACATATAAAAACATAGTAAAATATCAAACATTAAAAACCAGGCTGCCTTGTGTAGTTCTTTATCTCCTTGACATATGATGGGACAGCGTTCCACAGCACAGGGAGGGTGCCACTGAAAGCCTTGGATGCAGCCTTGGATGAAGGGTGATACAGAAATTCAATAAATAAAATGCCCCCCAGCAGAACAGATCTGGATTTGTCAGCGTATCTGCATTCTCAGCATCCATTACTTCCCAGCCTGATTGAGAAAGAAACAAACCCAGAGACTACTGCTTTTTTTCTAATGATATTTCCCTGTGTATTTTGTGTAAGGAGTGGGTCAGATCCCAGCATAGGAAACGTGCTCACCTATGGAAAAGATTATTGGTGTTGGGTCACAATATAAAAATACGTTCAGGAGAGACAAGCCCCCTGGAGTTGGCTCCTATGTATGAAACGGTATTAAAAACTATTCCTCATGAATGTGGATGAGACATCAAAGAAGAGGAAGCCAATATCCATCACACCTTTTTTAAACATATAAGTGTTGCACTTGTTATTCCCCGGATCGAGATACTGCATTCTGCCTGAGTGCTCTTCATCTGATGTTTTGAGTGGACAGATTCCCTGGCTGACTGCTCAGGATATCTTTAAACCTGAACTAAAAAACTGGTTCAACTGCGTCTCAAATGCTCTGAAGATCAGGTCTCTTTCTGAGAAGTGGAGAGTTTAGGAACATCTTGAACAACAACATTTTAAAGTTTTATGAACAGGCTTGTAGCAGCTAGAGATATTCTACAAAATAAGGCCTGCACTGGTAGAGCATGAGACTCTTAATCTCAGATGGATTCTGAGTCCCATTTGGGCAAAAGATTCCTGTATTGCATGGAGTTGAACTAGATGACCCTCATGGTCTACCATTCTTTGGTTCTATTATTCTAAGATCAGGCCATGCCATATATCCATCCTTAACTGTGTAGTGGAGAGCAGAGGATCAAAATTATGTATAAACTGAATTTGCACAAATTTGCAATGTTAAGAATGTAAGAGAAAGTGCCCCCTCTCACATGTATTTACAGTAGTTAGGATACTGCAACACATCTCAAATTATACTGAAATAGTTACATATCTATATTGCTTATAAAGACTAAGGCCTTCTCAGGACCAAAACTATTTTATATTTATCCTGTCAAAAATTGTGTTTTGTGCTGAAATTTAAGTTCTGTTACCAATATTTCAGCATTTTGCTCACACACCAAGAAATATATTCTGATAGTGTCCTCTTTTACTGCACATGTGTGTGAACAGTAACTTAAAGTTGTTGGATCTGAAGTTTCAAATGTTTTTGCCTCCTTCTCTAGGGTCTCCAGGTAAAACCTTTGGGGCAGGTGCCAGGCATTTTTTGATTGGGATGATGAGAATATTTGCTTTTGGCTCCACTTCTGTGTCTATCAAGTTGCATTCCTGAATCACCAGACTATGCCACAGGCTCCAGTCACCAATCAGCTGGGCACCATCCATTATCTCCTAGGGTCCTTTCTCTGAGTTATAGGGACTACAGTTCTAGAAACTTGGCAAATCTATCTATACTTCATGTCTGTACTGCTCTCCTGCAGATGGTAGTAATCACATTGCAACATGAGGGATACAGTCTTTGTGCATCCTAAACTGAAGCTGGCATGAGATAGATGCTCTTATTTGCTATATTGTTCATTTGTCTAGAGTTACTGGGCTTCTGTTTAAGAGAGTCAAAGGCAATACAGTAGTTTTTCAAAAGCTTGATCTGGCTAATCCAGCCACATTCCCACTGAGATGTTGTTGTAGTTTTGGTCATGTTATTACTATACAAATTGAATTTGTATTTTTCCCCCTCATGGCTGCCAATATTTTTAGATTGGGTACATTATCTTGCAAGGAGAAGATTGCTGCAAGAGTTTTATGTGCAAGCTAACAGGTAGCAAGATAATCCCCAGTGTTAATGTTCCTTCCTCCTTTTAATCTTTTGAAGCTGTTTGTGTACTGATGGCCAAACTGAAGAACGACCGTATTTTTCTCCCTATAAGACGCCCCCTATTTGGGGGGACTCCAAATTAAGAAAACACCCCTCAGCACTACCTGTGTATAAGATGAGCCCCAATTTTAAACCGAATTTTTGGGTAAAATAACCAAGTCTTATACACGGAAAAATACAGTATTTCCTGCCTGTCTGCTGGTCTCTCAAACCAGTACAGGAACTAAAGCAATGGTGTGAAGACTTATTGTATGGAGAGCAGAAGATTGCCAGCAGTTCAAGTCTTGTAAGAGGAAGGCAGAACTCTGCAGTTCTAGGATCTTAGAGTCTTGAGGGAAGAGGACAGTGTTAGAACCAATATGGGGCAGTGTAGATCGCTGGACAAGGACTAGACAGACCCAGGTTCAAATCCCTATTCAGAGAAGGGGATGGAGAAAAGGGAGAGGTGGAATCTCAAAGATACCCAGGAACAAAAATTTAATAGCTCGACACATTTCATATACAGTATATTCTTCCTCAGGGGCACTTAGATACAGCATGCTGTGTCCTCAGCTGAGTTTCTGTGTACATTTGAGATGCCAGCTTTCCTTCTCTCTCCCCTCTCATATTGGTGCAATTCCTATTTTTTTCCTTTTCAAATCCAGATGAAGATCATGAGGATAAAATGGAGGATAAGACAGCAAGAACCTCAGCAACACTGCTCTGAGTTCCTTGGAGAAAGGGTGAGATTAAATTGTGTGGAAGTTACTCATTTTATCTCACAACACCTTTGTGAGGTAGGTTAGGCTAAGGTCACCCAGATTGTTTCCTGGCAACTGGGAACCGGAACCCAGGCCCACTCATCCACCGGGTCCCAGTCCTGCATTCTAACCACTATATATCATCCTGGCTTTCCAAATTATAATATTCCAGATATTTAATATTTGTCATTCTGCATCTTATACTCTGTTTCTCTGGGCAGCCCCCAAATATAACATCCAGACACACTTGGAGGATGTTTGGAATAACACAACCATCTACGGGCTCCTTCAGACAACCTGTTTAGCATTCATCCTGATTTGCTCAAACAACATCAGAAAGTTAGACTATACCCACTCTTTAATGAGCATTCCTTCTGAGTTGTTTGCAAGGTAGTTATTCAACAATCAATGAGCATTCATATTGATTTGCTTACCAGGGTTTTCATATATCTTCCTGTTAATCATTTGTTCACCCTAAACTTTTCAGAGTATTTCCCCATCACTTTCCTAACAGCAAAAAGTATGTGAATCATAGAATCATAGAGTTGGAAGAGACCACAAGGGCCATCAAGTCCAACCCCCTGCCAAGCAGGAAACAAATGTGTGTATTTCTTAGAAATGTGTGTATTTCTAAGTGGTTTTGTTGCAGAATATTTTAATCCACTGTAAATTTCTGCTATGTGCTTGAATCAGTTCCACAAAAGTAGTGAGATACTTGAGGCACCCTACAAGTCTGCACTGGTGTGAAAGGCACAGACCATAGCAAATTCTACAGGGACAGAGGCTATACTCTTATAGCCACCCAAAACAAGAATTTCAGATAATGGCAAGGTGACAGCTCATGTGCCTCTTTGAAAAGAGACATAGGCTGTTTATCCAATAAGAAAATCACCCTCATCCTAGGAAGAAGTTGTGAAACAATCACAAAAGATCGTGTACAGTCCAGCTCAAAACCCAGATAGCACTGCAGGCAAAGCTCAACAATATACACATTCCAATATATACATGCAATTCCAGTGTACACATGGAATTCTTGGCAACGCGAAATATAAACGCCCAAGAGCACATATCCGTATATGCATATGCACACACAGCAAAAACTGCCCTGCAAAAAAAGAATCAGAAGGCAAATAATAAAGAAAGAAAAATTACAAAGAAGCCCATACTTTATCCCCAGCATCTCTCTCTATAAAGAAGTTATTAAACAAATTTCTAGTGACATATTTAACATCCCATGAACGTATAAACAAAATGTAAAATATATAATTGCATGAACTATAATAAAGAAACTCCCATACCCTTCTCAACATTACAAATGTTCTTTATACTAGCAAATTAGAACTATCACCTAAGCAGCTTTCATTGGTTTGGAAAAGGGGTGGGTATTTCAATCCAGTTTCGATTTCTTCTTAGGTAATGGAGTGGTAGGTGTTCAGCAAATGCATGCATCTTGCACATTTATAACACAGTGTGTTAAGCTTTATTGTCCTTCTTTTAATAGTGTACACCAGCAGGGGGCGGGGAGGGGGAGTCACAGGAACTAGGAGAAATATTTGCAAAGATCAGTTTGTAAGAATAATTAGTCACTTGTTGTGCCTCTAAATTTTATATATGCAGACACAACTTGCATATATTAGATTGTTAACTGGCATTATTTGGCTATTCTTTGGCTAATAATATGTGCAAAAGACTGCCTATTTACGCACTATCAATAATGCACTATCAATACTACTACAGTGGTACCTCTGGTTATGAACTTAATTCATTCCAGAGGTCCGTTCTGAAGCTGAAACCGTTCTTAGCCTGAGGCACGCTTTCGCTAATGGGGCCTCCCGCTGTGCACATGCCTCCGGTGCACGATTTCCATTTGGATCCTGGGGCAAAGTTCACAACCAGGAGCAACTACTTCCGGATTAGCGGAGTTTCTAACCCGAAGCATTCGTAACCAAAAGTGTTTGTAACCAGAGGTACCACTGTATATTTTTGCTGCATACCACCTCTCTAAATCTATGCAATTTCAGTGTAGTAAACAGAGAAGTCACATTTATTTAGGGCTGCCATATATCAAACAGTGAAAATCTGGACAGAAAAGCTGGGCTTTTTTGGCAAAATCGGGGGGGGGGGGGAATGCCGGTTTTGAACTATTTTTATGGGAAATTGGCAAAAACAGCACTGCTGCCATGGGCTGCCATACATCCGGATTTTCCCGGACATTTTTACTGATTTCTGTCCAGTCACGATTGCAGACTGCATTATTCCTTATACGTCTAGGAAATTCCGGACGTATGGCAACCCTACAATTATTTATAATTATACCACTTAGTGTAATTAAAATCTCTAAGCCGTTTATATAAACAATAATAATACAACAACATTCAATAGCAATTCCTTAAAAGAGTCAAAGAAGAGCCCCACTCATCCCCCTGGTTTCTCTGTATGCTGTGACTTTTCCAGTCAGCCTCTATGGGGGGAAAGTAATTCTGTGGCACCTCTGCATTGCAGTCTCTGAAAAATTACTTTTTGTAACTCGTGTAAATGTTACATCCAGATTTGTTTCTCAAATCCAAAAGTCATGGGGCACACCTTTTTGTTTAAATAAGTATCTGTTTGTGTATAGTGTAATAGCTTACACTCGTTTCTCTCTCATACTAGGACCTTGCCAAACAGAAGAAACATTCACAAAACCAAGTAAGAATAGAGATTAATTATATAACTTGTCTTGTACAAATCTCAACAGACTAACACAGCCACTCATCTGAAATTTTGTTTTTTAGATGTTCACATTTGAAACTATTTGGAAAGAAGATTATATATTTGGAAAAATATATATAATTTACTTTCCAGAGAGCTTAAAATGTGAACATTTTAAAAACAAAATTTCAGATGGGTGGCAGTGTTGGTCTTTTGCATCAAAAAAAATAAAATAACAAAGAGCCTTGAAGCACTATCTAAAAAGTCTTGCAGAAGTCGATCTAATTTTATCTTGGAATAAGTTTTTATGTCCACCTCATCATATACATTTAAAAAAAAAAAAAAAAATAAATCAGGATATTCATTCCATAAAGAAGGGGCAACTGCTAAAACAGGGATGAGAAACCAATATTGGGATTGCAACTCCCCTTATCCCTGGCTATTAGTCATGGTGGTTGGGACTGATGGAAGTTGCAGTCCAATGATATGGAGGTCCTGCAGGTTCCCAACCCTGACCTAAAGTCTCTAAAGAAGAGGAAAGTTCAGCCATGCTGATGGACGTCCAGAGCTACCAACATTCCTGCCAGCAGAGGGAGCAACAGCAGCACTTGAATGCAAATGAAAAACTTTTCATTAAACAAGTCTCTTGTCCTCGTTTTTCCAATAGGTGTGGCATAGGATCCGTCTTATCTTGAACAGATTACATTATGAACGTAAAAGGAGAAAAAGAAAAACCCCTCCTTCTCTGCCTTTTGGACCTTTTATTTCTTGTTGCAAAACAAAGTAAGTCAAAATTAAAATGGATGTGACCAGTTGGGTGGCTTTGCCAACACCTTCGAAGCACAGAATGCCCTGCACACTCTGCTCAAGCAGGCAAGATAAACAGATAAACCGGATAATCTATGGGACAGCATGTTATTTGGGGACTGAAAGTATTTCCTTCCCTGCTGCCTACAGGCGGCCTTCTCTGAAGCTTCATTGACTGGGCCACAATGAAACAGAAAATATATGTATGCAGTGGCGTAGCGTGGGTTGTCAGCACCCGGGGCAAGGCAAGTAATTTGCGCCCCCTAACCCTGGATTTGCGCCCCTAACCCTATCCCTAACCCTAACCCCCAGATGTTGCGCCCGGTGCGGCCAGCACCCCCTGCACCCCCCACGCTACGCCACTGTATGTATGTAATGCATTGCACAAAAATACAGCCTTAGACACATGCATTTAATTCCAACTCAGACTGAATGCCTACACGCTCAAACACTGTGCAGAATGTTTTGTTTGATTATTGGCTCTCGTTTTCTTGGATGCATAAATCCCTTCTGATCCATATCTGCTCCCATGTCCTCTTTATTCCTCTTGGGTTAGGTACACATTAGCAGCTTAAAATGCAACAAGGTTGTTTCCCGCCATTGCATTACAAGTCATATCTCCACATTGCTGTACACACCAGAGAGGGAGCCAGCATGTCTTTAGCTGATGCACATTGCCGTTTTTTGTTTCCCTGCCCCTGCAGACCACCACCACCACCCCATGGAACACCTATATATGAAACTGTCACTTGTGCTTTCAGACTGAAGCTAATTTGAAGGGAAACACATTAAACAGCAGTTTTTCTCGTGGAAATACAGGAGAGCGCTACATCATGGGTAGCGTCATGTGTACATGAGATATAAGGGCTGCGGGTGGCACTGTGGTCTAAACCACTGAGCCTCTTGGGCTTGCCAATCAGAAGGTCAGCAGTTTGAATCCCCATGATGGGGTGAGCTCCTGTTGCTCTGTCCCAGCTCCTGCCAACCTAGCAGTTTGAAAGCATGCCAGTGAGCATTTCCGTCACTCTGGTTTAGTCATGCTGGCCACATGACCCGGAAAGCTGTCTGTGGACAAACATCGGCTCCCTTGGCCTGAAAGCGAGATGAGCGCCGCAACCCCATAGTCGCCTTTGACTGGACTTAAGCGTCCAGGGGTCCTTTACCTTTTGTTTTGTTTTGTTTTTTTTGTTACATGAGAGTACAACATACCCAGAGTAAATAGCAGTGTGTACACAGCCTTAATCAACTATGTAACACAGGACTAAGGCTGAATATGAGATGTGGAGGACAAACCGGAGATGGCTATAACTATCATGCCTTGCTCGTGAGCTTCTCTGAGGCCTTTTGCAGGTCTGCTGATGCAAAAAGAACAATTGCCAAGATAAAATTTGGTCCATCAAGGCCAAATGCTTTTACATCATATTGTCAGTATTAGTACAACCAAGACTGGTGTACTCCTTATAACTGGATTCATGTATCTCAGGAAAATGTTTGTATTCATGTATCTCAGGAAAATGTTTGTATATTAGTGGATCTATCATCTATCTATTTCTGGGAAGTACTGAAATGTTAACAAAATATCTTCTCCACACTAAAAACTTCCTTGCAATGTTTGACACAGTACTGTTGAGTGTTTTTTTCACATGATCAAAATCTGCCTTTAATATTGAGATGCTATGGGACCTATTTCCTACAGTAGGTATTTATAGGAAACATGTATTAATCTAGCAACTTCTATGTGGGCAGGTGGTGACATGAATTAACTGGTCAAGGTATCTTCTAGTCATGTTAATAGGAACAGTACTTTAAGAGTTCTGTTTGTTTGTTTGTTTAAAATATCTATATACTATCTTTCCTCAGAAGAGCTCACGGTAAAACCCATTAACAAAAATTTAAAAACATCAGTTATAAACTAACTCTAAATCAAGAACAGAAAAATAGCATTATACAGCAGAAATAATAATCACAGAAGGTATTCACCTGGTATCTTCTTAAAATTAGACTCATTTCCATTGTTCCCACTCTGAATACCTTGAAAACATAGCCATTTGTAACATTTAAAAAGCATTTATTTCTCTACTAATTTATAGCATATAATAAACCACAATTCCTTTTCACATGGCCAGTTGTTATACCATATGACTTCCCCTGCAACTTTGAAACTATAAAATAAAATGACTACATTTTCTTCTGTAGCTTTTCTTTCCCAATATGCATTCTTAACTCGGGGGGGGGGGGGGGTTGCAGTGGAAAATTAGCAAAGTTTAAGCGAGTTAACATGTTCAAGAACACCACTGTGGCTAAAAGTATCTGCCTTTTAAGAAGGGGGGAGGTGAAGAATTCATCTCTATTTAGCAACCATCTACTGTCTAGTTGCTGTCCATGTTCTGCTTCTTTTGTCAGCCTCCAGTAGTGTGTCCTTTAGTTATAAGTGAAAACAACCGATCCCCCACTAAGACACATCTGCTCTGAATTCATATTACAACAGGAGGGGAAAATGACACCTTCAGCTACATAAACCAATAAAGATTGTCTGATATAGTTTGCCCCTGTTGCTACCAGGCATGCAACCCACTGAGTTAAAGACTGGTGACATCTGCTAAAGAATGTCAGTGGTGAGGTGAACAGAAAAAGGTAATGAATCATAGTGTGTCATGGATACAGTTTGAGTTCTAAGGAAAGAGCCTGTTCTATACCACTAGCTAGCCCTGCTCACACAGCACCTGCAAGCGGAACATAATTACTGCCTAGTATTTCCCACCATATTTGAGCAGAGCTGTGAATATATCAACTATGCAAAAATGATATTTAAGGCTGAAAGTTGCACTTTGGAAAAGTAAAAAAATGTTAACTTGGCCCCCTTCTGTATATTATGCATTATACTGCTCCCTATAATTAAATAACCAAATCCTCCTCCTTTTTTCCACCAAAATTATGATAGCATTCAAACTGGGAAATTCATTTTGGGGCAACTCTTTGGTCCGAATCTATAGCCATTTTTCAGTGTGGGCATTTTGCAGCACATGTCCTGAGTTCAATAGGGCTTACTCCCAAATGTATTAATAGGAATGCATTTCCAAGTTTCTCTTTTTTAATTTGTTAGAGGAACTTAACAGAAGGAAAATGTTTTGTTGTTTTAGGATTCCACACACAAGAAAGAGATTGCTGGGGTCAATTTGTTTATCTTTCTATAACCAGTTGGTTCCCCTCCACTAATGTAAGGCTAAGGGATCCTGCTAAGCCCTCTATCAGCTGAATAGGGATCGGGCAATCTTCAGAGATTCTCCCTTCCCCCTGCAGCCCCCTGTGCCACTTCCCAAGCAAATGGCTTCCCAACCTTCTGTAGCAGATTTGAGGTTTCCTTCTCCCACTACCAGAAGGCTGTGCTGAATGAAAGAGCCACTTCTCAGGAAAAGGAAACCAACTGGATACAACCCAGTGCATCGTAAGCAGTTTTATAAAGTAAGACGCACACCTGTACTCATCAATACCTAAACAGCTCTGTCCCTACAAAACATAAGCACACTGGCCAAAAACTGATCCTCAAAAATAAATGAGTAAAATACTACTTTGTAGTAGACGTAGCAGGTATGCACATGTACCCTAACCCACAATACAAAGGAAATATTAAACATCAGTGGATTAGTGTATCTCATGGGTAGGCACTGGTGGCGCTGTGGTCTGAACCACAGAGCCTAGGACTTGCCAATCAGAAGGTCGGTGGTTCGAATCCCCATGACGTGGTGAGCTCCTGTTGCTCGGTCCCTGCTCCTGCCAACCTAGCAGTTTGAAAGCTCGTTAAAGTGCAAGTAGATAAATAGGTACTGCTCCAGCGGGAAGGTAAACGGCGTTTCCGTACGCTGCTCTGGTTCACCAGAAGCAGCTTAGTCATGCTGTCCACATGACCCGGAAGCTGTACACCAGCTCCCTCGGTCAATAAAGTGAGGTGAGCACCGCAACCCCAGAGTTGTCTGTGACTGGACCTAATGGTCAGGGGTCCCTTTACCTTTACCTTTATGGGTGGGCAGATTAAGGCCTGGGGGCCAGATCTGGCCCAATCTCCTTCTCAATCTGGCCGGTGGACGGCCCTGGAATCAGCGTGTTTTTACATGAGTAGAATGTGTCCTTTTATTTAAAATGCATCTCTGGGTTATTTGTGGGGCCTAGGAATTTGTTCATTATTATTTTTCAAAATTTAGTCCTGGCCCCCCATCAGGTCTGAGGGTTTGCTGAAAAGGTTTACTGACCCCTGGTATATCTGGAGGACCTCCCCCCTACATTTGGTCACAGTTAATGCAGATTGTTATGTTTGTAGATGTTATAGTAAATGTACATTGATTAAGTGGTTTTATCTATTATCTGTTTATCAGCTATGCTGCCTGTTTTGTCTATAACTTATTTGTTATGGGTGAAACAAACTGAACAGTTAATGAGGCTATATGATTTCAATAAAGCATCATTTTTTTCCTTATGAATTATATATTATTATGTGCTGTTGAGAATTGTTGTGTTGTGGTGGAGAGCACTGCTGTGGCCAAGGAAAACCTGGTTCAATTCTCACCTCAGGTGTAAATTCACTAAATATATTTATGTAGACCTTTAATATCTCCTCTATTCCTGCCTGCAAGGTAATACTGACCTAACTTATTGGATGATTGCAATAATTGCTGTCATGATGTGTGTAAAGTGCTTTGAACCTTCAATGAGCAGCAAATGCTTGCTAAGCATTAGTTTTATATCTGTGGAACTGTTAGATTAGGCCAAGTTCCATCAAAACAGATGGTGAGAACAGATTATAGTTAAAATGATTTCCAGCTCAGAGGTTTTGCACTCAATACTAGTTCACACATGCACAGCCATAACTGGACTGCTCAGCGACTGGTGACTCACAGCTGAATTTGTGACTTACTTCAATTGAAAACCCTTTGGGGAGCAGTGCTATGAACATGTTAGTTCTCTGGTGATTCATTGCACACGTTTAAGCAAACCGCTTTATACATTCATGAACTCCTGATGAGCATACAGTTGTAAACAACCCTAAACCTAAATCACTTCTGCAGAAAGCAGAACTGCACTAGAGCAACATTGGGTGCATCCTGTTCACATTGCAAGCAGGCTCCCTACGCCTTTCAGTGGAAGGGCCAAGTTTCATTTACATGCATCAGTGCTTTCACGTTTATTGAGAATTACTGGATCATCAAAGTGACTATTTCTGGCAGCTGAAAAGCTTGTTTCCAAACCCTCGTTTTACTTGTATTATTATAACCATAGAATTCAGTTCACTGGCATCAGGGGCAGACATCTCTGGGCATCCTCAAAGATCACACCAGAGGATGGGTGCTTATACAGATTGGGCAAGGTAATTACCAGTAATTGCAATGACAGCAGGTGGGCCCTTTTAGGAAGGGGGCCCAATGAGTGCACTTTACATAAAAGCCCTCCAAAACTGGAGGCAGCACTGTCTGTTCAGATGGGGGGGGTGTTGTGCTCCAAAGCCAACATGAGTTGACTTTTCATCAGATTTGTGTACACTAAGTGCACACTAGAATTTTAAAAACTACCTAATTATAGTACTAACTGCCTGTTGATTGGTAACTGATCAGTTTAATTTGAATAACACTGCACATTATCAGAACCTCACCATAGGTGTTTTTTTGAGATATTTAAGGATGTAACATAACTTAAATAGACATAACTTCCACTCTTTTTTGAACAGAATATAATCTTTAATATTTTCCCTTCTTTTTTAAAAAAATCCCAGTTTTATTAGCATACCAACCAAAACATATTGCTTCATGAGTGGCTAAGAATTTTTGTTATGGGTAAGCTATGAAAATGTAAGAAAATAATAAACCAACATGTGTTTTTAATTCATACCTCTATTGTTAAAAATTAGTCATACAAATTAATCAACCAAACATCAGTTGATTAATCTACAAATCAAACCAATTACAGATTTCAGTCATAGCACAGACAGATCCAGCCTAGTAAATGATTTTAATTCAAAATGCAACTGGGCACATTCTGAAAAGTCTTTAGAAAGTGACTTGAACCAGGAAATGCTGAATGAAGTTGATGCTAATGAACTTGTGCTGAACCATTCAAAAGCCTCAACAAAAGCAAGTCTATTTAAACAAAAGGTTTATCTTGTGCCACCACTATTTGCCACAATGCTTTCTGTACCCAGACAGTTTTAAATTATTCAGAAATCTACAAAATAAAAAAGTCAGCATTAAAAACCATAATGTGAATCTACCCTCAGTCAAACTGATCATGCAAGAAGAGTCAGAGGCATTGCCCAGTTCTCATATTAAAATGATTATGCAACAGAAGGTGTTTTACCATGTTGTCAATTCATACAGTAATTGGTGTTGGAAAGCCGCAAGCCCCTATCATTTTAGTCAAGAGGAAATATGTCAGAATCTCATGCTTTTTCCTCCCACCCAGTTCTTAAGTAAAATTAAAATAGTCACATCACTAGACAAAAAGTTTGCAACGGTGTCCTCCAAAATGGTACAGCAAAGGAGGCAAATTCCAAGCCTTTTCAAATCTCTCTGTTTTGTTGATAGTTTGGCTCCTAATTTCCAAATGGGTTATTTTGAAATTATAATTTTTACTGATATAAAAATTTATTAGCTCCTATCTGTGTGTGTGTGTGTGTGTGTGTGTGTGTGTGTGTGTTAATTCAAATTAACATACAAAGAAAATTGGTATCTCTAAGTGGGAAACAGGTTTGTAGCGAGAAGGAGATAATTAATTTTGCAGCAGAGATTGAGGATAAAATTTCACTCTTTCTATAAACTATAAAAAAGAATAGGAAAGGAATATGTGTTTATTCTTACCTTCATCTCTTTTGCGTTTGTTGCTTTCAGCACTGGGAGATGTAATTCCCAGAATTCCACTAATAGAATAGGAGGAGCCTGCTGAGTCTGTGCTTACTGAGGACACTTGTGTCACGGAACCCGTGGAAGCTGTAATTTAGAAACAAACCAATCAGTACACATATCCACACAAGAGAGAAAGCCATGCTAACAACTTTTCCATGGCTGCCATCTTTGATAGTTGTGTTTCAATACCACTACCTACAACCAGGAGGCTGGGAGAGGGGGAACAGGGAAATTTGCAGCCTGGATACCTTTCTGGAACATTTAAATTTCATTTTCTGCCATGTCTTACAGCCCAGCCCTATCTTATTAGCTTTTGTTGCTGACAGAAAGACCTGCTTTATACAGCAGCAAGCTAAATTAGCATCAGGTACCTATCAAGCATTGCAAAAATATTCTGCCCTGTCTATTTTCATATATACACACAGTAGACCCACAACATATGTGCATTTAACTTGTGCGCATTCAGCTTCAAGGGCTTGGCAAATGATTTTTAAAAATAAAAATAAAAGGCGGGAGGGGTGGACCTCTGGGGGGGAAGACTGGCAATTCCACCCACCATTCCACCCAATATATTTTGACTATAGGCGATTTTGACTTTATGCACTATCCCTGCAACATAACCCCTGCCTAAGTTGAGAGTCAGCTGTGTAAACCATGAGAACAGTGGTAGAGATCTGTGCCATTTACTAACCCATACCACAGGGTTAACCAGTGTGGTGCCCTCCAGATGTCTTGAACTACAGCTCCCATCATTCTCAACCATTTGCCATGATGGGAGTTGTAGTCCAAGACATCTGGTGGTCACTATGTTAGCTACCCTTGTCACAGGATAGAGCACTTTCCTAAACTGCTCAAAATGCTTCATGTTAATTTTATCAGTAACTGATACAACAACTCTGTACCATAGGCTAGTGTTATATTACCCTCATGTTAAGATGAGAAGTTGCTGCCTAAAGGGAATCTACTGATGCCATAGAGGTCATGGCTGAAATGAGATAAGAACTACAGATAAGTAGCTTACAGCTCATGTTCTTAAACATTATGCTATATTACTGCACAAAAGATTGCTGGTTGCATCTCTAAGGCATTCAGGTCAACATATATGGCATCATCCTGCAAGATGCATCAGTCTAAAAGTTTGTTATGATTATTTCGCCTGGACAAATAAACCCCTGGACAAGCAGAGATTTGAGCCTACATCTCCCACCATTTATGTCCAACGCAATAAAGCACCTGCCTGCAACCTGGTGTTCTCTGGGTGTTTTGGACTACAATTCCCATCAGGCATAGTATTGCCAGCTGAGGCTGATGGGAATTATAGTTGAAAGCATCTGGGGTTCGGAAAAGCTGCTCTAAATTGACAGTAGACTGCATTCTTGCTAGGACCCCTGATACTAGGACATCTATGATATGACTGGTAATCTGCAACTCTTTCAGCATTTGAGGACTTGAGTAAGACAAAGATAGCACTGGGGGCACTAGATCCTCTGAACTACTGCCTCAACACAGTGCATATGGTGCCCAGACCAAGAGCCAAAAGTATAATAATAGATTAAATAACTAACAATTTGCTGCCCTCTTTTAGCATCCAAAATATGGCTCCTGAGATAGGCAACTCAGTCTGCCAAATACTAAGGACAGCCCGGTCCAATACTTGAAGCTATATAGAGTTCACTGGGAATCCTAGATATGTTAGAACTGCATCAATTGGACTTATGATGCAGGGTATGTTTTGAGTGGTCTCTTTCATGTTAAATTTTGTGGTTGGTAGACATTCTAGTTTGTGTATTTAGGAAACTGTGGTTTAGAGGCTTATTTAAACCATCGCTCATATGTCTTATATATTCGTGCAATTCAGAAATACCGAAATGTACGCTGCAATTTGTCTGAAAACTCCTGTATGTTGAGATAGTTACCACTTCATACATGAGATTCACTCAAGATTCTAAAATTGGACTCAGGATTTTTATCCCAGAGTAAATGGTTAGAGGATTGCTTGCCTGTAGTCCAGTCCATAATTTTTAATGAAGTATGTGGATTTAAACCAATTTAGTCCCTACTGAAATCACTGAGATTAACTGTCTTGAATCTAAGAACTTCATTTTTGCTGGATTGTGGATTAGGTTGTTAGTATTCTAAAATACTGACAGCTCAGAAAATATGGAGATTTTTCAAGATAAAATTTAGTGAATTCAGTTCTAAAGGATTAGGCAGAGGAAAAATTTGAAAATCTGCAGTGAAGAGAAAAGAGGCAGTGAATATTAAGCCAAAGTGGTCTATGGAAGCATGCCTTACAACCCCGTTAAGCCGAAGTACTTTGACTTCACTCATTTGGTTCAACAGGACTACATAAGCTTGAATATATTATAAAAGTAGTTTGAGTTAACAGGGCTTATTTTAAGCAAGGTTATGCTCATCTGTCAGAGACTCCACAAGGGAAAAAAAACCCTAATATAAAGTCCATCACTCTTCAATGACTAGAGTTAGATGGTCTGCATGTGAATTAGGCGAAGAAGAAGAAAAAGCAGTAAAAAGTTTTCAAAGTTTTGCTACCTCTTCACTCAAAATTGCAAGTGCACAAAGAATTATGGAAGGGTTGGTTGATAGAAGAAAAAAAACACATTCAAAACTACTTACTGACTAATGATGCAGAAAATGTTATGAATAACTATCCCTTTCTTGATTTATTACTTTAATTATCTGACATTCTATAGACCCCCATTAGTGGGATGATTTTTTTTTTTTTTTTTGGTTTAGATTTCAATTTTCTGTCTCATGGTGAAAGCTATTTATCATAATAATCAGTAAAATTCAAAACCTTTTAGCAGTATTTATAAAATTCATTTACCATGTTCAGCCCTTGGAGAATGACAAAGAAGGTGCATTAGTACGTGTGCTGAAGTGTTCTGTGCAGAATTATCTGCCCATAAGAGTGATTAAAAGTTCTTTAGAATGAATTGCATTATATATTTTTAAGTATATTAAAAAAAAAGTTACCTATGCTGTGACTGGAGGCTGGGACTTGCTGGTTGGGTGGTTGCTGTACCTTTGTCCGTATAATCCTGCATATAGACAAATGACTACTTACTATTAGGTATACAACAATAGAGCAAAAAAACAGCTATGCAGGTAAACAATAACTAAGCATGATGAGTGTCTAAGAAAATTATTCCTCTTCATTACTATTATATTTCCCAAACCGAAAACCAAAAAGATGCATTGAGCTGAGAACTGCCTAAATGTGTTATCAGCCATAGCTGAAAAGTTGGGAAATGCATGTCTACTTAAATACATTCACAAAACTGGAATTGCCCACTTTCATGTGTGAATGTCATCATTCACAATGCTTGGACATTCACTGTAACTCATATATGTAATCACCCCATCAAGAGAGACTGAAAGAATTGCAGCTGAGCAAATGGACCAAATCCAAATATACAATATAAACAACACAGTGTCCAAAACGCAGGATCTAAGATCTAAGTACTTAAATTCCATTGACTTCCAATGGATATAAAATAACTGCAATAATAATAATTACACATATTATTGATCTCAATAATACCTTGTCTCATTAATTTCAACTGGAGTTAAGCATGACTAATTTATCCAGATTGGGGCAAAATGTGGACCCTGGTGCAGGTTTGTGGGTGATTGCTGCTTTTCCTCACAGCACCAAATATTCAGTGAGCAAAATCTGCACAGTTCTAAACCCTCACAACAGGAAATGTCTCATTAACTACCGTAAGTAATTCTGTGGCGTTTCCTCACTGCTCATTCCTGTTGGCTAATCACAACAGACTTGTAGAAATGCCCTAAACATTAACATCACCATAAATTAAGGTTTTTGTGCCAACTTACTTATACATACATATCTAGAATCATATCTACTTTCAAAATATTTGCTAACACATTTTAGGCAGCAAAATGTGTGTGTGTGCTATATATGGTTTAGGCTTTTCTTAATGCTGGGTTGGAGAACTGAAGTTAGCATAAAATAAAATAAATTGTTAACAATGGAAAATCCACTGTGGAGATGCATTAAGAGCCCTGAACACAGGAGGTCTTCTCTGTATATTTTCCTAGTGACGCAAATGGAGATCATGCCATTGATTTAAATAAGAACAAGATTGATGCACTCACTATAGAACGGTCTTTTATCAAATAGCACACAGTTAATTGATATAATTCTCCACACAGTATATATGCCTGTTTTAATATAATATTTTAGCTGGCAGCTTGTGGCCTGATGAGTTCCTGGCCACACTCCCAGCTTTTGCCTGGTTGTCTTCCAGATTTGTTTTTTCGTGTTTAGTACGTTCACAGAAGAACACTCTCCTGTTATTTAAAAAAACAAAACATTTTCCTCTTTGGCATTTCAGAACATCAGCTCATAAAGTGACAGTGCCAAATTACTGTTATCTGCCTCTTCCTTTGCACCATTTACCAAAATGTAGATGATTATGATGGGTGGTACTCAACTAAGGTTTACTCAGAGTAGACCCCCTGAAATTAATAGGCATAATGGTAGTTGTGCTTGTTAATTTCAATGGGCTTACTCCAAGTTCCACCTGAAGCGTTTGGTTGTAGTTGTTGTGTTGTGTTAAAACTTAATGAACAATTCAGGATGGGACCCTCTATGAGTAATACTATATTTCCAAAAGTTTTAAAAGCTGAAGCACATTTCAAAGAAATAAGTAAAACCGAAAACTCCTGTACACTAAAGAGTTTGCATTTTAAGAGTTCGTGACCCCCAATTCTAGTTCAAGGCCTGTTTCAGGCCTGAACATAGTTTTAGACTGTACAAGCCCAGGGAACAGAGCAGTGAGCCGTGCAGAAGGTGGTTAATTCTGCTCTGTCTTTGCATCATGGGTGACTAAGCTGATCTGATCACACCTAATGCAGAGATACAGCAAAGTACCCACCTCTAGAAGAGTTTGATTAGAAGAAAGCAAGGTAAGAGCAGTAAATCATACAAAAACACAGTGAGCAGCCTTCTTACATGGGTAGGAACTGAGGCACACCTAAAAGTAACAGGGACCCATAGTTGAGAATTTCAGTCTGAAGATGATGAGGCAACACGAGCCTCTACTTCTTAGGTCTGCTCTGCAAGTATTCTCTGAATGTACAGTAGCTTCCCCACTGGAAGCCTTGCACACTAGCTAGCTAGAATGAAGGTCTGGAGGCTGTATCTGCACTGCCGCAAATCGGCTGCTACATTTCACATTGCCTACATCTCAGCATGCAACTGACCTGTTCAATCTGCACAAGGCTGTAGAGTGGTTTTGCACTGAGTAAATGGCCTTGGGAACCAAACAGGTGACTGGTGCAATTCCTACACACCAATCACTCTGCTGGCATCTGTACAGGGTTCAGAGCAGGGCTGGTGTTGGATCCTTCACACAGCACTTAATTTAAAGTAATCTCTCTCTCTCTTTAGGTATAAGAAAGAAGTGCATGTATTTATTTTAAAGTATTTTGCCCAGTGTTTGCCCAAAAAGGCTTCCAGGGTGGCTTCCTGATCCATTAAAATAAAATACATTTTTGAGTATATACAAAGTTCACTTCCTCCTTACTGAGCATCCTCAAACAATCCCAGCACATATGGGATTGTTCAGAGCACGGAGGAGATGGTGGTGCCTTCCAGACAGGCCAGGGAACAACCTGGCACTTCTTATTTTAATATATAAGGCAGAATGTCCCATATGTCTCCTTTCTGCTTTGTGCTTCCACACAGGACATAGCTTTCTCCATTTTACAGAGCAATACTACGTGGAGTGTAAGCTAGTCAAGGCAGGTGGGGAGGTTCTTCTGTGGGGGCAACTGGTTAGAGAAGACTGGCCTTGAATGAACTGGTGATCGTGACTCCCTGTTTCATGTCCACCCTATGCTTACAGGCACACCTCCTCATTTCATGCGTTCAAGCATCAAATGCTACATGCAAAACATGAATGCCACCTGAATTATGAATCATCCCTAAATATTGCTAGATTTTATTAGGCTTTCAAATAACATTCAGATGGACCTGCTTTCTTTGCCCTGCAAACTCTATTTATTTATACATTTCCAATTTATTCTGCATCTTATAAATTAAAATATCTGATCAATATATTTCCTGCTATACAGAAATATGTACTTGGTGAAAGAGACATAGTCGTTTCTTCAAAGGACACCAATTTGCCCTCTCGTAGAAACTGTTAAGTTGTGCAGTAGATGACAGAAGCATGCACTTTTTCTGTGTCAGAATGTGCACGGATCTGCCCATTTGCTATTGTCTCTCCACTTATACCTTATCTTCCCAGAACTATAAAGCATTTCATTCACTAGGGGTGAATTCAAGTTTACTTGTCATCTTGCAAACATTTTTTTATATATCCACAGTAGACAAATGACGTAAGCAGGGGCCCAGCTGAGCTGGCACTGTTTTATCAATTATTGGTGTAGGATAAAGACTCTGCTGCAAATACCAGACCTAGAGGAATGAATTGAAAGAAAAGAACAACTAGAACACCTCAGTCCCAGACACATAAGTCAGGATTGAGATTTAATTCTCTCTTTCTCTTTCTCTGAAATGCAAAAATCAACAAGATCAACTTTCCTTTGAGCCCCTCATGTATGTACATAAATGTGTATATGAAAAGAGACAGAAAGAGAGAGATTGAACAGATTGCAGCAGGGGGTTTATCTCGTGCAAACTGTACCAGCCTGTTTTGTGACTTACTTATTTGGAACTTAGCTGCTAATCATTTTAAGTAATTAGGCAGTAATATTCAAAAATAATACAGGAAGAGTAACTGAAAGGGAAAAAATATGCAAAAAATTTACCCGTGCCTGCTCTTTTTATGAACATAATATGTGCCTTGCAGTTGAAGACCAAAGGCATATATCTAGTTCTGCAGTGTTACTGGCTGTGGCCAGACAGGTACGATTGTGTTCTCACAAGCAGAGCATGAAGTTAATAGGTTTCCCTTGTTACTGGTCACCAACAGCTGGTGTTCTAAGGTTTACAGCCAAACTCTGTATTTTTCACCCATGTGTTTACAAAAGAGAATTTTTGGAAATAAAAAAAAAAGTAAATACATGTACCTGCATTTACTCTCATCCATCCTCTATTACCTTAGCCGCTCTGATGTGCCCAGAGACTAACGTGGAGCTGCATGACACAGCTCTATATTGAAGTAAGTGTGTGTGTGTGTGTGTACATCTATGTTTAAATATCCATATTTAATGCAACCACGTGGGCAGTGGCGTAGCGTGGGGGTGCAGGGGGGGCCGGCCGCACCGGGCGCAACATCTGGGGGTTAGGGAAATCCACGGGTTAGGGGGCGCAAATCCATGGGTTAGGGGGCGCAAATTACTTGCCTTGCCCCGGGTGCTGATAACCCACGCTACGCCACTGCACGTGGGTTTCAGTGCAATAAATAAATTCCTCCCTCCTTTTGTTGTTTTGTTATTCTACATTCCCCCTTCCCTCATTTCTGCTGTGTTTTCCCCTTCACTACTGTACTTAACTTAGACTTAAAGCTTTTTGGGTAGAAACCTGTCTATTCATGTATGATATTCTACAGAGCAGCCTTCCCCAATCTGGTGGCCTCCAGATAAAGAGAAGGAAGAAAGTTAATAATACTCAGTTCTAGGGTTGCCATATTTCAAACAGGGAAAATCTGGACAGAAAAGTTTTTTAAGGAAAATTGCTGAAAATGACACTGCTGACATAGGTTGCCATACACCCGGATTTTCTTCGACATTAAGTGATTTCCCTCCTAGACACTGCTTCCAAGTGCAATATTCCGAATATGTTCACAAAATCCCGGACGTATGGCAACCCTACTCAGTTCTTCAAAGTCTCTACTATAAAATGAGGGAATCAGCAGGTCTGTATTATAATATATAAAAGCTATGTATTACGATACATAACTTTTTCAGTATTCCTCATTAACAATTTCATTTGGGGCAGTAGCAGAAGTCAAAACGTTAAGTAACTTGCTAGTTATGCATAGAATCAGGATACGTGCCTTGTAACAGTATAACTAGTAGTATGACTATAGCTGATTGCAGAGCTGGGCCGGTGGTTTCTAGCGCACATAAAAGATAAATGTTGTTTTCAGGCAAAAAATAGTTCAGACAGCCCAAACCAACCCAGGAATATTTGGGCTTCTGCCAGCTTTGCCATATTGACATCAATGGGACTAAATTGGTTTAAGTCCATGTACTTTCCCTTAATTGGCCTATAGGCCAAGCTGTTGTTTTACTTCTCAGTTTTAGCCAAACATTTTAAATAAATGACTTTGCAATATGCAAAAATAGTACAGCCTCATTTTAGCCAGACACTTTCTGAACACATACCAGTAATTTTGCCCACAGTCCTGCAATGATCATAGCAACAGGGCACGTAAATACCAAATAACCAAAGCATATGGAAAGGCAGATAAATTAGGTTATGCTCTATTGTCTCTATACAAGTGCTTGAGATTTCATTCTGTTTAGGAAACAGAAGCCAATGTTCTGAATGGCATTAGAATTAAAAGTTGGGGCCAAAGTGAAGCCGCTTGCACATCTATTGAATTCAATGGGACATAAATCAATTGCAATATCAGGTGACCCACTTATTGAACATTTATCATTATTCGTCTGCACAAAGTTCTTAAGGAGATTAGGTGATATCAGCAATTTATTGGGCATTCATTCTCATTTGCTTGTGGGGAGGTTAAATGATGTTGCATCCAGCAAATTTTATCCCATACTTTCTAGCACAATTTCCCATCACTTTCCTTATTTTAAAAAGGTCAGTCTGGAGGTGAAGCTGGTTTGCCATGCAAGACCTCCCAATCAACTTTAATTGTACAACCTGAATTTGCCAGTACAGTATGTGATTGAATCTCATCCAATAATAGTGGAAATCTGGAAGTGCTTTAAATTACCCTGTTAATTTCTACAGGACTAACTTTCTTCATATTATTAATATGTGCAAAGCTGTATATTCTCACTGCAAAATATCTGGTGAAAATATGCAATTAGATTAGTAACCAGTCAAAAAGCAGCAATTTTTGTACCCTAACCTTTTAAAAAACATTTTAAAATCCTATGAGGAAATTACTAAGTAATTAGTGAGTGTTCCATAGATGCTTGGATATTGAAAAGAACAAATAAAATAATTTTGCAGCTATATATTACACGTCCAGCAATACAAATAGTGTGTTATTGTTAGATAAAGTTAGAGCATTTAAATGAAATTCCATGAAAATTTTCTTTGGGGTTGTTGTTTCTAATACAGAAAAGTATTCCACTTGTGTGAATTTTCTAAATTTAAAATAAATTGTATATTTTTTAAAAAAATCCAAATATCCCAATTTAAGCTGTGCTGCTACCCTAAACACAAGACACTTCCCACTAATGGGGCTTGGTTTCTCAGGATTTAACATAAAAATTCACAAAGGATGTGATCTGCAAGCCATCTATTTCAGGGTAACAAGGTGGACTTAACTAGAACTACTGTGAAGTAAACTGTAGCTCATAGCTGAATTATCTTTCAGGTCTCCTATGAAATATATACTTAACTTTTGATGTGATGAACTACAATTATGCACATTGGGACAGTGATTGCTTCTTAAGAAAAGCAGTAATTGACACACTGTTCATAAGCATGACTGTTCATGCACCGGACAAGTACAAATTACAGAAACTTCATAATACACAATCTAAGATAGCACTTTGTATGCAAGAATCTCTAAAGAATTTTGCAAAATTAATCATCCCTCTGCATAAGATTTAATAGACACATTGCACAGGTCACTAAACTGGAGGACACTCTTGATTCTACCACACTTGTTTCTATTAGCAGATGCACTACTGATCTACCCAGGTTCACTTTCAATTAATCAATAATAAAGATGGATGGTAAATCTAGCAAAATATGACCACATGGTCCTTGCCCTAGACTAGTTCTTCCTTATTTCCCAGTCTACATTCCAAAGTTATAGACTCACACTTTTTTGCATTAGAACAGTTACGTTCCTAGTTTTCACATAACAAATATTCAACGTCTTAGACGGCAGAAAAATGGAAATTCAAGACAGAGACAATGGGTGTTGTGGAGAAAGAAGTGTTCGTATTTATTTATTTTGTATATTCATTTTTGTCTTGCCTTTCAGAAAATTTCTTACAAGGTGCTTCTTCCAGCTATGCTCAATGCACCAAACATTGCATGAGAAACAGATAACAAAATGGTTATGAATGCCTTTTACACATGTGAAGAGCCCTGCAAATAATCAAAATTGATCCATTCCATTTTCAGACAATTGTAAGAACCACTGCCCACATGAATCTCCATTGTACTGCCCAAAAGATCCTTACCTGTTAATTGAGCTAACGCTGGGTACTGTGTCGTTGTCACATACTCGCTCTGCTAAAAGCCTGTCCCTGATCTCCCAGGCAAACATGGTGGGGTTTTGGCGTTTATATTCTGCAATCTTTTCTACTACTTTGGGTGTGGCGACCTTTGGTTTTGACCCCCCAATAACTCCAGGCTTAATGCTTCCAGTCTCATAGTACCTACAACAAAATTTCAGGAAAGAGGGAGAAAAATTAAAATCAATTCAGGAATGCATTTTCAGTGGTCATTCCCATTATATATGCTAATGTAATGGACCCCTAGTAAATTGCAACCCATGTATTTAATTCTCCCACTGAAATCAGTAAGACTTAGAAGTGTTTAACGTCACATGATTTGTGTCCTAATTCTTTTTAAAATTTGCCATTATGGATTGTTTGATATATAACTATAGGTGCATGTGTGTTTTCCTTCATGGCCAGAAGGCAATAAAAGTGATGTGATTTTAAAGGGCAAGTGAAAATTGAAAATTAACTGAAAATGTGTGTTATTAATCTGTAATAGCAACAATAATAAAAAGAAATTGGCACTGGCATAATTTTTTTACTTAAATAGGGGTGGGGAGCATTGGTCTCATTTGTAAATTACTATTAAGACTTACCATCTTTTTGCAACTAAGTGGTAAAACAATATCATGGAAAGATAAGTGCAGTCAAAACAATGCACGAATTTCTCTCCTTTTTCTTCATTCCTTTTTCTTCATAATTGTGAAGGGCAAAAATTAAAACACATTTTTCCTAACTGCTATCTTCAGGGTAGGGAGAATTTTTGAACTACTGGCTTTACTGTTAAACTACCATTCTCCTCAGTAACCCATTGCAATTTACTGACGCAAATGAAAGAAGAATCTACCAAGCACTTTTCCTATACAGGCACCAGTAAAATGGACATGGTTACATCACAGAAAATTTAGGTAATGTGCACCCTTTGGGTCTAATGCTCAGCTACTGTAGACTAAAGACTATCAAGGTTTCTGGACTAACCTTGTTGAGAACAGCCATGATAACAAACCAGCGGTGTTCAACACAGAAAACCCAATTATTTGTATACCAACCAAAGCCTCTCTAACTAGCAATATCATAAATCTGTATTATTAATCATTTTTCTATACAAAAGGCTCAGACACACATCATATTAAAATAAGATGAATTTACAATTTTGGGCTGCATTTTGGACCCAGCACTTTGGTGCCCATCATATTTTCATTTAACTACACAATTTCAGCTGGGCGTCTTTTTTCTGGGAGCCCTTTGTCAGGGCCTAATATCCTTGTTCACCACACTGGCAAGACACTGAAGTGAGATTAGAACAATTAAAATCAATGAGAGTTTTGCTGTTGATTTCAATAGGATATGTAGCTCACTTACATCCTGTGTTTATGTTTTCCCATTGGGTTTTTTAAGAAATTGTCTGTTGTACAACTCTTTAGCTGAGAAATACTAGTGAAACAAGACAGTGCTGGCTGGGCCTGATGGGAATTGTAGTTCTGAACATCTGGAAGGCACCAGGATGGGAAAGGCTGGGTTAGAGCCTTCTGAAATATTGCACTGAGTCTAATGAAACTGCTAAGTTTTCATGTACAGTGGTACCTCTGGTTACGAACTTAATTCGTTCTAGAGTACCGTTCTTAACCTGAAACCGTTCTTAACCTGAGGTGCCACTTTAGCTAATAGGGCCTCCCGCTGCTGCCGCCGCCACGGCACAATGTGATTTCTGAGGCAAAGTTCTTAACCCGAGGTACTACTTCCGGGATAGCGGAGTCTGTAACCCGAAGTGTTTGTAACCCGAGGTACCACTGTATATACAATGAATATCATAAAATAATTGATAGTGTACATTTGTATGACAAAACAATGCATAAGAAATGCCTTCATGGACTCTCCTGTTTTAATCAGCCATGCCTGATCTCAACTCAGTTAAGGAAAATAACTTTAATTTAAATTCTTCTCATCAAAGTCAATAGAACCGGGCTGATAAAGTACTTAAGAAGAAAGTCGCCACTCATCAGTCACTGTGCTTATGAGGAGTACTTTTTATTTTTACAATGGAAAATAGTTGATTTTCTACATATCCTTTTGCACTCATTGTCCCTCAGTAGCTGATTTAGAAATCATTTTTATTTATTATATATACCTCTCACTTATTATATTTTATCTTACCTTTCACTACTCCATGGAGCTCAAAACAGCATACAGTACACAGAGCCATTTCCCCTTCTATTTTACCCTCACGACAACTCTATGAGGTAGGTGAGGCAGAGAGAGTGATTGGCGCAAGGACACCCAGTCAGCTTTATGGCCAAGCAGGGATTTGAATTCTGATTTTCCCACCCAGAGAATGGTCTGGGAGCTTGCAATAGGCTGAACCATGTGAAGTGAAGTCTAAATTGCTATAAAAAGTATAGCAAGGGCCTGAGGAACAGAAATAATAACTTGTCTTAAGCCACCGAGTGAAAGGGCAGTGGTGAGATTTAAACCAGGGACTTGCTCATTAATAGGTCAGCGTTCAAGCCATAACCCTGTGTTACCTAATGCTATTACACTATTTAAACTAAGCAGGTTTGGAATAGACCTGATCTGAGAGCACTGTTTTTTATTATTAGGTTAAAATGTCACTAATATTTTAAACATGATAGTATACAGGATTCTGCCTCAGACTGGCTTCTGGGCCTCAAACAGTACAGCAAAATAGGTGAATCTGGTTCTATGGATCGTGAATTACCGGGTGATTAAAACATCATTCTTATTTTCATCTAATGCTATGGTCAGTAAATTAACAAACTTGTATCAAACCAAATAATGACAAATAATTTCATTTGTGCTGTGAACAACGACCGTAAGACAAACTGCACCCATTCATAACTTAACTTATAGTCTGAGGAGACCAAACGTCCCAGAATGCAATGTCCAGTCTTGGGAAGAATCTAGACCCATATTCAGGATGCTGGCATTGTTATTGGGCTAAAATGCATTGCCTATACAGATCCCATTATATTCACAAGCAGTATCAGTTAAACAATCATAGTTAAGATGGCTCAGCAACAAACTATTAAATATAGAAACAATTTGCTGGTGTTGACATCTTTGAAAGGTTTGCCACTGTTGCTATTTATTTTGTGCCAGTGTTTAACTGTTGTAAATTAAGAAATATTGATTACTAAATGTAGAATCAAGCATATTTTCTGTGCGTGTTCCATATATATATATATATATATATATATATATATATATTCACAGAGAGAGAGAGTGCTCCAATTACAGTGACATTTTACCAACTGTAATTATTAGTTATGAAAATAATGAGCTATGAAATTCCAATTTATTGTTGACAACTTAAATGACAAAGCTCTGGAACTCAATTCTTAGCTCCATAGCAATGCAAATATATCTAGTGACAAATCTATTCAGAAACAGTAAAACTTTTAGATGTTCTTTCTTACGGATAATGAGTTGCTTGTTTATTAGTTTTATTCATTGGCTAATAGAAATAGTAAGCTAAAAGTTAAACTTTGATGTGACTGCCATTGGGGTGGGATGAAGTAGCAAAGATAAAATGTCACAAAACTGACTGCTGCCGTTGACACTGGTAATTTTAGAAACTGCACTTAAATAACATTCCTGAGACCATACATATTGGCCTGCTCCAGAATCACAAACAAAAATCTGAAAAATCTCCAGTTGTGCAATCTTAACACTACCAGTGTCTTTGATAGGCTTTTCACTGAGTTTCCTAACTTGCCTCTTTTAAGAAGTATCAACAATATTAGAATGCTTAAGGATCCAGTCCTGAAACTGCTTACTCAAGAGTATTTCCATTAAAGTTAGCAGCACCTCTGGCTTGTCTTTTGTCTTTTCACACATGGCAGTATAAAATCAAGACTCCTTCCCTTTAATCCAGTGAACTGGCATTTTGTCAAATAGATGTAAGACAGAAAAGATCCAGGTCTACTTGTATCTGCTGACCTTCGCTATATCCCACTATTGACTCTGAGGATTTCGCACAGAGAATGGGGATACTGAAAGGATTCACATGCACAGAACACTATAAAGAATGTTTAATTTTACTGCAGAATTTTTGTGTTTTAATATAAATGGGACTGGTTTTGCACCCATGGTCAAAAGTTCCTTTTTATGTAGTGAGATGGAAAGATGACTTTATTAAAAAAAGGAACCATAATTTACCTAATTTACTTGAGAATTTGGCTCTAGTTAGTGTGAAATTGCACAACTTTCTAAAGAAACTGTATTTATGCAGCACTAACCACAAATCTTTATGTCTGCTTATGAATAACTCTATTTATATAAGTCAATGGAAGTACAGAAGTCATAGTAGTGAAAATGAAATTTAAGATATTTATATACTGTTGAAAAAATCAGTGATAAAAATTTAAGAGTTCTATCTATGCATGGTTACTCAGAAGTAATCCCCACTATGTGCAATGGGACTTCCACAAAAGCATGAATTGGTTTACAGCTGAAATTATTCAAATGCATCCAAAAACCTTTAACTTTTTCTAGGTTAGGCAGGTGAAAAACAAAGATGTGATAGATAACAAAATAACCTATCCAGATTTTATTCAAATTTACTGGGGAATGGGTGGACGGAGAGACAATACAGAATACGGCAGTACCTTAAAGACTAATATATTATGGTATATGCTTTGTGTGACTAAAGAAAAGAGTATCATTATGATGGGAAGCAGAGTAACATGGTACATTAACAAACTCTCCTTTGCAAGAGCCAATACTTGATTATTGTGATCTTAACTAAGTTACATTAGTTTAATCTGCCTGATTAATTTATTTTAAAAAATGGAGCATTATATCATAGCAAGTTCAAAATCATTGTGTCCACAATCATACTGTTTCTCGGCCTAGGTCAAGTAGTACTTTATATACTGAAACAACAGAAGCTCCCCTTTCTTTCTTTTTTAAGTATTCTGCTGTTGCTACACAGTTAGAGCATCTCCACTGTGAACAGATAGGTTCACTTAAAGTTCAGTAATTAAGATTATTAATCATTAAACTGATTTTTATTTATTATATGCAAATTAAATAATTAAATGACTAAAAATGGCTTGCTTTTTAAGCGAGCATTTGTTGATTTCAGGCGGGTTTCAATGTGGCTCACTTAGTTCTGTTGAGTGTGCCTCAACTATTTACTATTTGAATTGCTAATGTTTCTTAGAAACAGAAAGGGTACCTCTCACTAAATAGTAATTTTCCATAATATTGAGATGACTCATAGATTTGTCAACATATTCAGTAGGAAACATATAATAAATAGTTCCCTAATCAATAACTTCTTAAATATATTCTCAATAATCTATTTCTAAAACATTTCCTAGATTTGGTTGTTAAATAGATATGGATTTCTCTGAAATTCTTGTCATCATTGGGTTAACTCCCAAGAATCTGCCTAGTCACAAACCGAATTGTTTTTTAAAACACATTCCAATAACAAACAGCATGGTATTTTCTCTTTAAGAATCAATGAGATTCACTTATCTCCTTTTACCTGCCAAGAATTTTGCTGACACAGCCATGGCTGACCCGTAGTTGCCTGGAAATGTCGCAGGGTCTGACACCTTGATGGGCAAGTTCCACAATCCTTTGGCGGACTACGTCAGGGAGTGGTCGACCATTCACAAAAACACCCCCTAACTGATTCACTCCTCCATGTCCTGAAACATATGGGAGGAAACAAAAACAAAAACAAAAACAAGCAGAGAAAAAAATACATCTTTGTGACTGTTTAGAAGATGCTTACATAAGGCCTGTTTCAGCTATAGATTCCCATCTACCATCAAGCACTGGGCAAATTCTTAAACAAGAGTTTCAGTTTCAGTTCACCATTTCTGAAATGATGGCTATGGTTTATTTGCTGAGAGGAGGAGGAACAATGTTATTTACTGAGACCTAATTTGACATTGATAGCAATTTTACACTTGTGTAACTCTAATTACTTCAATAATTACCCAGGATTATGTGGCATGAGAATCAGGCCTCTGATTTGCAAAACCATCTCTCAAAAGTTATTTTTAGGCCAATGCCTGAAATCATCAGGCAATGTAAAATCACTCATGATGCCTAACTGATAGTGTGGATATAAAGGCTGAAAATCCTTAGCACACTCACTTTTAAGTACCATTAAGCTCAATGAGACCTACTTTCCAGTAAACGTGCTTAGGATCAGGGATCCTATCTCACTTGGTTAGAAAAGAAGGCCCAAATATTTTCCCATAAGGGGAAAATATGGGCAAATTTAGCAAAATTTATTCAAAGATGAAATTTGCCTGGCATTCGCTTTTACTTTGAAAATCACAGTTTAATTATGTATGTCCTCAAGATATATGTATGTATGTATGTATGTATGTATGTATGTATGTATGTATAGTCAATAACTTCTAGCTGATAGAATGTAGAAGAGCCTCTATAAATATTAGGAGCCTACAGAGCGTGGCTCAGACAAACTAAATAGATGACTCTTTCTCTGTGTGTATTTTCACTACTCTCCTTTAGCAAGGTGAAACATCTATCTGTTGTGAAATGGTTCTCAACTAGATGAATAGCAGCTAACTGGGTAAAATCAATGAGCGCGAAATATAATGACATGTAGCTAACTGAGAAAATATAATTAACTCCCAAATTGTTAATCATGCAAACTACTTATAATAGAGAAATTGCAATGTTGAAAACAAATAATTGCAATAACCAGCATCATTGGCAACAACTGAGCAAAAGTAATAAGCTAATCTCTCTATTTACAGAGGACTTGAACTGTTCAGAATCAGTTGACAAGGCAAACCGTTTCTGTATTAAACAAACCAGTTACATATATAAAACACTTATTTTAAACCCAATAATTTCCCAATTCATAAATTGCTGCCAAACTTTGGAGTATGTCAGAACATATGAAAAATCCACAATAACTACTTGATTATTAAAGTAATTTGTGTCAACCAAGCACAGACTCTTACTGTAGCTACTCATTTTAAGAACTGAATATTTTATTTTTCAGCTGACTAGTTATAGCTAAATATGTTCTACCCTTAAAATGAAGTTTGGTGAGTCCACTTTTTGCTTTCTTTGTTTTATTGGTGCCTTCATTTTGAGCTTTAAAATACTGTCTGGACCAGGAAGGAAGGAAGGAGCTTTAAAAAAAAATTAAAGGGTTCAGCTCTTGAAAGAACATGGTTTTCAGTCATTATTTTTACCCCAGTGAATGTGCTTTAACAATATTAAACATTATTTAATAGAAATATTGTTCACTATGCTGGCTGCATAAGAATCCTCAAAGATTACAAATTGCAAAGTCAAAATTAGGCAAAGGGACTGTGTACTTTTAGGTCTTGGTTAGCTATACATTTGGAAGCAATCTCTATTGATTTAAAATCCTGGTTAATATTGCAGCAACCAGGAAAGGGGTCGGATTTACCAGTTAACTTAGACAGCCATATATCCCTGCTCTTAGAAGTTATGTAGTGTAGAGTAGTTCCAGCTTCCCAGCTGAAACAGATAAGAATGCTGAAAGCAAATGAAACCCAGCTGAACTTAACAAACTTGGGAGTACCTGGGCTAGTTAGGTAAGGGCAAAGAATGAAGCACTGTAGCCTCCCAAGTGAACAAAGTTGCAACCAGGTGACTACTGTTACTGTAATATCCAAATACAAGGACGATTTATGAGAGGAAAAGAAGGCAGAGACAGAAAAAGAGTGGGGATAACAGAGGGGAGAATTCCCTCGCATCCTAGTGTATAAAGGTTCACTAAGAAGGCTATGGAACATTTTAATTCTAGTAATCAAGGCTCCTGGATGTTTGAAGGTTTAAGCAGCCCAACAGTGCACATGATTGGAGCAAAATCAAACAACTGATATTCCACCTTTGTAAAAGGTTTGCAGGGGTGAGGTAGTTATCACATTTCCTGAATTACAGACCTTGAGTGTATATAATGCTTGGTCCTTATGGAGGGTGGGGTGGGTTAAGGAAATAAACTAAGGAGCTCAGTGCTAATGGATAGTAAAAATGAGTTAGGAAGTTTAAACAAGTGGATGTTTTAGGAAAACTAACAGACAAAGACACACACACATACATGCAGTAGACACAGACAGGGGCACATGATATTCTGCTTCCAAAAATATTACCTTCTTCCCCACCCACAATGGCCAATTTCAAACCTAAAGCCTTTTGGTTTTCATCCAGTACAAAATGAATGGGAGTAAGAAGGCAGTCAGAGTTTCCATTCCAAAGCTATATGGACTGGGGAGAATGCCAGGAAAAGGATCCTTTCCTACCCAAGGCCTGGATGGGTTGTTTGCTGTTAATCCTGACCGACCTGCACTCTCTTCCTTGGTGGGCTGGATCTGCAATTGTCCCGTGACATCGAAGTGCAAGCTGGGCTAAGGAAACGACGCACAAGTCATTCCTGAGTCTCTTGCTGGCAGTTAAAGGGGACTACGGATTTATGTCGGTCATGTTACTAGCTGGGGGAAATTTATGGGACGGAAAGGGAATAACTAGTTTAAATGAAAAGAAAACGATCCGTCCGTGGGGAAGCGGCAGCGTGTGCCTTCCTTATTATCAGACAGAAATTCTCTATTATCAGATAGAAGTTATCGGTGTTTCAATTTACTTAAATAATAAAAAAGCATTAATTCAGAAAGGGAAAGCGAGCTGATGAGACCTTCGTTGCTTCAAGGATCAGCCAAGCACATTAAAACACTCGATACAGAAAGATCAGATAGTTCTTTCTCAGAATGCAAGTTAGCTCAGCTCTTATAAGATATTGTTCGTTGTTCTGCCCAGTATAAGATTCCTTGTCTTCTTGGGATAATTGGTCTGCCCAGGAGAAATCAGGTTGCAGATATTTAGTAAGGCTGGACCGACAAATGTCGACCATAGAATTAGCTACTCGAAAAACTTCCACAAGGAAGCTGGGTGCGTCTGTGTGTGTATGAGAGTGTGTGATGCTATGTGCCGGTGTCGCAAGTTCGGCATGAATCTTTCTCATTTTCTGCCCATGTGCTTGCCGGTGATCAGTATTAGATATCTGCATACAAAACAGGCTGAATTAAGTATGTGTACCCATGGCTAAATGTACTGCTATATAGCTGTGCCTGTGTGTTAGGCAGCTGTTTTTATTTATTTAACTGATCATATTTTTATTCCATGCTTCCTTCAGGGACGATAGATAGATAGATGATAGATAGATAGATAGATAGATAGATAGATAGATAGATAGATAGATAGATAGATAGATTCCTAAACCGCCAAGAAAAGTAGGGGGGAAATCTATACATATGCATACAATGAGTCAGTCCGCCTGTTTGGATACAAAGTTTTACAAGACTGATGAATCGCCAACGCTGGTTCCTGACTAAAGTGTGGCATGACAGATAACAGGTTATGTGGGGCGAGGGGGTGCAAGCACGCGCATCCAATGGGTGAAAACTCATTAGCAATCAATAAACAAACATCTAATACACTATCTATTTCAGTTTCACTGTCACTTGGTTGTGTTTTTTTTTAAGGAACCGGTAAGATCCCTCATACAGGCCTAGATGGGGCGCTTTGAAATTCATGTTTTTTTCTCTTTGGCTATTGCACATGATTTTATTTTGGCACGTCCAAGACTTAACTGTCTCCGGCATTATCTGGTCCAGTTGGTTATCTGGTCCATTGAAGGGGGGGGGTTCATTTTGATCATATGCAGAGCCTGATTTGTAGTCCATCCTCAAAAGTATCCGTTATGTTGTTCAACTATTAGCTACACACACAAAATAATTGCTTTAATTCCGAATAATTTATTCTCTTAATTTTCATTTTCTCAACGCACTCCAGCCTTCCTGGAGTGCGTTAGAGAGCAAGGCTTATTATATATTGCAGATGGGGTGGCAAATATTGGTGCAACTGAGATTTTTGGCTTGGGGGCTCTCCATAATTTAAACGAGCCATCACAGAGGACGTCAGTTGAAAGATCAACACCCCCAGATGCCCTTTCTTCCGTCTGCAAAACCTGACTATGTTTCAGTGTGCCTTTACACGTAAACTAACTGTTGGCGTCGGCAGCGAATGACGGAATAGTGAGTTAAAAGAGAAAAAACTTTATATGGAAGGAAGCGGCAGCCAAGAGAAGAAGAAAAAGTTTTCTTCATATATGAAGCTCGGAGATATTGTCCAGTTTTAATCTCCTCGTTAACCAGAAGTAACTGAAAGGTCTCTTCCCCCAAGCCTGCCCAGCTCTATCATGCTAATTGAAAAGTCAGGTCAGCTCAAGCTAAGGCATCGAGTATGCGAAACGTGCGATTTAAAACTCCGACTATCAACTAGTTACATCTATGTAGAAAATATGCATAGTGAATTATGGGTGAGGATGCGAACTACCATGAAGGAACAGAGGGGGGGAGTCGGAGAAACGACAAGGTTGTATGCAGGCAGGCAGGCAGGCAGGCAGGCAGGCAGGCTCACTCCTCCCTGGTTGTCTGTCCACCTACAAAGGTCTGGTCCCCCCCCAAGATGCTGCTACAATGTAGCACGGGGCGTGAAGGTTTTCTCCTGCCTGTGTGTTTTGACCCTGGTGATGGTTAACGTGAGAAAACGTGTGTTTCCTCCCACCCACCCGGGACCAAAACATACATCGAGGCTAATATAAAGACCTCCACTAGCAGCCATCAGATTTGTCCGGAGGGGATTTTGGTGCCTTTTTTTGCGCACGGCTTTCGAGCCGTTTCCGTGTTTATATTTCCAGGCAGTTTCCTCATTGAGGAGAATGCTAATCTAGTGCCCAGTGCTGCCATGGTTGGTTCGAAGCGAATCTAAAACAGATTCCTGGGAAACAGATTCTTCTAGTACTACGGATTTCTTTATAATCAAAGGCTATGTCTGGTTTAGAAGGCGATTCTTTCTGGATGAGCAGGGGAGGTAACTGCGAGGGCTCTTTTCCCTTCTGCGCATTTGAACCGAAGTTTCGGCGCCTCTTGCAGAACAAAATACGTTTCCTGGCAGAAAGGAGCGCGCTGGTGTTAATGTCCAGTAAAGATATCAGTCACATTTCCTACCCGCTACTTTGGGAAAGGAGAGCAACAACTGGCTTCTTTTTGACGGCGCAGCTTTAAAATAACAAGATCGTGAAGGGACTGGGGTGGTGGGGAAGTATAAGATGCTGGGTGAGGGTCCTATCCCCCGCCCCCTCCACTCTCTCTTTTTCGCGTTTGTTTTCCTTCTTAAATTCCTGAAGAAGTTATCGATTTATCATTATTTAGGTTAATGGAGGAAACCCCATGTCCCCTGGTAGCTTCCACGCATATGCGCGCGCGCTCTCGCTCTCTCTTCAAATTAGCACAAAGGCAACTCCAGGAGAGAGGGGGGGAAGAGGGGGAGAAAAGAGAAGACCCCTTTTGATGTTCGTATTTTAAAGCCTCTCTCCTCCGATGAAGGGCTGAGCGGGCGCGCATCAGTAGCCTTAACCTCTCCAGACAATTTCAGCTCTGGAGGTTGTGTTCCTCTATCACTTTTCTCTGCAGGTGACGGCTCTTGTATACTTTCCAAGCGAATCTGCAGCCTGCCTGCCCTGCGTTGTGCTTTCTGCATGCATCCAATGATCTAGTATGAAATTGTTTTATTGGGGAGGGAATGGATGAATAGATAGATAGATCACATCCATCTCGCCGCCGGATGGATGGATGGATGAATAGATAGATAGATCACATGGATTCCCCCCCCCCTTTTTTTTCTAGAAAAGAAAATCCGTCTTGGCTAAAAGGCCCTTGTGCGTAAGGGAAATGCGATTAGTTCTACCCTATATTTCCTTGAAATCTCTGGATCTAATCCGGCGTTTAACTCACCATGAGAGAAGATGTCATTTCACATAACATTGTGTTAATGGATAAATCTCCTCTAGCCCTCTCAAGCACAACAAATCTCAAGCAAACACATTACACACGACCTGCTAACTTAAACAGCCAACTTCCAATATTTAAGGCCTTTTTAAACATCCTGTCTTATTCAGTCGTCACATATTTGCCTTTTTAAAATAATTTTCAAGGGAGAACGAATCCTTATACTGCATTTTAAAACTGCTAGTCATTTTTCTTTCTAAAACTTGTGTTAAGAAAACATTGCCAACAATATACTACAGACAAAACTTTTTTTATTTTGGGGTGGGGGCGTGTGACTTTTAAATCCAAGTTTGTAATTTATATACGAAAGGAGTTTTTATTTAGAAAGGCGTTAAAATAATCTGGTGGTCACTGTCGTTTTAATTCTATTTTCTTCTTAGGCGTTTTCTCCCTCCCATGCATAACTGCAGAATAAACAGGGAAGGGGGAAGTCAAGTAGGGCTACCCTGAACTTTGAAAAAGACACACAAAGACAGAGAGAAAGTAAGACACACAAAAACAGAAGTGGATGGAGGAAAGGGGGGGAACATAGTTTAAAAATAATAATAATGAAAACCCTGCTTGTGGAAGGTTCCTATAGGTTAAAAAAAATACTGTAAGGATACAATCCTATGCACGCTTACCTGAAGGTAAGCCCTATGGAACTCAGTGAGGCTTATTTCTGAGTAGACATGCATAGGAACACCCTGCTGAGTAGATTCGTTATGCAAAAGTAAGCAATTTTGAAATCAATGCAATCTACCTGCGAGTAAATGCATTTAGGATAGATAGGGATGCCTGTTATATTAGAAGCTGCTCTTTTGCTCAAGCTCTGGCTTTCGTTTCCTGGTCTAACAGCACTTAACCTGCGTTGGAGACAAAGGCAAGGCTACTCTCTGTTGAGTTGTTTTTATTTTTTATTATTATTATTATTATTATTATTATTATTATTAAAAAGTGGTGATGATTATAATTATGGTGACGATGCTTTAACAGAACACAACCCAGTCGAAGAGGACCTGTTCTTAAGTTCCCCAGCGCTGGAAGGAGGAGTTAGAGCACATGCTTCAAACCCTCCCACTGAAATCACTTGGACTTCGAAAATGTTTCGCTCTGGCTGGATCGTGTCCTAAAGCAAAAGGGAGAACGCTTTCCATTCATTCCCTACATACTGTGGCCCAAGACGTGTGTTCGTGCATAGAGAGGAGGATGTCCGTGTGGCTCTTTTGTTTTGCTTTGCTTGAACTCCTCTGATGAAACCACAAAGGGAACAAACCGGACAGAGGAGGCTGCGAGCCGGGCAAGCGCCCCGCTCGCTCGCTCGCTCGCTCCCTCCTGGCTGCCGAGAGCAGGTCAAATACGGTCGCCGTGCCTCCCTCGCCATGCCCGAAGGCATCCCCGGCCCCGCAGCCCCTTCCTCCTTCCCTCCCACACCTCCCAGTTAAACCAATAAGCTCGGGGCAGCCGCTTCGGGGAGCGGGGCGAAGAGACCGAGAGAAAGGGAACCAGCCGCCTCTACTTACTATGCATCGCTGCAAACGGGTCGTGCTTACAGTGTATTTCCATCTGGGCAGCCGATCCACCGAGCTCGAGGCTTTGGTTTGGTTTTGTTTTCAGATCACCTTAAGCTCAACTCCCTGGGATCACTTTTTTGTTTTGTTTTGTCTGGGCTTAGTTAGTTTGTTTGTCTTTTTCGAGGGGAAAGGTCAAGCAGAGGGTCGCTGGCGGCGAGGTCGTTCGGCTACAAATTGGAAACAAAAACACACCGCGCGATTTGCCCAAGGCAAGAAGATCCTCCTCGGAGCCCGGAGCCCAAGAAGCACGGCAATCCTCGCGGAAGTTATTCCTCGGCAGCGGCAGGGGCTCGGGGGGGGCTCGCCGGGCGCTCCGGAGCCGCCCTTCCCCCCTCCCCGCCCCCCGCGTCCCCTGGCCAGGCTCGGCCGCCTCCGGGCTCCGACGAGGCTCGGGCTTGCGCGGCGGCGGCGGAGGAAGCCTTATTTCTCCCACCTCCAGGAGGAAAAAGCCATCAATCCCGTCCGGTGATTCAGAAGAAAAAAAGAAAGGGGGGAAAGGAAGAGGAGCTGGAAGGGGGAGAGTCTCCTCCACACAGGCAGCGCTTCTTCGAGTCCGAGGTCGTCCAAGGGAGAGGCGGGCAGGGCCGGGTCAGCTGCCCAGATCCACCGGGGCTACTTTTCAGCGGGCATCTCCTTTCTTTTCCAAGGGCTGCCTCAGGGGGCGGGAAGTGGCCCGGGTCAGTCTTTTGTCTGAGGCGAGGGGGCGCGTTGGGGGCCAGCGGGTCCCGCTCCGTCGTCGTCGTCGTCGTCGTCGTCCTCCGTCTCCTCAGCCGGCAAGCCAAGCTCCGGCGACGGCTCTGAGGCAACGGCTTCTTTCCCCCCGCGAGGGCTCCGGACAGGTGTCTCGCTCGGCGGGCGTCCCAAGTCCTGAGGAGAACCGCGCGGCGTCGAGCGGCGGAGGAAAGAAGTCCGTTCTCCGCTTCTCCTCTCGTTTCCCCCCAGCCGGGCAGGCGCGAGCGACGACCTCCGTCCGCCGGGCGCCCTCAGAGCCCCCGAAGTTGGCGGGAAGTTGGGCTTGGAGAGGCGCCAGAGGAGGTGAGGAGAAAGCAGCGGCGGTGGCGGCGGCGGCTGGAGCCTGCCAGCGGCATCCCCGCCGCGCGACGAGGAGAGGGAGCGAGAGAGAGAAGGCGGGAGGGAGCCAGGGAGGCGGCGTTTTGCTCGCGGCGCGCTTGGCCACCTCACGCGCCCACTTCCGCGCGCGCTTAAAGTTTGCCGCGCTCCTCGGGCGCCCGGCGTCGCGGCTCTCCCATGGCCAAGCGCGCGCGTGCGCTCTCCCGCCTCGGGCTGCGGAGGGAGCTTCCCTCTCTCTCTCTCTCTCGCGAAGGGAGGGAGCCGGCTCTATTTGCGCGCCGGTGTGCTGCTGGCGTGTGGGCGCGCGGGTGTCTCCACCTGGCCAGCTCTCGCGGGAAGGTCCCCTCACTCACTCACCCACCCACTCCGCGCGCGCGCACTCGCGCTCCCTCTTTCTCTCTCTCTCTCCCTCACACACACACACACACACCTGGGCGCTCAAGCTCCAGGCGCCTCAGGAAATCTCTCCTCAGGAGCGCCGGGCGCGCTCGCTCGCTCGCTCGCTCCTCGGCCGTCGGGCCGTCGCAGTCCTGCGGCTCTCTGGCTCGCTCTCCCTCAGCGGAGAAGCGCGCTTCTCGGCCAAGGCAGCTTTCAGGACCCGGTTTCGTGTGGACAGCGGCTGCGGGGGGCTGCAGCCTCTGCTGGGAGCCCGAGGCGGGGGGGGAGGGGGAGGGAAGGAGGCAAGGGAGGGCAAGCGCTGCCGGCCGCTGCCGCCGGGCCGGCCCGTCACTCAGCTCGCCGAGCGCCAATCAGAAAAGTAAAGTTACGGCCCTGCGCGCATTGGCTGCGGGGCTTGGGAGCTCCGAGGGGAGGGGGGCGAAGCGAAGGCGGGGCCGGCGGGGGAGGAGGCGCCTGATTAGCCAGCGGCGGAGCAATCAGCGAGGGCGGCGGGCGGAGCCCCGCGGGGGAGGCGGATTCATTGACAAACTGGAGGGGATGGGGGGGGGTGTCTGTCTGTGTGTTTGCCCCGAGCGACGGTGGGTCTGTAAGAAGCAAGAGGGCTGATGGAGGCAACTGCGGGGGGGGGGCGATAGTGCCGGGGTGCGTGTATCAATCAGCAAAGCCCCTCAGAGCCGGACTATATGCAGAAGTCCTGCCCTCAGTGAGGGCTTATGCTCAAGTAAACGCCTTTAGGATCGCAGCCCGTGGAACCCGACCCTCGGAAGTAAATCCCGCAGAATACAAGGGATCCCGTGAAACCCAAAGCAGTGCATATAAGATTGCTGCTCCCTCGGCTGTCGCGAGGCCGGGATCGCAAACACACACACACACACACACCCGAGCTTTTGTTTCGCTCTCCTTTTCTCCAGCAAAAGTGAAATCTCTAGCCAAATGCCGGAGCCGTCACACGAGTGGGGTCAATGCGGGCTTTGATGTGTTTCTGAGCTGGGCGGGAGTTGAACTTGGGGTTGCGAAGGGTCTCGACGGGCCTGATCAAAACACAATATGGGAGAGGTGGGAGAGAAAGGGAGGGGGGCTGCTCATTAAGGCTAGGCAGTGGGCCTGTGCATTTCATTTGTCCCTTTCCTTCCTGTCCCCATTATTCAAGGCTTGTCCTTTTTGTGCGGGAGAAGAAACCTTCCGCCCCGGCTCCCCAACATTGAAAGCTTCCGTTTCCTGGTTCAGTTGTGGAAATGTGTGATTTTGTGTATGTGTGTGTGTGAGAGAGAGAGAGACGCATCTAAAAATGTTTGCTTACATTTGTAAGCCTCTGAAAGGTTTGTTTTCCCCCTTGCTAGCTGCCACGTCGAGCCATTATTTCCAGGAGGTGAAGATTGGCTATCGCAGATTAATCACCGCAGACGGGGCTTCACTTTCCGCCCCGCGTCAGGATGCTTCTCTACGTTCAGACGTCACTCATCAGGTGTCGTCTTGTAGGAAGCTGATGCGCGCTGCATGTGTGAACCAGGCCTTAGAAAATGTCCCGGTACTTCCTCCTGCCCTGGCATTTGTGTATAAGAATGCGTTCTGACTGAAAGTATTGCCTGTGTACGAACGTGTGTCTATGCCGGCAATCCTGTGCGCAAGGTGTGAGACTTGCAGGATTGCGTTGCGTGTAGCTGAACCCGCGCGAGAGAGCTAAATATATACTTATCCGTTTTGACACGTGTGTGTGTGTGTGTGTGTGAGAGAGAGAGAGAGAGAGAGAGAATGAGCTATAGGAGCCAATTCCTAGGGGCTGAGAGGTCTTCCCTCCCCCCCCCCCCACACACACACATAAAATATTTGAGGGGGCAGGGACGGGTCCCTCCCAGGTTGATGGGCATTGCCATTCAAATAGTGTGCGTGCATATGATCGATTATGCGAGGCGGGGCTTACCTCCCCCCCCCCCCGTTTTATTCAAGTAGGTACCCCTGGAATAAGAGCACACTTACATGTGTGTTGGAGAATGAAATGTGTTTTGTGTCGCCCCTTTCTTTGAGCTGGGAGATGGAGAGCATCAGCCAAGCCTCTCTCAGCTCCAGCCTTGTGTTCCTTCGGTCCCCATAGAGGGAGCCTCCAGAACGTCCTCCCCGGGCGCGGAGAATGGAGCGGGGTGTGTGGGGAGGAGCTGGGACACTGGTGCTCGGGGAAAGGAACTTGTTTCCTTTCATCAGAGGTTAGGAAAGTTCGCTCCCTTTTGAGGGAGGGTCTTGGGTTCGCCTGGAGACGCCGCTGCCCGCCGGTAATTCCAAGCGCGTCTCCTTCCGTCTCACCACCTGCCAAGTCCGACCTCATCGATTTTGCCATTGAACTCCCATCAACAGCCGGGGAAACCCGTCTCGCAAGAGGTCTCGCAGGGCTGCCCTAGCCACTGACGCGGGCGGTTGAGGCGGAGGACGCGATCCACTCGTGCCCTGCGCGCAACGAAAGGCCTCCACTAGTCGCCCAGTCCTGAACTTGTTCCCTCTCCAGTAGCAAGTGAGTCCCACTTGTCACGGTATGCATTTTAGTAAAACCCCATTAAGACGGGTGTGTGAACATTTTAAGTCTGCTTTTTTAAAAAAACAACAACCCTATTGCGATTGTTTTTAAAACTGTAGCTACAGAGAGAGAGATAAATATATAAAATCAGAGTGCTCCTTTTTATAAAGCGGGCTTCAAAATGAGAGAAGCGAGATAAGGATCATTAAATATAGGGAGCAACCGCTCGTTCGCTCGTCTCTTTGGCTTTAGAAATAGCACATGACTCGCCGCCCTAAAATGACTCGATACGGTCTCTTTTCGCCTGCTTTATTCAGAATTCATGAAATGTACAGTTATTACCGGATATGGTTTCATATGCATGGCAGAACTAAGTAACTATGCTCTTTGTCATTCTACTTTGTGGGGAAAATAACAAAATAAAAACGCGAGGACTGGATCCCCGTGCATTGTCGGTAGTATTTTGAAAATATTCCTATGTGCATAGAAATACAGGCGCGCGCCTCTGAAGCGGGGAACAACGCACAGCCCTGTTAAGATATATTGTTAAGGGGTTAAGACTTACTGAAACCCCAAATAAGAAATAAAATGAATTCCTTCTGCATGAACATCGTTAGGATCCGAATGCACCGCCGAAGTTCCACAGAATTAATGAATGAGACTTGCTTCCAAGTGCAAGTGTTTCGCAGTAAGCTACAGGCAAATGGGGACAGCGCTTGATTTTATGCCTGGATATGTGTGAACACACATTCAGACCCACATTTGTTCTGCTGTCCTGTATTTACTGTAATATAATAGGCATAACAGTGTCTGCACCTAAAACATTGTGGTACACGTGATGGAAAACACACAGAGCAATATTGGTCATATGACTCAAGGTGTCATATGACGTGCTTGCGCCTATACAACCTTCATGGCCTTCTATATGTGAATATGCTTATGTCTTGTATAACTGCCATTTTATATTTCCCCTGTTTTCACATAGCATACACACGTACACGCTCAAGATAGCATAGCATTATCACTGAGATGTAATATAAGTTTTTGTATCAATGGGCGTTTGCACCTAATTAAAGCATCGTAAATGCACACTTAGCAGTGTACTGCGTTTAGTTGAATACATCGTTGCACTCGTTTCTGCTACAGGAGCACAGGTGAATATTTGTGGCCGCAGGCACAGTCACTCCCAGATTGCACGCCAAAAAACCAGTAAGTATCGTTTTACGTCGATAGGCTCATCCTTGGAATCAGAAGAAAAAAACCCATTGACTCTAACAGAGCTGGATCTGAATGCCTCTTGCTCAGCTGCAGTCATGTCTGGGAGTTCCTTTAAAAATAAAAATAAAAATAAAAACCCACACCGTCCTCCCAGGATGCCTTTCTTTCTACAGCTGCAGTTAATAGTGTGGCGATTTCGAAAGGGTCCCTTCAGTAAAGAAACACAGGCTACATTTCTGTGTCTGTCTGAACAAAGAGTTGCTACCAAAGGGTACAATTCACAGTATGTCTTGACACACAAAAATGTACCGCACACACCTAGCAAAGACGCAAGCAAAAAGGATCACTGAAAAACCCTGTGTGAAATGTGGACAGCAAGGCCCCCAAATTGTGCGCACGTTTCCCCACCATGCAGAGGTGCTCCTCCATCTATAGGTTGGCCTATTGAACATGGCGCTCTTGATATCTCGGGCTGCTGTGACTGAGCAGTGTTGTGTGCGAGGAGGCCTGAGGACAGACCTTTTGGTGCGCAGCGACATGAGAAGCTATTAAAGCTTTTGCTCCTTTTTCTCAAGCAGATCTCAAGCGCGGAGAGCTCCAAACTTAGCGAAAAGCGGCAGCAAAGGTCACGAGGCTTTGGCAGAAAGGGACATTTCCAGCAAAGATGCTGCTGCTTCCCCGCCGGCCGGCCCATCCAATGCAAGGATGGAAAAAATAGCCCCATTTTCCCAGTTAGCGAGGATGAGCGCGAGAACCTTGCGCGTCCCACCACTATGAGTCCGCCTGGCAAGGATCTAGGGGTGTTGTTTGTGAGGCGGTGGGGAAATTCACTCCTAACGCGAGGCCTTCGAAAGTAGACCCTGTCCCCCCCCCTCTTTCCAGAGTACTTCCAGAATTAATCGCCCCAAGGTGCGCGCAAAGATCGATAGCTGAGGGAGGTCGAGGGCGCACCAAGCTGCGATCCTAATCGTCCTGATCGGGGAGCGAATTTCGCGGAAATCGTAAGAGGCGAGCTGCCCCGGGAAAACGCTGAAGTGCCGACGAATTAGAGCCCAGAGGGAGAAGGGTAGGGGGACGAAAGAGGGCGGTGCCAGAACCCAAAGTTGGCTTATCTGAAGGACAGAACTTCCTCTTGCGAGGCGTCACAAGTGTGGCTTCTTCTTGGCCCCTTGCTGCCCGTGGAAATCAGGACACATGCACACACGCCTATCTCTCTTTCTAATGGTCATCCATCCGTCCTCAAGCATCCCCAAGAATGATCAGACTGACAAGTGCTGCTCGAAAAGGTATGCAGATTTGGAGGGTCGACTGGAAGACAGCAGGATCCTAAGCGCCTCTATTCAGACGTTCCCACTTAGTTCCCAGGTTGCTCTTTAGGACTGCAGCTTAAAATGGTGATAGTGAGAGGACTGCATTTTTTAACACTTTCCCACAAGTTTAACCCCGCCCCGCCCCAACTCCTACCTTCACATAGAAAACTAACATATCATGGATAAAAACTTAGTTTAGCTCACCAGTCCTCGGGCGCTGTTGCTGGGGGGTTTTTTTACGTGGAGACAGGGGTCAACAGAACCATCACCCACTCACCCCTCACCTGCAGTTTGAAGCCCAGAATCCGTCCACAGAATTCTCAGTAAATGCCACAAGGTCCATTAATATTATGGTGGTGCCCGGATTAATACTAGCAGCAAAAATGGTGCTAGAACAGTTTAAATCTTAGGCCATTCAGATTCACTGGACAGCGGCTGTCCCTAACCACTGCCAATAACTTGTTCCCCCTCCATTGTGTTAGGAACGGTCTGTGTGTTTTGAAAAGAGTGGTGGAGTTTGTGTGTGAGTAAAGTTCAGAGATGGCTTTGTAGTCCTTAAACCAATTCTTGCAATTTGTTTTCGATGGATGTCAGCGGGAGAGGCAAAGCGCCCAGTCTATGGTTAAGACCACAGTTCTGGATGGGCAGGGTAGGAAATGGGGAGCTGGTGCTCTGGGTGTTTGCTTTTATGCATTATGTTTGCAGAGTGTCCCTCTCTCCAGAAGAAGCACAAGCCAAAGACAATTTTTAGACAAACTCCCCACCCCACTGGTCTGGGTAGGTGTTGTCTCTGAGTAAAGATAGTATATAGGAGTTTTCTCCCTTTTGAGGGAAGCTCTTGGGTTCTCCTGGAGTACATGGGAGTTCTATTTCTGATTTTTGTGGTACTGGTGGAGTGTGAGGGGATATCTTTTGGAGGGCTGGATAAGACTCATAGGAAAGATCTGCTTTTGAACCTATCTGAAAGGTCCGACTCCTAGGCATTTACAAACCAAGCTGCATGTTTTTAAAGAGCTTTTCTGGTGGCTGAAGGTAAACGTAAGGAATAATCACATATGGTCTGAAACACAAGAAAGACAATTGCCTCGCTGTTTAAATAGCCCTCCAACTGTGTGTTTTATCAGGGGTGGGCTTTTCTCACATGCAGCTTTGACTAATTATTTGTTTATTTGATCTTATGTTTCATTCATAGAGTAAGCCCAGGGATGTCATTTAGAGAGGCGCACACACACCACCTCAAATTTAAGGCCACTTGGCTGTCCTTACAAATCACTTATATTTCAGGTAAACTGACTCACTAGGCTTCTACTGTGGTTACATTAAATGGGCCTATACCCTATGGCAAAGCCACAGATCCGTTGACTTAAACAAAAGGAGTGTAGCTGATATACTGATATTATGAGGCATTTTAAAATTCACCAAAAAAATTGTCTTAAAATGTACTGGATATTTTTTTTCATTTCAACCATTGGGACTTACTTCTGAGCAGAAGTATTTAATGTATTCAATATTGAATATAATATCAAATAGCCAGTGTTTGATTCTTGCAGGGCAGAGTATGTTTGGCAGGATTATCAGAGGGAGCACGACTCAAAAGCCTGCTCTTGGATAAACTAACTGCCAGAAACAATTTTCTTCAGATCATTGACATGTTACTTTTATACCTCATGTTAGCACATAGTTCATCTGTCTGAAATGCAGGGTGCTATCCTGTGCTCCTTAAATGTTGCCACTGAATCTGCTCCTTCTCTCTCTCTCTCTCTCTCTCTCTCTCTCTCACACACACACACACACACAGTGTGAATCAAATCTAAAATGACACTCCGAGTTAGATCTAAAGCTCAAAGAAGCATGTTTTTAAATAACAACAACAGAGGGTGAAGGGCACTTTTACAAAGGAAAGGAAACGTCTCAGAATGTGATCTTTCAGCTCCATAGTAACCCCAAACCGCATTTGTCAAGGACCTTGAGAGGAGACACCCACTATAAGAGTGAGTTCCTCTAGGCCTCTTTCCGCTGCAAAATCACTTCTGATCACCCTTTCCACAAAACACAGTCAAATGGTATTCTTAAGTTCAAGTGTGCTTTCGGTGTGAGTGGGATATGAACCAGGCTGTGAATTTTCAACATGTATTCATTTGCAAGGAACTTTAGGTGAGGAAGAGGGAGAGAAAATGAAACAACACAAAGATTTCTCAGGGCACAGAGACCAGTGTCTCGGTTTTCTTTTCTTTCCCTCTTCCCCCACCCCCTTTCCCAGCTCAACAGCCTTTGAAGATGGTTCCCTTTTGTATTCAAGCTTGGACACTTTCTTCCGGTCATTGATGAACGCCTCTCCCCATACAAACTTGCTGTACCCATATGCTCTCACCAGAGTCAATGCTAACCATTTCATATTACCCTCCACTCCATGTCAGCGCCTTGCTGGAATTTTCAGCAAGCTGTATGTGCATCAGTTCTCAAATCTGTCTCTTTTTCCTGAAGAAAACATGGGGCTGACTTTTGTCCAGACTGAGAGTGACTTTTTAGAGTATGTTTATGTCTGATTATTTCTAAAGCTAAGCCTCACCGTGGACTGTTTAATTTTGCTCCCACATTAGGAGAAACAGCCCGTGTCCTCCATAAGGAAGGCCAACAACAGCCCTTAGGCATTTCGAATCCTCACTTTGCTGTTATAATAGAATGTTCTTGGACATTAATTAAAAATAACAGTTTATTCAGCAAGGAAAGGGAATGACTACATTCAAGGTTCTGTTTTGAATCAGTTGAGTTCAACGACATTAGGCCACCACCCACAAAACAGCTGATCAAAAACACATTGGATTTAAGTCCATTGTTAAGTTAATTTAGGCTGCAATCCTATGCACATTCATTTGATAATTTTGCTCTGGAATAGGCACACAAAGGGTTGCATCGTTCAGGGGGTGCCAATTTGAATAAAATATTGGGGGACTCAGGTAAGCCCTGCCCTGCACAATCAATCACAAAATGTGGCGTGCACACCATTTGAATGTAACTGCCTGTCAACTTGGGGGGGGGGGGAACTCCCTCAAATATTTTATTATGGGGGCCAAAAGGACCTCAGCCCCTAAAAGTTGGCTCCTATGGAACTGTTAGTGGTTTTTAATCACTTCTAAAGGGATTCTTCAGCCTGTTTTCACACATTACAGAGTCACATATCTGTTTTCTACTGAGTGTACAATTAGCAGGAAGTCACAGCCAATACCTGTGTGGTATCAGTGTTTTCAAACACCTGTATGAGTTCTTTTCAGTACAGTGGTACCTTGAGTTAAGTACTTAATTCGTTCTGGAGGTCCGTTCTTAACCTGAAACTGTTCTTAACCTGAAGCACCACTTTAGCTAATGGGGCCTCCCGCTGCCGCTGTGCAATTTCTGTTCTCATCCTGAAGCAAAGTTCTTAACCCGAGGTAATATTTCTGGGTTAGTGGAGTCTGTAATCTGAAGCGTATGTAACCCGAGGTACCGCTGTATATGCTTTACTTAGGTAAAAAAGCCACTTAGGTTTATGTATGTGAAGTAAGAAAGTACTTCTTCATGCAGTGCATAGTTAAAACTATGGAATTCACTTTCACAAGATGTGATGCTACCAACTTGGATGGGTTTGAAAGATGGTTAGATAAATTCAAGAAGGAAAAGGTTATCAATCAATAGCTACTAGCCCTGATGGGTATGTTCTACCTCCACTGTCAGAGGGAATATACCGTATTTTTTGCACCATATCACTCACTTTTTTCCTCCTAGAAAGTAAGGGGAAATGTCTGTGCGTGTTATGGAGGGAATGCCTACGGGTGACATGCCTACGGATTTTCCTCCTCTAAAAACTACGTGCGTGTTATGGTCGGGTGCGTGTTATAGAGCGAAAAATACGGTACCTCATTCACACAGAAACAGAAACACTCACACACCTCTCAATACCAGTTGCTGGGAATAACGGCTTGGGAAAGTGCTTTGTGCTCAGGTCCTGCTTACCACAGACATCTGGCTAGCGGCTGTGAGAACAAGACATTAGACTGGAGAGGCCACTGGCCTCAGTGGGCTCTTAAATATAAAGAGGTGCATTTCAAAACACCAAAATCCTTGTTACAATGTCACCTATCAAATCCCAGCAACACCCCTGGACTCCAGCTTCCCACTGCAGCAACCAGCTTTAAGGTAAAGGTAAAGGTACCCCTGCCCGTACGGGCCAGTCTTGACAGACTCTGGGGTTGTGCGCCCATCTCACTTAAGAGGCCAGGGGCCAGCGCTGTCCGGAGACACTTCCGGGTCACGTGGCCAGCGTGACATCGCTGCTCTGGCGAGCCAGAGCCGCACACGGAAACGCCGTTTACCTTCCCGCTGGTAAGCGGTCCCTATTTATCTACATGCACCCGGAGGTGCTTTCGAACTGCTAGGTTGGCAGGCGCTGGGACCGAGCAGCGGGAGCGCACCCCGCCGCAGGGATTCGAACCGCCGACCTTTCGATCGGCAAGCCCTAGGCGCTGAGGCTTTAACCCACAGCGCCACCTGCGTCAAATCCCAGCAACACCCCTGGACTCCAGCCTCCCACTGCAGCAACCAGCTTTATCTGACCTCAATGGCTAGCAATTCACTCCCACCCAAGAGCTCTTGCTCAGTTGGCTTGCGAATAGAGCCTTCCAGCTCTGCCTCTCCACATTCCCAGGGTTGTAAACCGGGAGTCCTCTAGGCCTTTCCTCCCAAAATATCCACTTGGGGAACAAGTCCCTCGTGCCAGTTCTAACAATGTCTCGGATCTAAAAAGAAGCTCATCCAATCCTCCTTGTGATGGTGGGCAACTCACTGCTGCAGCCTTATGGAACTAGCAGCAGGGGGAGTTCCAGTCTGGCAAACCTTCGTTTACCCTGGTTGCACATTCCTCACAACAAAGTTTTTGGATGGAGTCCTCTCTCCACCTAGGTGGCTTCCTACCTGCAAGGTCCTGGGATTTGGTTCTTGCCTGGTATTGCTTAGACTTGGTCATAGAAGAGTGTGTGAGTGTGTTTGTGAGAGAGGGAGGGAGGAAGGGAGAGATGTGTCCTCCGTTTTTGCCTCACTCGCTGATTTGAATGGGAACAGTGACACTTCAATCCTAAATACATTTACTTGGAAACAAAATCCCATTGATTCCCACTGAACTTCCTAGACCTGCAGTGCTATGCACAATTTTCTAGAAGTAAACTTCATCTGAACACAATGAGATTTATTTCTGAGTGAACAGTTGTAGGATTGCACTTTATGTGTATCATGTTTAAAGGTAAAGGTACCCCTGACCATTAGGTCCAGTCGCGGATGACTCAGGGGTTGTGCGCTCATCTCACTCTATTGGCCGAGGGAGCCTGTGTTTGTCCGCAGACAGTTTTTCCGGGTCATGTGGCCAGCATGACTGAGCTGGATACAAATAATTCCAAACTCCATTTCTTTTCCTTCTCCACTCCTATGCTGTGTTCATGCATGTTAACTGGTCAGGTTCAAACCTCTTTAACGGAAATGACTCTCAATCAAGGTTCTTTGTAGCGGCAAAAGGAGTAATATCTTCCAAGGATCCACATAACATTATAAGCCACCAGGTTCCAGGGACCAGTTTGGCCTGATGTTTCAGATTCAGCCAGAGGGTACCCTTGTGCTCCATGTCTTAAAAGGACCTGAGTGATGGCGATCAGAAATGCAAATGGCGATCAGAAATCGGTTGTAGGTGTAAGTGGGGGGAATGGGGGGTCAAATACACTCTCTTCTTTAATTTTCAAAGCAGGTGCTGGAAAATTTACAAGGGCAAAGGCCTGATAGACTTAGCTCTAAGATGCAGCTCCATGGGCATAGCCAAGGGGGGGGGAGGGAGGGGCAGCTGTCCCCCTAAATCAATAAAAATAAAAAATATAGAGCACACTGAGGTTCTGCCCCCCTAACAAAAGGCCTGCCCCACTCCAAAAAAATCCTGGCTACGCTCATGTGCAGCCCAATTCAATACAAGCTTATTCGGGAGAAAGTCAAGATAACCTACATCCTTGGAGGAAAAACACACACACAGTTCTGAATGGAAACACCCAAGCGCAATATATACACGCATGGCACATTCATCAGTACAGTATGAAGGGGTGACACCCATATGTCAATGAGCCACCGCAGATCAAAAAAAGACCGAGAGGGCTCTTTCACAGCATGTCGAAATACAATGTCTTTCCATTCCTAGAGCAGTTTCCTTCGTGGGGTTGTTACCCCCCACGCCTTGGGCATTGGAAGTCCTCGAGAAAAGAACGTCCACGTCGTGTGAACAGCACACTTGTGTGCTCGTGCTTAAGCCTCGAATACTTTCCTAGACCCCCTTGTGAGCAAACATGTTTAGGATTATGATAGTGGTGGGGATGTAAAAGTGGCGTGGCACGGCTTCATTCCCCCCCCCCCGCCCTGCCCTGCCCTGCCCCCGCTCAGCTCCCCAATGCGCTTGTCACAGCTAGATGGGATTTGGTGAGGATGCCGAAGTTCTTCTAAAGCGCCTGTCGTCTTCACTTTTGCTCGCATAGCGTGTACATACTCGACTAAATAGAAAGCAGAGATGTTAGGGGCGTGATCGCGGAGTGGGGGGGGGAGGGCCTCCCTTCCCCTCTACCCTTTCTCTGTTTGCAAAATAATGCTCAGTGTGAGCTGCCATAACAAAATACAGGGCCAGTTTTTACACACACACACTGCATTCTCAGAGGACTCTTAATTCCGCGCGTCTTTGTATCTACGAGGATCAGGCAACCGCTGATTTAAAGGCAGTGTCCCATTTATTGAAGCCCGATCCTCAATCGTGCTAAAATTAGTGGAATTCACAACTTCAGCCCAAGTGCTTAGGCTTAACTGCGTGAGAGAGCGCTCGCTGTGTCCTCTGACGATGTGTGTGTGAGAGATGTTGTAGTATATAAACCCTCTGTCTCTTCAGTCATTCTAGCACTGCTGCTAGAGAGGTGAAGCACTTCAACAACAACTGAACAGCACCAATGATAATGATCACGTTCTGCAACCAACATGCCTGGACACATTAACTTGGAACCAAGCCCTATTGAAAGCAATGGAGTCTTCATTCTAATGACCGATTTTCATTCATTCATTAAGCAACTTTAAATCCCAGTGATTTCAGCCGGAGAGATGTGAACTACGACCCACCACATCTCTTAGGTCCCATTGATTTAATCCTTTTGCTGCTTCCAACCCAAGCTAAGGGTGTGCCCAGACTGCTGCCTTCCAAGCGCGTGTTGAATGCTCCGATTAAATAACTTTTAAAAAGTGCTCCAGGATATGTGGTTTGGTCGGCACTGATTTAGTAGGCAGAATTTACACTGATCTTTACACTGCTTATTTTCCCCCTCCTCATCCAGAGCACAGCACTTCTCTCCTTCTGCACAGTTCTTTCTCAGCCTCACTAATCCTGCTCGGTTTTACACGTAGAGGGATAAAGCTGGAGAGAGATTCACGCAACCCTCCGATTTAAGGGGAGAACGTCAGAGGAGATGCATGGAGGGGGTTTCGTAGCTTATCCCCATCGAAAGTATTAGTATTAGTATTATTACTGTCATCATCATCACCAACACCACCATCATCACTACTACTACTATTAGTGTACAGACATTTTGTCTAGACGCAGGAGAAAAGAAAACACCACAGCTAAATTTGCAAACCTTTGTAAACTACCCTGGAAGAAAGCTCCATTGAACAGTGTGGGCTTTACACACACAAAAAAAACACACCATGCATTGAGTTACTAAACCAACCGTCGTGCAATCAAGTGAGATAAAAGAGCAAACAGCCATAGCAGCAGAGTTAACGATGAAAATACGTTTAAAACAAAATAATAACCTTGACCATGAGCCTCAAGACCAGTGGCGAACACCCTAGAGAAAGGATTAATGAGGACTGGAGCCACCACTTAAAAAGTCATGCTTTTTGCCAGCGACGGCCTAGCTTTAAGATCGTCCTGGTGTTCAAAGAGGGCATTCAGAAAATGAGATCTCCCAGGGAATCCGGGCTCCAGAATTCGAAAGTCACAGGTGACTGAGATCTATTAGGAAATATAGGTCTCAGCCCGTTCTCTTTTCATGCCAGACCTCCCCTTAATTTGTGGATTGGGATCCCACTCGTGAGTCACAGCCATTCGTAACGAAAAGAAGCAACTTTGGCAGATTTTTCAAATAATCCTCTTTGAAGAAGTCCCACCACACACGCTCCCTTCTTTTCTCTCCCTTGCAAAACGCGCCCATAAACAATGTAAACGTTTCGAAGCGAGGACAGCGAGCCCCGTGGAGAGAAACGAGGCCAGCGCGGGAGCACTATTCCCATTCATTTCAATGGGAGAACCTCCCTGATGGACTATGGCCTTCGGTGTTAATGGCGCCTAATTTGTTGCCAGTCTTGACCTTCTTACTTTCTTTTTCTTATATTAACTGAAGCAGGTTGAACAAGGGGCCGAGGGGTGGGGGAATCTGGTTGCAGGCGCGTTGTGTTTGTACAGAAAGCAAGACTAATTGGATTATATGCAGATCATCTCTCTGAAATTAAGGCAGGGTGCACGTGCCTCCTCAAGATTTCCTGAGCAAAATAAGGAAGGAAGGTAGGACGGAAGAAGACAGGAGAGACTCTGTATCAACCCTCATTTTCAGACAATCAACAACCTGGGAAGAAAGGTTTTCATATTTCGCCTTTTCCTTCGCATTTTTGCATTGCAGGGCGCGCTTTTCACTTTTGGGCGCATCTGCTGTTGTACTGTATTTCCTTGTAGCCAATTGAGCAGTGGAGCCCGCGGGGTTTGTTTTGGAATGGAAAAGGGAACCTGCAAGCCCCCCCCACCCCCACTCCGTGTGTGTGTGTTTGAGAGACGAGAGGAAGAGAGAGATTTTGAATTCCATGCTAAACTAAACTGAAGCCAGTGTATTAGTAGGCTATTACTTTTACCTTTAATAACATTGTGGTTGCGTAGGTCAAGGGAGTGTGAAACAGGGGGGGGGGGTTAGATATTTTCAGCCATGCTTGTGTTGCCACCAGCTTTACGCTTGGAGAACTTCGGCCCTCAGAACTCAAGACTAAAGCGCAAAAATATTTGGAGAAGAAGCTTAGCTGGGCAGGAGCTTTCTTGCAGTCTGTCGCGGCCTGTTTGTATTTAGCACCAGGATGCTGTGCGCGCCTTTAAGTTCCATTTTAAAATCCTCCGCTTGCTAGTAAGTGTGTTTAGAACCCGGGTGGCAATCTTCTTTCACACGTTCCCCGCGTGACTCGCAATCCAGTTACACCTGAACTCAAGGGATGTAGGCCTGTAGGTTATCCGCGCGCTTGCTGTCATCACTTTAATCCAAGCTCCTTTACTGCAAGTGGTTTGTGCATTGTCAGATTGCCGCTCACCGTTTCCTGACCGCCGGGAGGGGGACACATCAGTGTCATTACTGCAGTCCACACAGACACCCGCGTTTCCAATAATCACCATTGATTATTCTTCAGGAACACTCTCCTCTAAGGCCAACTCCCTGGTTCTACGCAGTTAGTGACAGCCTTTCCCCACCCCCCACCCCGAGCAAAACCAAAGTGTGCAGTCCTCGGTGCAAGGAATATTTTGCTTCTGTTAAAGTGCCAGGCACGCAGAGAACTGCAGCAGCAGCAGCAGCAGGGACCATTCTGTATCTTGCAAGCTACCAGCTATCATCTTCATCACCATTATCACCATCCTCGCCTTATGTACCGTGTACGTCACAGCAGCAAATCCTTTTACTTTCATAAAAAATAACAAGGCTGACAGTTTGCCCTTTGTGGTAGAAGCGCTTGCCGTTATCAGCACTGTCCCTGGTTCATGTAATGTAATAACAAACACACTAAATGAGTATCTCCCTCCATCACCCTCATTCCCAGATTGATTTAAGACGGGTTCTTGCCGAAATTTCCCCTTCCACTTAAATCTGGACTGCCCGCATTTCCTTTGGTGGCGAAATCTCCCCTGATTTCTGCCCATAGGCCCCAGATACCGCTTAACAAACCCTCTCCTGTTCTCCCATAGCTAAATGGTGGGGCTGGTTCCTGCCACCGCCCTCAAGGACAGCCAGATTTCCCCCCCCCCCTTCTCTCTCTTTTACCAGAAAAGGAACTATACCCTACAAAGCGAGGCGAGTAACGATGTTACCCACCCAGGATGGCCCAAGCCGAGAGTGGAAGCGTGGGTCCCACGTGTGTTGCACCCAGGAGTGTGTTTGACAGTGAGCTCAGAGCTGAAAGTAAACAATTCTATAGATTATTTCACGGGTCACAGAGGGGAAAAGCGCCTCCCTTAACAGACTGTCTGGATTCAGTGGCACGAGAGGCACCGGGATTGTCCATCAACATGGCGTTGTTCTCAATGAAGGAGAGAGAGAGAGTTTCGGTGCAGAGAACAAGTGAACTCCCCATAGCCCCCACGCCGTCGATCCGGGGCGGCTCTCAATCGAGCTTCGCCTGGCCTACGTTTTCACGCTCATGGACTTGCATCACTTCCCCGTCCCCAACCAAGCTCACAGTCCTGCTGGAGGTTTTCTAGGGCGGGGGCTGTGTCTGAAATAGGCCTTCTGAACGAAGAATCAGACCTACTTATTTTATTTGGAGCATGGGTAGATGTGACGGGCTCTGTTAAAGCTGCGTGCGCGTAAAGGGGCCTCCATCCAAGGTGCTTCCTTGCAGCATAAGTCCCTTTAGGTTCTGTCCTCGCCACACTTACTAAGGAGTAAACCCATCTGCACTCAGTAGCTTTTATTTCCGAATAAACAAGCTTAGGATCCCATTTGCATGTTTAGAATCACAGCCACCATAAAGCAACTCTGGCCTGGAGCCACGCTTCCATGAAATCAAGGAATATGTCTTCCTTCCAAGTACTAGGTCTGGAATTGACACAGAAGAGGAACATTTGAGCCTAAGCATGGTCTTTAAAACCAAGGGTGTTTACATTTAGCTCAATTTTACTGGGAGAGGGGAGGAAACACCTATTGTAATCTGGCACGAACTCGGCGGACTTTTCTTCGGAGTAAATAACCAAGTCTTGGGCTGAGCAAATATGGAAAATTGACATGACGCCTTTCCCTCTCTTTCCAAGGGAAAAGTGGCTGAGACTAGACACAATCCACGGCAAAGAGCAGGCTTTGCACATGGGCCGCTTCCCTAAGTTTCAGTGGGGCTTTGCGCAGAACCTCCCAGGGTATTGAGCCCGTCGTCTGAAATGTAATGGAGCCACCTTCTTGAGAGGATAGTTGCAAGCTAGTCCCGATGGCTTAAACGGAGCTCGAAGCGTCGACTCAGAAGTAAATAATCTGAAGACTGTAGGGGGGAGAGGGACTATTGTATGTATCCTTCTGAAGCTTCTAGTAGAGAGTGGGGGATAGACTTCATTCAGTATGGAAAAGTAGCCCTTCCTTCTTAGCAGGTCTTTCTGCTTATGTTACTCGATTAAGCGTCATGAACATAATAAACTCTATAAAAGTATTCTTCGCCTCTAGCAGAATGTCCTACTACCATACGTCTCCATGTTTTCTCCCCCCTCCCCGCTTTTTTTTTTAACAGTTCTGCGACGTGCCCCAATCATTCTCACCTCGGGGGTCACCTTTCCATGACCTTTGCTCTGTTTCAGCCAACCCTCCCCGCCCTCTTTACGCCGCGTGTTATGTCTGGCGTTTTACCCCCCCCTATACAAACAAACAAGCTGATCTTCCCAGAGCAGAGAAGAATTTCCTAGGCACACTCTATTGGGAGGCGGGAGTGGGGGACACGACTCGGCTTAAAATCCACCTGTCCTGGGCTGATCTTTGGAACCGAAGAGGGCCCAAAGTGTCCAAAATGTGCGCATTGGCCGCTTTTACGCGCGCTTGCTCAGCGCCATCGCAACCTTAGGGGAGTTTGTTTTTGCCGACTTTTTGCCGTGAGACGAATTTTTAGGGAATGAGACTTGGCTTGTGCCCCCAAATCAGAGAGTGCCTGAGTGACGAGCAGCGATTTCAAACAGGGAAAGAGAGCGGTGGAACAACTGCCCGCCTTGTACGACGGCGGGTAGGCAAAGATTCTTGGCAAGCGGCCCCAAAAGCCAAGCCAGCAGCCAGCGCGCAGCAGGCGCGGGTGGCGACATTACGCAGGGGGAGGAGAAGGACCGAGAATATCTCTTCCCCACCAGCTCCAAGGAGAGAGACAGGGTGGGGTTTTCGCACCCCCCCCCCTTTGCCTTTAATCTCCCCAGTGGGGTTGGGATATCTCTATCGCAGGTTGTCCTACACACACATACACAGAGGCCTTGAGGCTCAGAAGCCCCGTTGGCCTGCAGTAGCCACCAGCCCTCCTCGCAACCCGCAGAGAATCAACCCGCGCGCAGCTCCACCACTGTGCAAAAATAATTGCTAAGTAATCGATCGCGGCGAACTGCGCGGAGACGCTGCTGCGCCGACAGCCCCCTCCTCTCTCGCCGCCCCACCGACCCAACCAATGCGGAAGGAGATCGGATGGCCGGGAGACGGGCTAGCGAATTGTGCCGGGGGGGGGAGGAGGAGGACAGGGGCAGGGCTGTCTCTGGTGCTCAGCATGCAAGTCACCTTTGGAATTGGTGACCGAAGGAACGGAGAAGCAGGTGGCGGAGGGGGTGGCACGGAATATATATATTTAAAAAATCCAGTTCTTCACCTCCCTTCCTTGTGGGCATTCCCAGACCCTCTAACACCCCACCCTGGCCCGGCCCGGAGCTAAGAGCAATGAAATGCTTTATCGATGAAACGATTATTCAGACGGTTTAACTAATAAAAGGGCTCATCGATCGCCTTGAAATCACATTATTTATAGACAGCTTGTCAGGGCACTCTCCAGACGCGCGCTCGCCCCCAGAGTTAAGCTTTGGGGCTTTCCCGCTGGAAGGAGAGAAAGGAGACCCTGAGGAACTGGGGAGATCCCAGGAAAGGCCGCATGACAGGCTCGTCCTAATGTTCGAAAAAGGCTTGTCGAAAAATGTCCTGTTTCGGCTGCTGACCCAATATCTCTCTGGCTCCGAAATCTCTCCTTACAAACACCGCCAGAGGCCAAAGAGCTGTGGATTTGGTATGCAGAGGCCGTAGAGATCGAAAGTGGCCGCAGTCATAGCAGCCCACTGGGTAGCCGGGGAGCAGGGAAAGCAAAAAGGCAGGCAGGCAGGCAGGTCGGTTTGCTGTCTCTCTCGCTCGCTCTCTCCTGCCCGACAGCCTGCAGGCACCCTGGATCTGGTAGTAGCATCCGTGCCATCGCTTCAGATAATCCGGGTCGACTCTGAAATCTCCAGTAGCCGGATCCGCGCCACCCCAATTAAACCAACATAGCGGAGGTTTCCACTGACTTTTTTAATGGAAAGGGTCTAGCGTTTCCGGTCATGCAGGTTGCAACTTGGGCGTTTCAAGCTGTTTTCACAGCAGCCTTGCGGGGGGGGGGGGAATCTCGGTCCCAAACGAGAAAGAAATCCTAGCGATGTGGCAGCTGAGATTCCTTCCAAGTTTTAAAATATATTTAGGATCTGGTTACTGCCTTTGTCTCCAGGACATTTATGCACATAAACCTCTTTGAAGAAAATTCTACGACGCACATCGAGAGAGAAAGAGAGACAGACAGAATATGTACGTCCACGCACCTAAAAGGCACACACATAGCAGTCACACTGCATGGTTAAATCGTAACTTCTTATTGACACCCGAAATAACATTTTCTTCAAACTCAGAGCTCCGATTTGGACGTGCTTTGCGAGAAATAAATGCAGTCCGCCAACAATTTACTCGAGAGTAACCCCAATGGAACTTCCCTGCGACTACTCCTGAGTAATATTATTTAAACGGGCAGCCTTTCTATATAAATCTACAAACATCAGGGGTTTTCTATCTGTATATGTGTCTATAGCTTTTGAAACACATGTTAAACCCTAAGATGTTTTTTATTTTAAAAAAAATGTTTTCATTTCCATCATTTCAAACGAATAATCTCAGTCCTTACCTGATCTGCCAGTCCTGGGAGTCGTGTAGTTTTTCTCTAATTCCATTCTGATTTTTCAGGACTTGGTGAAATGGACAGAGAGGGGTAAAAAAAAAAAGTTTCCACTTTTTTCCTTTTTTTTTTTTTTTAGGGGCTGCTTGCAGGTTGGAATAATTCAACTCTTCCGCTCCCCGTCGAGCCTTTGCAGCTGATCAGTGAGCTGAAACTAAACGTTTTAGGTGGGAAGAAAGCCTCCGAAGGAACCGTGAAATGATTAAGGAACTAAAGAGCTTCTCGCCATGTGAGATCATGTCCTGTTCTCTAAAAACATCACAAGATGTCCCCAGACGCAGCCAAAACTCAAGAAGCTCTGACATCTGTTGTAGCAGGAATCAAAGTTTGTTTGCAGCCTTAAACTGTTACTGGAGCTGTTTACAGAACAACGTTGTGGAAGGAAGGCGGAGGCAGAAAAGGCGCCATTGATTTAACTGAAACTTACAGGATTTGGAGAAAGTAAAGTAGCCGGTCAACTTTTCATTAAAAACCCATTCACTACCATTAAATGGGACAATAAATAGAGACTGATGGATACACAGAGAGAGAGAGAGCTCTTGGCAGCGTATTCGCCTGGAGTTATTAAAATTGCACGTTGCTCTCCAAAATAAAGCCGAACCAAATTTAAAAATAAGAGAATGAGAGAAAGGGGGGGGGACCCTTGCTATTGAAGCCAACGCCTGGGGGGTGGAGATCAAGAAGAAGAAAGAACACGTAAAAAAACCCCAAACCCAAAGTAATTATATATTTCTTATTTTGAAGTCGAAATATCATTTTCCCTGGATGAAGGGTTATTTGCTTTCGTGTTTATAAAACGCAACAAAGCCAATGCATGTTTTAGGTGCTGCCATGTTCCAATGGTCCTTATAGTGCAATGAAACAATGTCCTCTTTTTAATTTTTTTATTATTTGTTTCATATGTCAACACGGCCAACTCATCTTTGGTCGTCCCGTCCTCACTAGTCACAGTAGTGCCTCCTAACACAGCTGTACAGAAAGGCACGGAATCTCTGGAAATAACTTCCAGATCTATCCGCGCAAAGGATGTATGGGAAAACGTTCAGTTCTTTCATTCGTCGCGTGTTGGGAGTTGGGGGGAGGGATGGAGAGAGAGAGGGAGAGATAGACTGTATTATCCAAACGTATTAATAGCCCGTATTCTGACCGTCTGTCCCCGCCTTTTTCAACAGAAGATGCTCGATTCTTACACAGGCTGTAAGGCTCTTACACACACGCCTTCAATTCTAATAAAGAAGGGGTGGCATTTTTTAAAGAGAAAATTAAATATTAGCCACGACACTATGGGGCGGGGGGTGGGAAGGAATGGGCTTTGCACTTTAATTTCCTTCACTGTAATAGTCGGCCTGATTAATTTTGAAATATTCATGCCTGTCTAAAATAAATCTACTTGTTCCACCAGGCAGCTAAGCCACTCATTCTTTGCTGTCTGTCATTACAGTTGAACTTGGTATCAAAATAGTTTCTTAATCTAGACCATACACAGACACACACACACACACACACACACACACACACTTCTCTCTCCCTTCGAGTGCAGGAGAGATGGATGCTTCAGTGAGTTCAGTTTTAGGGAAGCGAAGTAGACCGAGCGAATGAACAATATTGGGGGTGAGAAAGACCCCATGTCGATAGAATGGCAAACGGTCCATTTATGCAAAATAATTCTCTTCACCATGCAAAGGGAGGTAAAAAGGCATTCTTCCCCTCACATCTCCTCCTGCAGCTGCTGCTGGGGAGCTAAACTGCTACCTGTCTCCGTTACAGATTGAAAGGTGGGTCTTTTGGTCTTTTAAATTAACCAGGAGGCCGCCTTCTTCAATCACCTTAAGGCACCTTAGGCACAATTCGTCAACAGGGACTTGGGAGAAAATAGCCTGAGTTTAGATAAAGCATCTTCTGCCAAAACAAAAAAGAAAACTAAACCTACATTCCCCAGGATTTAGTCCTATCCATGCAAACGCATGGTAAATTGTTTGGATCATGCTCTCAAAACATTTGCCAGTGGAAAATGTGCATGGTGTGTGCTTGTGTACAAGCCTGCTGAGCATGCGCGTGTTTCACAACACAGCCAAATTTAAGTCCTTCCGCTGTCCAGTCCTGCCCCATGTTTACTGGAAAGTAATTTCAGCTGAGGTCAACTAGATTTACTTCCAAGTCATTGTGCTACATAGCTTGCGACTGTTTAATAGGATAGCTTACTGGGAAGTAATTCAAACAGGGCTTTTACTCGCATGTATTGTGTACGTAGGATTAGGTCCATTGATTTAAACAGGATATATTTAAGCACTTGCTTAATTCTCCCACTGATATTTATGGGGCTGTAATGACTTAAAGGTTGTCTAGATCCTGCCCCCCCAAAAAATATTTTCAAGGTCTTTGAGAAACAATAGATCACATTTTTAAAGAAGAAGAAAAAGAACCTGGAAGGTATTGACTAACAGTTCGAGGATCCCAGTAAATTATACCAGTGGTTGTATTGTTTTCAGTAACCCAAAGCTGGAAATTCGCTTATCCGCAATAATGCATCCTTACAAGTGAACTCTGTTCATATAACCAGGATGTAAATCCATGCAAACTCCGGGAAAATAACCATCATACCAATAAAATCGTTCTTCTATTTATTTATTTATTTATTTATTTATTTATTTATTTGCAATAAATCTCCATTGCTTGTAGGTCATGTGCCATTGCAAACAAATTATTTATTTATTTCATAAATATGTGAACCGCCTTTCGCACACAGTACTTACGAAAGCTTAGACCTAAAACTGGATTTTTACAGAAGCATAGGATGACATGCGAGCGCGCACGTTTGAAAATATTAGATTAGATGAAAATAATACAATTGCTTTGTTACAGATGGAGCTAGGTGCAGGTAAGATCGATTAAAACTGATGAGGATGAGGAGAGAGGAAGAGGAAGGAGGAGCATCCACTGAAAACTAAGGATGATCTGGTTTACTTGAAGTAGAATTCTTTAGTAGTCTATTCTTTCTAAGCAATTTTATTATTTTGAGCCGCCCACGCCCACGCCCCCTTTGAGGAGGAAGAAGGGCCTCTACATTTGTAATAATAAATAAAATAATACATAAATGTGCAAACCTTTAGGCTAAGCCTCTTTGAAAGTAGTAGGACCCAGGCACATGCACAGGATCCGGATTGATAAACAAGGGGGAAGTGCTCCCCCCCCCCTTCAAAATATTGGCGCCTCAGTTCTAACTAAGCGCCCTTGTTTCCAGGCGAATGTATTGGGACCGTGGTGTTTCATGTTTACATCTCCAACACGCTTCCAGGTCTTCCCCACCGCGCCTCCGAGCACAGCCCCACTTTCCCTCGGGTGGACATTTTTGCGCGTCACAGGACACAATCCTCTGCCAAACGCTCTTGCCCAAACCCCACCGCCACGAGTCCCCAACACGCTACAATGGGCCTTGCGCAGGAGAACTGTCCGGAGAATCGCGCCAGTTGTATCCCAAACGTAGTAGATATCAAAATATTTCGAGACGCAGCTATTTGCGTTAAAAAAACAAAACAAAACAAAACACGCCCGAATTGACTTTCTGCATATTTTGCCTCTGCTTTCAGCTGCATTACTTCCCTTTTTTTCTAACGTCTCAGTCGCCTGATTTGTTTATATATTATATAAATAACACACACACACGCTGCTTTGCTTACTCTGAAATAAAACCATCCCTTTCGACTTACAAGAGAATGCGGTGTCATATGAAAAACGCTCCTTGTGTAAAGAGGAACTGTTTCTAAACCCAGTAAAAACATATTCGAATTTTACCATTAAAAAAATGTGTCTGGCTTCCTTGATCCTAGTTTGCAAGGGGGGAAGTTGCTTTGTTTTTCATATCCCTCCCCCCCAAAACCCCAACCCTATAAAGATTTTGCACTTGTTTACTTAACCCTCACCCCAATTGCAGAGCGTTACAAGGTATTCAGAAAGGAAGAATGAAAACAACCGGGGCGGCGCGGGTGGGGGCAGGATTTTCGAAGGCAAACAGTTCCTTTGGCAACATCCATCCTCGTGGCTCCTCACCAGCGGGGCTGGACGTCATTGCATCTCTGGCATTGCAGCGCCGTGTACGCGCGTGTGTGTATATGCACCCGAGTAAAAGAGACGTTTCATTCCCACCTTGAAACATTCGTGTGCAATCAGATCTAACGCCTTTTTACCAGGAAGTGAACCTCACCAGGAGCAAAAGCACTTGCTTCACAGTAAACATGGCTAGGACCCGGCAGCTGGGTGTATGCTTTATTCTGATCTGTGTGACTAATTCCAAGTAAACCTGTTTAGGATTTGAAAGGGGGAGGGGAGAGATGTTTATATAAAGGCATATGTGACTATTTGGGGATACCAATACAGACACCTATTTGCGTGTGAATGCATAAATCCTGCATTCTACTTAAGCAGCAGCATTTAGCTTTAAACTGGTGCAGGCTTCTCTCTAGAAATACAATTTTCGGTGGCATAAAATCCCACTGAAACAAAAGGTACTAACTATCGAAGAATCAGGTGGGGGGGACAGTCCCAATGAAACTACGCTTTTGACTGGGTTGTGGGTCTGACTGCCCCCTTGCAAATGAAGGCATGTGTTGCATTTCTAGACCTATATTGACCCATAGCCATGTAAGATACCAGCGCATAAATGCCCGCGCCCACACCTACGCGTAACAGGCATATCAGCTGACCCATGTTCCATAATGTATAAGCCTGTTCGGAAACGGGCTTGCTGATTATCCATAGATGCCCTTGTATACTTGCATGGATAGGAGTCAGCCCACTCAGTATCAGTCAGGTTGTGGGTTTGAGCGAGCCTATACACACTCACATACACCTTTATGCCTAAACTATTGATTTTCACTCAGTGCGCGCGCAAACCGTTGCGCATTGAATAGCTAGAAAGGGCAAAACCTGTAGTTTGCATCTACACCCGTCGGTAGCGCTCAAATAAATTGATAGTCCCCACAATCAATTTATTCCTAATATTTGTTTTTAAACATAAATGCGTGCGTGCACGTGTGTGTGTAATGTTGCCTCTTGAGAGCATGGGTGCCAACAGCACAGGCTCAGGTCAAGAGAATCGCCCCTAACCTCATCAAGAAAGAAACGGTTTCTATCCGGATTCCCACTCACACCCTTTTGAGGATTCCAGATTCAAAGTTTGCAAGCGGAGTAGCTCTTTTGAACTACTGTACTGCCATTGGTTTGGGACGATTCTTCCTCTCCTTTGGTAGTAACCTGTTAGCTAAGGGGGGTGGGGAGTGTGCAGCCCAATCTTTGAGCATTTGAGAAGAAGTTTCCTTATATTTGGTGGTACTTTCCCCAAGTACATTAAATACACATAGACTTGCAGCCGGGGGAGAAAGTCTCGTAGAATTCCGTGGAACTTTCTTCCAGATGCATAAGGGAGGTTGGCTAGCGCTCACCAGCTGGAAATAGTGGATCAGCATAAGATTGGTATTGGTAAACTGAATCCGGACTAGTAGACGAATCAAGGAACTCGGAACGTATATCTTTTCTGCACAAAGAACCTAAACCTTTTCTGGACCCACTGCTGGAGTGACTTTGACTTGGGTGTGGGCTCATTGTCCAGGAAAAGAGGTGACGATTACCCAGGAGTCCTTTGTGACCAGTGAGCGTTTGAGTCGCGGCCCGTCTTGAACAGGATCTCTCTCTGTGCAAACCAGTTCCCAAACTGTAAATGAGTGGCATGTCCTAAGGCTGCGGTAGTGGAGGAGAACGTTAAACATACCAGAGCGTCTTGACAGGATTGTATTTAACCGTAGGAATAACAATAGAAACAAGCCATTACCGACGCAGCAGAACACCCTCGACACGGCTCTTGTCTGCACACTTACTTACCAAGGAAGGGTCAAGCCCCATTGAACTCAGTGGGGCTTACTTTTGAGTAAAGCTGCACAGGATCGCCCTGACCCCATTGCGCATTGCATGGTTGCATTGCAGCTGAGCTGGTGTGTGCCATCCCAGGCCAAGACAAGCTCGGAGCTAGTAAACGACGACACTATCACCAATAAGTTTTTAAGCCACCTTTGCTCGCCTCCCAGTTATGTGCATCACAAACCCAAAATGAGGTTCATTCCACCCATGCACGGAGCATAAATGTCAGCGATTCTCAGCCTAAGGCCTAGTTCCCCTTTCCTTTCATTTTCTCAGTGGCTTTTCAGAACACACACATACAAAACAATCCTCTCCCGGGTTTAGTAGTGGAACTAACACTTTGGAGAAAAAGGCTTCTGAATGGCCTTTGGCGGCACAGACTTTGTTAAGTGCTTTCCCGAGGAATCCCCTCCCCTTTTCCAAAGCTAATACCTTGACTGAGTTAAACAAAAAAACAAAAAACCACCAGTTGCCACCAGGAAAAAATCCTGCGCATTGTTGTTGCAAAGAAGACAGTTGCACTGGGGGGGGGGGCGAGGGGTTTGTTGAGAGTCTCTGACCCTTTCAACCCCTCCATGCGGCGTCATAACAATCACAATGTCTTGGCACCTTAATCTTCGGCCTCTTTTTCCGCGCAGTTTGAACAGCACCGCGGCCGCCACACCCGCGCAGGTGGCGCGGCGCAGGGCGCACACGCGCAATCGTTGCCATTTACCAAACATCAGGGCTTTTTTGTCGCTCAGCGGACACACGCTGCAAACAGGTAAGGCGGGCCAGCTAACCCAGAAAAGATAAAAGACAGGGGGTTGGGTTGTTGTTATTGTTGTTTTAAATCTCCAGAGATTAGCAACAAAAGGAAATCAAACAGAGAAGAAGAAGAAGAAGAAGGAGAAGAAGAAGGAGAAGAAGGAGAAGGAGAAGGAGAAGGAGAAGGAGAAAGGCAGACAAGGTAGAGTGTGGGTGGGTGCAAACTCTGAAATAGCTGCCCGCGTAGAAACATTTGACATTACGGTAGGGAGGAGGAGGGGAGTGTCAGCTCACAAAAATCACCTTTCACTGACAGTTACTTTTTTTTAAGGGGAGGAAGGGCAGACACTTAAGTAAAAACAACATCCCACCTGCAGATTTTAAAAAAAGAGTTTACGTCCCGCTGAGCTGACTTTTGAAGAAAATTGTATTGCTATTAATTAGTAGTTATTGTATTGCTATTAATTGCTGCATAGGAAACTGCTCAAATATTGAGCGAAGCCGTTGGTTCATCTGGGATAGCTCACTCGGTAGATCCTGAGGGTCCTGCGTTCGAGCCCCACGTTGGGCATAAAATTCCTGTCTTGCAAGGGGTTGGACTAGATGACCCCTGGGGTACCTTCCATCTCTACAAAACAGGCTCCGTATTGTCTACTCACTGGCTGCGACCTTCCGGCAGGGCCACCTGGGAGACTCTTAAGAGGAGGCGTCAGGGGTCAAATCCTGGGCTTCATGCAAACAAAGAACGTGCTCCACCACCAGGCGGTCGCAGCTCCCCTTAATCTACGCGCGTCGGGGCTTTTAGGTGGGAACGGGTGGGAGAAGGACAAACAGGAAGGTCTCTGCCCTGAGGAGCTTATAATCACCGAGGCTGTCCCAGCCGGAGTTAATGTAGTCGGAGGTGCAAAAAATGTGGGCGAGAATTGTTGGCTAGGAATGGGAAACGGAGCTGAGTTTCAAATCTACTCGGCCCTTGCGGGCAAATGCTTGACTTTAAACCACTTCGGTCCGCAAAAACGGCCCCGACTCCGCAGTTTTCGTTTCCTCCCCGTTTTGTTGGTGTTAATTGTTTTTTTTTTTTCCCCCAAGTGGAAAAACGTGCAATAAATGTTGTGAAATGAAATAAAATAAAATAAAATCACTCTCCGAGTTACTTCGACGTTAGTGGGCTTGCCATTCTGCCGGCAGGACCTTTTCAGACGACCAAGGTCAAATAAGGGCCGGTCCAGAGGTGGGTTTGTTGTTGTTCAACCCTCTCCAAAGGCAAAGTTTGAAGAAGGGGAAAAGAGATAGAAGGAAGTTGGGCGGAGAAAAGAGGAGTGGGAAGGCTGTAGAGTTCATGGTGTGAGTCGAGCGGGATGACACACATCTGTCCAGGAGTGCCAATTTGAATAACATCTGGGGGACAGGTAAACAATGCCCATTAACTTTGGGAGGCCGCCCCCTGAAATATTTTATTGGGGGGGGCAAAGGGACCTCGGCCCCTAGGAGATGGCTTTATCCTATGCTTTGTCTGCTCTGTCCACCTGAAAAGCTGTTGCAACATCTGGACGAAGCTGCCCCTGCAAGTGTTCAACTGCATCCGAGTCAACTCCAGGGAGGAAAAAAAAAGAAAGGGGGGAGGGGGAAAGGGGGGTGGAGAGGCAGGAGGCGGGGAAAGCCGATTGAAGGCGCAGAAGCCAAGCCGAGGATCAACCGCGACTTTGTGACTTTAATTAAAGCGACTCTGCGGGGGAGGAAGGCCGGCCATTCGCGCCCCTTTCAGCGGAGGAACATTTCCGCTCAGTGGAAACTCGCGTGTTGACTGGATGGAAGGGAAGAAGGGGCAGCATTTTGCGCCCGGATTTCAGAAACCAGATCGAGGAGGGAGGGGCGGGGGGAGGAAATTCCTGCGCGATTAACATTCTCTCTCTCTCTCTTTCTTCCTCTCTTTCTTCCTCTCTCTTCTCCGCTCCCCCACCCCCCATGGCTTGCACTTCGGTCGCCTCTTTGAACGGGAGTGGCCTTAAAACTCCCTGGGTTGCACCAGAAAAGACATGACATCCAGCCTGGCTGAAAACCCCTTCGCAGCCGAAGGAACAAACGCTCCTGGGGGAATTTTCTTTCTGAGCCAATAGGATCGCCCATTTAGGACTAGGTTTGGGGTCTTGGCACACAAGACCAACCAGAGTATGAACACCCCCTACCATAGCTGTCAACGTTTCCCTTTTCTTGCGAGGAATCCTATTCGGAATAAGGGAATTAAAAGGGGGAAAACGTGGACAGCTATGCCCCCTACTTACCCCCCTTCCTCTAGGAATTAGGGGTGTTCCCATCCACTTGGGTGCCAAAAGTGGGGGAGGCCCCTATCAAGGGCAACCCAGTCAGATGGGCGCGGTACAAATAATAATAATAATAATAATAATAATAATAATAATAATAATAATAATTAGTTGTTATTAATACTGACGGGCGCCCCTTTTGCAGAGTGGAAATGTTCTCCCTCTGGAACGCCCGCAGCTGTCAGTACTTGCTGAAGGAAGCACTCCTCACGTGCCCAGAGGCACTCTGTTGTTAATGGAATCGTGTTAACTTAAACCGATTGATTCGTAGTGTGCTACCTTCAGCCTTGCTTTGCCAAATAGTTTCTTTGTTTCCTTGCGCCGCGGAAGGCTCCTGTGCGTTTGGGCATCGGTTTGAGGCTCTGGCTTATACCTCAGTCCGTGCCGGACAAGTTTGTGAACAGAGATGGTCCCTTTCTCAGGATTCTCTTGTGGAATGACCCGCGACAAGGTGTAGGGGTGACCTTTAGCTTAGCTGGCTTAACAAGCCAGCGAATGAAACCAATGAATGGAGCATAATTTCTGAAACGCTCTGGAGCCGCACGAGGTCTTCCTGTTGACGTCTGAACACCCCCAGGGCCCGAAGTCACCTTCCTGCCCGGCTGGTGAACTGGAAACCGAAGGCTGCTGGGCTAGACGGACCTTAGTCGGATCCAGCAGGGCAATTCCAATGCTTCATTTGCCACGTCTTCAAGGTGCCACGAGATGTCTTCATTGTTCCTGCTTCTTCTTGCGCAGTGGCATTTCAAAAACAGGTCCTGGAGCTGACTGCAGGGTCTTGCTATTTTCTCGTCCCCCCCCCCCCCAATCTCCATCTGGCAGAGAAGACAGTTCAGAAACCTTCCCCACCATCACACACAGACACCCCCTTCAGAAAAGAGAGAATGATGGCGCAAACCCACTTTTCAGCAAGGTTTTTTTTCTGTTGTTGTTTTGTAAAGACAAATATGCTGAACATCAGGGTGAGCCCATGCTCTTCTTTGCCACCACTGGTCGCCCTCCTGGGAAAAATCAAGGGCAGCTAAACAACTTCCGGGGGCTTCCTCCTCCTCAGTAGGGTCTATCCGAGGTCAAGGTCACTGAGGAAGAGAAGGGACTCCACAGCGGGAAGGACAATAGCCAGCTCTTTGGAGACCCCCCCCCCCGGAAAAACCCTGTTTGAACAGGCACAAAAGAAGTGTTTCAAGTCAGGTGTAAAGCGCCACAGTCCCCCTCCTGCCCCCAGCACCCAAAAAGATGGAAGAAATACTGTCTGATAGGACAATTCCCCTCTGAGCAGATTCATTGAGTATCAAAGGAGTACCCAGTCTCACCTGGCTGCTGCTGCTACTAAGCTGAAGCAGGTTGCTGCTGTTACTATGACCATGCCTACTACTAACCTGAAGTATGCTCCTGCTATTACTAATAATAATCTGAAGCATGCTGCTGCTGCTGCTGCTGCTGCTATCACTACTACTCCTACTGACCTGAAGCATTTTGGTCCTGTTTATTTAAACGGGCAAGTTAACCATGCGTTTTATTTAATGACTGGAATTAGGGGGACTCCAATAACCTTTAACCTTGGCTGGATCGTGCCTTTGACATTTGTTTTATAACTCAAGTGTTGAAAGCATTACACATATATTATTACCCTGATCTACCGTTAAAGGTAGGCGAGTAGTATCATTTGCCTAGCATATATTCGAATTAAGATATCTATTAATGGACCAAGTGAAGGATTGAAGGATTTATATACACACGCAAGCATTCTTTCTACCAGCAGGGCTTTCACAAAAGCAATACTAAATAAAATAGCGATCATTTAGTCGATGGGCGTTGCTTTTCAAATAAATACATCCCAAAGTCTGCTCAGATTCATTCTGGGTTGGTGTCACCGAAGTCTAGGAATGGTGTGATGTGAGCTTATTTTTAATCATCTTAAAACCAGACTCTAATCACATTAACAGTAAAATGGGACTAAAATAGGTAATGTATTTAGGATCGAGTTGTTAGGACTGCAGTTCTAAAAATATTAGGGTGAATATATTCCACTGAACATACTAAGATTTCCTTACAAAGCCCGAATTAGAAGCGTATTTGTTGGGTATTTTTCTGTTGGAAATCATTCCTATTTCTTTCTAGACGTATTTACTTCCAAGTAAGTGGCTTGAGGCAGGATTTCTGTTTCTATTTCCAGAGAATAAACTCCACTGTGCTCAGTGGTACTTACTTTTGAGTAGATAGGATTGCACAACAATCTGATCCTATCTTTGCATGTTCAGCCCCACTTGGATCAATGAAGTTTATGTCCAAAGACTTTTGGATAGGATTTCAGCCCAAGGCTTACGAACGGAACAAAATATCTTTGAGGAAACTTGCTGAAAATATGTTTAGAACTAAGGTGCCAAGGGCAATCGACAAATCGAACAAAAAAAGCACCCGCCCCACAAAAAGGTACTATTCGAAATACTTTTCCTTGATTGGTTTTAATGGCATTTTCTTCCATTGTTTGCTGAAAGAATACGCCTCATTGTACTCAGTACTGTACTGATGTCAGTGGACTAACGTTAGAGACGCCGGATCAAAGCCGCACTAAGCCACGAATTTCAGGAGGTAACCCTCAGCCTAACCTACCTCACAGGGTTGTTGTGAAGATGATAAAAATCTAATCATAATCATAAGTAAAGTTTCCCCAACATGAACAGGACTTACTTCCAGGAAAACGTCGAAACTCAATCTGTTAATCGCTTTAAATCCCAGAGTGATCCTAACCGTGTTTACTCAGAAGTAAGTCTCGCTAAATTCCACGGGGCTTAAATCCAGGGCTCAGTGTGCTCTGAAGATCGAAGACTTTAACTAAACAATTTCTTAAATCCATCACTTTGAAGAAAAACCACATTTATGGCAAGGGAATTCGCATCCGGAGGAAAAGGTCTTCTTAGAATAATTTAAAAACCAGACCAATCCCTTTTAAAGCAGATTTACCGATGCCTTAGTACGAATTTTACATAGAATTGAACGCAACGGTTGGGGGGGGGGGGGCTTTTAAAATAGCAGTATGGCTTGGCTGTTTGAACGCATACTTACTTCGAAAGTCTACACTCAACGGGGCGTGTCGGTAACTTTCGGGCAAAATTGCGATCCTAAACACACGCGCACTCCCCCCCCCCCGCAATTCACACGAATATTTTGGATCTGGTGTGCCTAAAAAAAAGGACTGTTTTCGTCCTGTTTCTGTCTTTCTTTTTAAAAGAGTAAATCCTATCGAAAATGGATGCGATTGCTGGTCGGGTTTCGCCGTGTTTACTCGGAAGTAAGCCCCTAAACTGGACATACTTAAGTACGAGTCGAATTGCAGTTAAAGCCAACTTTAGGAATTTAAGCTGAAGAGTCTTACTCTGACCCTTTTACTCTGGTGCATTTGAAAAAATAGCATCATGTCGGCTATCCATTATTTTAAATTAAATGAATTTCGTTTCCCGCGAATCCACTTCCGCCGTCGCCCCCGTCACCCTTTTCGGTTTCACAACGATTTGCAAATGTGCAGAGGATTATTCCACTAAAACAGATTAAGCGGGTTGCCGTTTTGCTACAGAACTAATATTTTGAAGCGAGTTTTGTTTTTTTAAAAAAAGAAATTCATTGTGGTGGCAAATAAAAGGGAAAGACAAGACTGTATGGAGATGCCTGCCGGGTCACTCTGTAATCTCAGCTCCTGCTTTACTCATAAGTAAATCCGCTAGATTGTTCTATGGGATTTACTTAAGAAAGGCACCCTTAAAACTTCCCTCATGTCACAGCCATGGGCACACAATCCCCAACCTGAATCTTACGTTGTTGTTTTTTTAAGCCCCGTTTGCTCGGAAGTAAGCCCTACGGAGTTCAAAGAAACTTACACTCGAGTAAAAAAAAAAGTTTAGGATCAGGCTGCGCGCGGTTATTTGATCCATCTGCGTTCTGTTGAAAGTCACACTGACACTCTAGCACGCTCCTTTCGGAATCAGTCTCATTGGAATCAACAGGACTGACTCCCGAGTAAACACTGTTGAGTGCTCAGACCCGCGATACAGTGCTTAGGAACCTCCTGGGTCGCGTTGCAATGTGCAGAAACCAACCGGATGTTCTCTTGCGCAAACCCACTGGAATGAATAGAGAGTAATATTGGGTGGCAGCTTGTCTACAGTGCGGGTAGATTTGCCCAGTATTTTTATTAGGGGAAATCTGATCAGAAGTGGCACAGGAGGGCAGTCTAAATAGGCTTATTCAAAGCACTTAAATCGAAGTGGATTGAAGCTTTGGGCAGCGGGATGAACGTACTTTGTAGAAGAAAGTGGGGAGAGTTAAAGTTAAAAAACAAACAAACACTTTCTTCTTTTTAAATGCACTTTATTTATGTTTATGGTAAATATGGTTTATGGTTCAAAGAGCTTCGGGCACATTCGCAAGAATCCTCGCTAAGGCTGTTAAGTCTGGGCAAGTGTACTTGGAAGTAAACCCATTGAACTGTGGAGGCTTACTTCCATGGAAAGGTTCGTAGGCTCAATAGTGGCTAGCCAAACCCAGTCAGATGGGCGTGGTATAAATAATAAAAATTATTATTATTACTATTATTAGCTGCGCGAATCTTTCTCCCACCGCGTCCCGATCCATTTCACGTTTCTTCGGGAAAAAGCCCAGTTGCTCTCAGTGGGATTTCTTAGGGTTTGGAGCGTTGGTTAGAAATGTTCTTCCGTTCCCAATCTCCTTCAATTCTGCTGCTCCTACTTCTGTTTTCTCTTCTTTGAAGTGTTTTAAGCACCATGATTTTATACTATAAACAGGCACAGAGGAAAAAATAAATCCGTTCTTGGACCGGACTTGTGGATTTGCCAGGAAAGACACGCAACTCGCTGGAGCCTGCGCCGTGTTAACTTCTTCAAGTGCCCGAAGGAGAAGAAGCGTCCCTACAGACGGTCAAGGCAGCGACTTGACTGCGTAAAGTGAGCGAGGAGGAAGAGAGGCAGGCAGGCAGGCCCCAAGGAAGCTCGTCTTAGCTCGGCCCCTTTGCGCGGAAGGATTTGGTGACTGGCCAGACCTCAGCGCAGGCGAGGTAGACGCGAACCCCAGGCAGCAGGAGGAAAGTGGGGGGAAAGAAATAGGACCGGAGAGTGAAAGAAAGTTCATTTTCTACAGCAGAAACCTTAAATGCGCTGCAACTGATCTCCCTAACTCTCTGAAGCCGAGGAGCTCAGATTTCACCATTTTCTGTTTTCCAACTCTGTGCTCTGACAAGGTGGATTACAAAAATGGGTTTGGAAAGGCAGGATCAGAACCTTATTTCTGGCAAACATTTTTCTACGCCCATATCCTGGATTACCTGGCTAATGCTCTGGATTATTATTATTAAATTAGTTTCCAGGATGGGTAAACAGCAAGACAGGATCAATTGGGGGGGGGGAGAATTCCATAATTTGGAACCCCCATGAGAAAGGCCTGTCCCATGGAAGTGAAAATGCAAAGTTTAATTTCTGCCATTACTTATTCTCTTCATTTAATTTTTATTTATTTATTTATTTATTTATTTATTTATTTATTTATTTATTTATTTTTATAGGCTGCTTTCTGTTTAAAATATCAAAGGTGGCTTACAACAATTAAACAATTAAAACATCATCAGTATAACAGTGAGGGCAATTAAAACTGTCACCAGTGATTAGCAAATGTTTGGGCAAAAAGGTGGCGTAGAAATAAATACATAATAATAATGATGTGTTTTTAAAAGGCACCCCCCCAAACAATCATTGGTGTTTGTTGTGTTGCACTGTGGGAATTTCGTACAAAGGTACCACACAGGCCCATCTCCACGTTATCTTTAGACAGTGCAATTTTTCTAGAAAAAATAGGTGCCAGAACTCACCATGAACACCTCTCTCATTCTCTTAAGAGTTCCAGCGACTGACTGAAAAAAAGTCCTAATAATATAACTGGGTAATGAACTTGTAGTTCTAATATACAGGGAGGGGAGTTTCAGAAAAAGCATGCAATTCTCCTTCACCCTGCCTGTGAAAGTTATCAATTTTGCTTCCCTAGATGCCCAAACTCAAACACCTGTTGAGCTGAATGACTAGCAGTAAAGCAGTAAAAAGCGTATTAGAGACAGACACCTTATCCATCTAAATCCATGAGTTATTTGCAAGCTATGGGCCATTGATTGAGTGGACCTTATTTCCACGTATTGGGTGCAACCAAGTAAGAATTAGGTATATTTTTATTCTCATTGACTTCTGCTTAACTTTTAACTTTCCTCCATAGGGTTCCCATATGTCCGGAATTTCCTGGACATACTCAGAATACTGTTGCTGGAAGCAGTGTCTGGGCAGAAATCAGCAAATGTCTGGGAAAATCCGGATGTCTGCAGTGCAATTTTTGGCAATTTTACTTAAACTCAACAACTTTGGGCAAAACTGAAAAAAGCTGAACAATTTTGTGTCCGGAGTTCCCCTTTTTGAAATATGGCAGCCCTACATTTGGTGGTTGCTACTTAGAACCAAGTGCAGAATTTTTGACATTTTTAAAGTGAGATTCAAACTGTGTGTTGGTTTGCAACCCTCAGTTCTGAGAACAAAACAGGAAAGGTGTGTGATCCTTGCACATTGCTTGGCTGTTTAAATCCTGTTGTCTTCAGCAGGATTTAAACAGCTAATTAGGTGAAAAAGTTTCAGACAATGGACACAATCCTAATTAGGTGAAAAAGTTTCAGACAATGGACACAATCCAGCCAAAGCATTCTGAAGTCCAAATAGTTTCAGCGGGAAAACTGTGCAAAAGACTCCTAAGAAAGTACTCTTTGAAATAAGCACCAATTAGTTCTACAGGAATTACTTCCTAATAAGTGTATTTTGAACTGCAGTCTTAAGAATGTGATTAACTCCCACACAGAAATCAATGGAATTTAAAAGTGTTTACGTGAGACTGGATTACATCATTTGCCTCTAGGATCAAGTGTTGGGTGATTTATTGTGGTACAAATGACTTTCCCTGGGCCGTTTTATTGACTGTTGTTTTACAGACTTCAGTATAATTGGCACCCTCATTCTCAGTAAATCTACTAGGAACCAAGTCCCATGGATCTGAATGGAACATACCTCCATGCAAAGGGCACACCTACACTAAATAGAAACCCCTTTCAAACTGGGTAAACTGATGGTTCATATCCAAGGAACTCTGGGAATTCTGTGAAGTCTTACTGTACATAACCAAGCAGTCTCGCTTTCTCAGTGAAATGGTTTCAGGCAGCTGAACCCAGTATGTGTATAGTAGGAAGTAAGTCCCACTGAATTCAACAGGTTTATTCCCAAGTAGATGTGTGCAGGATTGCATCTTAACAGTGCAATTCTACACATCTGCTCGGAAGTAAGTCCCTTTTAAGTCAATGCTATCTACTCCCAGGTTGGTGGTATAGAATTGCAGATTTAAAGCTAAGAGATCTAAAATTGAATCGATCACACCTACTGTACTTGGAAAGTTGTCAGTGGGACAGACTTTCAAGTGGGACAGACACTAGGAATGTGGTGTCAATCATAGCAGGGTTGTGGATTAGGTTGAGAATTTAGGATCATCTTACTGGAAATGTTTACATAAAATACATATTGAGTACCAGAAATGTATTTTACATCCTTTTTTGCCCTTTAAAACCTTACTTTAATTAGACACAAGCTATTCTATCTCACTTAACCCCTTATTTCCTATGTTTTCAAAGCATCACTCACAATAATTCCAGCACTAAAAGCAAACATGTGAAGTTGCTTTGTTTTTCTGTAAATATAACTCAATGGGGTGGGGGGTGGGGAGAATTGTGCCGCTTGAGAAACCTGATGATGTTTACAGATTCAGGGACACTTTTCTCCTGGCCTAACTAATGGCAGGCTGTTTAGATGGCTCTTAAACCAGGCCTGACCTTTTGTCTTTTGACCTCCCATGCATGAAATTAGGTAGCAAAAGAAAACGTGGAGGAAAGGATAAAAAGACACTTGGAAAAGCACAAACACTCCACAGTGCTCATTGTATCAGCTCACAGCCAAATGACTGGCAACATCCAGCATTATTTGTTTTGTTTTGTTTTTCAAACATTTGACTCCCCAACTACATGCTTGCTTTCATGCATAGGAAATTTGTATTCATTAGGAGGGATTATTCTCCCTTAAGGAACAAACAGCAATATTGCACTGGTGCATCGGCAGTTTAATGCTATTTTCAAAGCATTTGATTTCACTAATTTTCTTGGGAATGTTAGGCTAGTTGAGAGGTGTATGGATAAAACATGGCCGCAGGATTATAGGATCTGTCTCACATTTGGAACAAGTCTATACCTTTTTAAACCTATCTATCTATCTATCTATCTATCTATCTATCTATCATCTATCATCTATCATCTATCTAATCTATCATCTCAGTGTATCTGGTCCTCATAAGCCACAGGAAATCCAAGCACAGGAGACATTAGTTCCCCCTAGCCCAAAATCTGCACAGAGTACCAAGGGAAATGTGGAATATGAATATTATTTTGTTGCCTCAAAATAAAGGTCCAGCTAGTTTGGTTCTCTCTCCTCAGAATATGCCTTATACCAAGTCTGTTCATTGGTCCACCTACTGTAGCTCAGTAATGTCTACACTGACGGGGAATTATTCTCAAGGGTCTGCAGAAAATGATATAATTTGCAATGCTGAACGTGAATTTCCCACATTTACTGACACAGTTCTGAAATTCTCTTGTATTCTCAAGGGTCTTTCCCAACCCCAGCAGGAGAATACAGGGAGAGGGTACCCTTTGCATGCAAGGTACTTGGCCTGCCACTGAGCTGTGGTCCTTCCCTAACCTTCAGTGCTGAAAGCTGGATCCCCCCTGGAAAACCACAAGGAAAAAGCGATGGAGAAAGCAATTCCCTCTTGTTGTTCTTCCAGCATCAGCAATGGCACAGTCCGTGCGAGGGAAGGACGTAACTATTCTTGCCCAATATGTTGTTGTTGTTGGCATCTGTCTGTTTCAAGAGACAATGGAAGAGTGTGCCTTTGGGGGGTGAATCAGGGGTCAGCAGACATTTCCAGCAGGGGGCCGGTCCACTGTCCCTCAGACCTTGTGGGGGCTGGACTATATATTTTTTTGGGGGGGGGCGAATTCCTATGCCCCACAAATAACCCAGAGATGCATTTTAAATAAAAGGACACATTCTACTCATGTAAAAACACACTGATTCCTGGACTGTCCACGTGCCGAATTTAGAAGGAGATTGGGGCAGATCTGGCCCCCGGGCCTTAGTTTGCCTACATCGCCTGCTGTGGCTGCAGAGACCAGTACACAAAATACATGTTTTATTGCAGGTGGGGCAAATGAAGGTGTCTGGTTTTTGGTGCTACAAGTGCACCATGGCATTTTTCTCTCGGTATTCCTCCCAGCAGTCATTCCTCCTCTGGCCACTGCTGTAGATACACAATCTGTCTGTCTGTCTGTCTGTCTGTCTGTCTGTCTCCAAGCACTGCAGTCATCTACAAGGAATTCCCATATGGCAGGGTTGATGTTGCCAGCCTCCATGTCATGTCTGCAGACATCTTTGTAATGCAGTATTGGTCTGCCAACAGGCCTAGTGTCTGCCAAGATTGTAAAATAATTCCAAGTACTCCTGGCTGCACTTCTGGCTTCAATGGAAGATTCCATGGAGACTTGCCCTGGGTGCAGTTATCAAAGTAGATAGAGAAAACTTTTTATTCTTCATTATCATTGGTGCCATCCAGTTAACTGGAATGTTGAAAGATTCAGGAGAGACTAAGGGAAACAGTTCTTTACACAGCACATAGTTAAAACTATGGAATTTGCTTCCACAAAATGTAATAATGGACACCTACTTGGAGGACTTTAAAACGGATTAGGCAAATCCATGGAGGAAGGCTAGGCAATATCTGGTTTTCAACATCAGGATATACCAATATATCATGATGTCTGTGTCAGGGACCGGACACAGGAGGAGGAATGGAGGAGACAGCGCCCCCTTCTCCTGAACCTTCCCGAGAAGAGGAGGGCAGTATAGATTTACAATGGTGATTTGCAGAAGGTCTTGACTCTGAGGCAGAAGAGGGGAAAAGCTGGGAGATAATGGAAGAGGAGGGGGGAAACAGCAGAGCCAGAGCAGCTGGCTGACACATTATCATTAGAAAGCATTCCTGACCCAGCGTGCATTGAGAGTAGTAGAACAGAAAGCTCAGAGGCAGAAAGCACAAATCAGCCAGCGCAGGGATGACGTACGATAGAAGAGACGGAGGGGGTGGAACTTTATTCGGAGCAATGCCATTACTGGGATGGCAAGGCACTTTTTAAAGCCTCTCTCTGTGAATACTGAATAAAGGACTTGGTAAGAACTCTTCTTATTATCTGCTTCTTGGCTGCCCACCATGGGAGGGATCAGATTCCCTGAAGCCTGACAGCCTGAAATAAGGATTGAGTTATGTAAAGGTATTGGCTCGCTTCACGGTTTTTCCCGCATCATGATTTCTGCATAACACACACACACACACACACACACACACCGTGATTTGCAATATATTGCCAGGTCAAAAATTATGAAATATGAACTTCAAACTGGAAGATATATCGATAACTAAGGCTACCAGTGGCTACTATTCACAGTGTCTGTGTTCAGCCTTCACTATTGGAGGTAATGCACCTTTGAAAACCAGTTGGTGGGAATCACAAGTGAGGAGAGTGCTGTTATGCTTAGGTTTGATTTGTGGGCTTAGCATGGGCATCTAACTGGGTACTGCAAGAACTCGATGCTGGGCTAGATTTACCTTTGGCCTCATCCAGCAGGACTCTTCTTAACCACTAAATACCTTTTTCCTTGCATTTATACCCTATACGGCCTAGGACCCTCGTACCTACGGGACCGCCTCTCCTGGTATGCCCCACAGAGAAACCTACGGTCTGCAAATAATAACATCCTCAAAGTCCCAGGCCTCAGAGAGGTTAGGCTGGCCTCAACTAGAGCCAGGGCCTTCTCGGCTGTGGCTCCAATCTGGTGGAACGCTCTGTCACAAGAGACTAGGGCCCTGCGGGACCTGACATCTTTCCGCAGGGCCTGCAAGACAGAGTTGTTCCACCAGGCCTTTGGTCAGGGCGCAGCCTGACTCCCTCCTCTGGCAACCTGCACAGAATTTTGCTTAATCGGTTGCCATTAATTTGATTTTAATTAATTTTTGTAATGAAATATTTTTAGAATGTGTGATTATTTGATTGTTTGATTATTTGATTATTGTTAGCCGCCCTGAGCCCGGCTTCGGCTGGGGAGGGTGGGATATAAATAAAATTATTATTATTATTATTATTATTATTATTATTATTATTATTATTATTCAACCGCCAAAAGGGCTCCCAGAGCAGGTTATATGCAATCAGTCAAGACAAGACAATCCCTGTATGCAGGCTTACAATCTAAAGGACACAGTTTCAAAGGCAAAATAGAAGAGAACAAGCAAACTCAGACACCGCTTCTTAAAGTGAAATAGAAGCTCTTAAAATGACTAGCTGGAATGGAAATTGTTCAGGGCAGACAGGACAGACAGAGGTGTCAAACAGAGCTGGTCTCTCAGCTGATCTCATAGAGTAACTCGGCTTCCCATCTCTCCCTCTGCTGCAACCTAATCCAATGGTTGTTACCAAGTATGGAAGATGGAGGCTTTGGCTGGTCAAGGTAAAGTGACCAAGCTTTATAAATCCAGACAATACTGGTCACTGCCACCATACTTGGTCTCTGCTTCCTCTCTTCATTTTTTAAAAGTAAAAGAAAAGGCAAAATGTAGTAATTGCCTTTAATATATCAAATATATTTTGCTGCCTGCTCATCTCTTACACTTCTGCATGCACAGCTTGATCCTAAGATTTGCCGTATTACAACAGGCAAATGGTAGATTGGTAATGGACACTGCATCCTGACCACTGAAAATGCCTGATATCCTAACTCCTGATAACTCTGTTGAAGCTGTAAGGGTGTGTGTGTGTGTGTGTGTGTGTGTAATTACACTGTTGCAGGTAGGTATCCCAGTATGAATCTTGAATAATGAGATACAAGTGACCAGGACCCAGTACTACGGCATGCATCCCTTTTAGTCAAGGTCCAGGGAATATAATGAGAACCAAGCCAGTTGAGAAAGGCCAAAAATCAACAGAATTACTTGAGGCCTCACTGTACAAATATATAACACAATGCTTCCAAAATGCTTCCTTAATTAACAGGTGTGCAGTTGTTAACCCATAAACTAGTACAATTACACAATTAATAACAGAATCTAACTTTTGCAGGTTACGTAGGATTGCAGCTGGGGCTATTCCTTGCCAAATTATACTGAATGCAGGAAATGGCAATATTGCCAAGAAATAACCTTTTTTTAGACAATGCCTTTGGCTGCCTGGCCTGACCTGGAAGTCAAATTTAAGCTGCAGCAGAAGCACAGTTATGTGGGTAACTGGAATAAAAGTATTTATTACAATGCAATCCATGTCTAGTCAGTAGTAAATCCTACTGAATTTAATGGGGCTTCCTCTAGGGCAGGGGTGCCCGAACCTTTTCCAAAGAGGGCCAGATTTGATGCGTGACGGCCAGGAAATATACTGTCGCAGGGGCTGAATTAAACCGACCAGCGGCCCCCGAAATAAACTTTGGACATGCCTGCTCTAGGGTAAGTGGGATTAGGATTGCTGCCTGTGTGTCATGAACTGGCAGGACTGCAGGGAGGAGGAAGGGGATCCTGGCAAGGAGTGTAGTCAGGACTGGGACACACTGGGGCAAGCAGGGAACGGGGAAGGAAGTACTCACAGGGTGATGGAGGATGATGAGGAGTTGAAGGTCAAAGCACAGGAACCAGAACGACAGAGCCCAGAGCCAGAGAAGCTCCTATCCCCACAAACATGGCAGGCTTTGAGGTGTAGGGAGCAGCGGGTGTGGCGCTCTAGGAGGCTAAGGCAAGCAAGGGCTCATAGCCCAGCTCCCTAGCTGACTAGGTGGGGGTTGCTAGCTCTGGAAGGAGGGATGTGATTCCTCAGCTGGAGTAGGCTTGGAACAGGTGAGGGTCACATGCCTCATCAAGCACAGATGCTGCAATCAGCATGCAAAGTACAAAAGGGGACCAGAGCTGAGGTGCTATGTCTGTTCAACTGCCCATTGTGGATGATGAATAAGAAGAGTTTGGATTTGATATCCCGCTTTATCACTACCCTAAGGAGTCTCAAAGCAGCTAACGATCTCCTTTCCCTTCCTCCCTCACAACAGACACTCTATGAAGTGTGTGAGGCTGAGAGACTTCAGAGAAGTATGACTAGAGAAGTGTGTGGTCACCCAGCAGCTGCATGTGGAGGAGTGGGGAATCGAACCACTACACCACACTGGACTTTGGCTTGGATGCTCCTGGACATCTATGGGACTGTGCTTTGGGTTTGACTCTGGACTGTATTCTGGCTGCTGGACTTCAGACTTGGCTACTTGGCTTGACCCTGGGCTGTGTTTCCTGACTTTGCTTGTCTGACTTGACATCCAGACTTTGAACTTGACATACTGACTTGCTGCCAGGTAGGCCAGAGGTTCAAGACACTTAGTCTCTGTCTTTCTTATTAATAAAATTATATCCTGCCCTAAACTGCAAGCATCCTCAGGGTGGATCACATAAAAATAATACAAAAACATAGAATAAAAATGGCTAAAACCATCCTATAATATCATCTGCTCCCTATAGCAATGCCAAGTGGCTCAATATCTCAACCCCTATCCCTACTTAAGCCTGGAGGAAATGAAAGGTTTACAGCTGGTGCCAAAAGCTAAACACTGCTGGTATCAGTCACACATCAAGGGAAAATCATTCTGCAGCCAGGGTGCCACCAACAAGAAGGCCCCATCTCAAGCAAAAAGCACCTTGGACTTTGCTCTGTATGGGATAACAAAAGGGACATCCCTGGCAGTTCATTAAGCCTGGGTATTGCTCCTTCAGATAACTGGGTCCTAAGGCATTCAGGACTTTGTACATAAGCATTAAAACCTTGAACTGGGTTTGGTAGCAAATAAGCAGCAATGTAAACTGTTTAGAATTGCTGTTACATGGTTCTGACAACCGTATCAGTCAACACCCTGGCTGCTGTATTTTGCATCAGCTACAATCACTAAAACATCTTCAAGGGCAGCCCCATGATGATTACAGTAATCTAATCCAGAGATTACCAGACTATGGACTACTGTGACCAGAGGGCATGAGCCTGTAAAAAGTTGGCGACCCTATGCTTTAGTCCTGATATCCTCTAAGAAACAGAGCTTGTTGCTATCCTGCATAAAGTGGATCAGCTCAGAGAACAAAACCAAGTTACTTTATGTCCCTTGGAAAAAGGCTTGCAGCACCCCGTGGGGTGCAGGATATTCATCTGCTCAGATAAGATGCAAATAGTGTTCCACCTCAAAGACGGCTAAGCTAACTGCTTTGGGATCACCTTTTCATATAGAAACTAACAGATAATCTGAGAATGCAGACAAACTTAACTGTGCTGACTTTTAGCCAAATGCTGTGTTTCTTGTGGTTTCATGAACCCAATTAAAATACGACAATTTGGATACAGTCCATTCTGGCACACTTCCTCTTTGGATACCATGTGTGTTAAAGTTGATTAGTTATTCATATTGAGGGGATTATGAGTCAAAAATTCCACCTTCCCCTGCAGTAAAATGGAAAGATGCAAATCAGCACACCACCCTTCAGAACTGCTTGTTCATTTGGCTGCCAACACAGTGGGTACAAGGGTGGAATTTTCATTTGCTTTCAGACTGAGATAAAAGGAAAGATTTCAAAATACAAGCAGAGTGTTTGAATGTCCCTTTCCTTTCATCTTCCCCATTGTTGATGGCTACATTGTTGGATTACACATAAATATGGTTCAAAATTGTAATATATTTTTAAAAATAGCATATTTCCTAGCTTTGTGTCACACGTTTCATCTGTTGCTTCTCCCGTTTCCCCAAATACACACAGACAACTAAAGCTATTGCAAGTATTGTTTCTTCAGCTATTTTGAAACAATGGAGCCATCCTTGTCACAAATAATGTCCATAAATTCAAACACACTGTTGAGGGTATTTCTTGATGGGTTTTATTTTCCTGGGGAGACCTGGGGTATGACTAAACAATGAATCCCTTTTCCATTTCCAAGATCAATGCAACAACAAGAGGAAGCAGAAATGAAAGATTTCAGCTCAAGAACATTCTGCACTTGAACTTTTGTTCCATCGACTATTATCACTCTGAAAAGGTAAAAATGAATTCCTTTGCTTCATGGGGGGAAAAAAAGATTGAACGATATGAAGCCAAATCTCCAAACAGCCTGCTTCAGACAACGGCAGGCAAAGTGGAAAATACTCATGAAGAAAATAGAGTTTTGATTAAGGAGTAGTTTTGCTGTATTGATCAAAGTGAAAATGCTAGCAAAAGAAAAGCACCTGGAAAGAAGAAATACAAACAAAATCTAAGTTATTTACAGTGTCATTTTTGTATAAACCCATATTTACTGTTAAAGCTGCTCTAGACTAAAGGACTTTTAGCTGATTAATTTCCTGCCTTTCAATTGATTAAAATTGATTGATCTATTTGAATGTATTTGTAGATCACCAGAACCTTAATGTGGCGCCTTTTCAAAATACTGAAGAAAGTACAGGGTAATTTCTAACTGAGATGGCAAACCTGTCTCTAGGCTGTACTACTACAAACTGAAGCTGATGGCTTGCATGACTCAATACCTTTTCAACAAAAAATAAAAATATCCATCCACCTAGAAAACTGAGATGGTAGGGGAAATGGTACTAGCCTAACCTTTTGCCTGACATGTCAGTTTTCTATAGGCAATGAGTTTTGTTATGTTTATCTGAAGAAGCAGTCAATCAAATGACTTCCTACTGTAATCTCAAGTATATATCTCTGAACATTTTAAAAAAGATATCATGGCTAATAGGTTATCCTAGGAGTGGTTATGAACTTCAAAGGCTATCATCTTTAAAATTCTGAAAAAATTAAAAAGGCATTCCCCCCCTTTGCTCATTCATCTTATGACTCTTACAGCACATGTTACAGCCATGTATTCCAAATGTTTCTGTGCAATAATTAGAAGTAGAAACTTAACCTCTTCAAATTAAAATTGAAATTTCCATAATGTTTGTGGTAGTGAGGGACTAAACCACACCTGGGATCAGATATCATACAGTGGGGATTCTTGTTTCAGACAGAATTATTATTATTTTTTTAAAAAAACACAAATGGTTCATTAAAATGAACACAAAAGCTGATTTGGGCTGTAATCCTAATCCAATTTACCGAGGAGTAAGACCATTGAATTCAATGGGATTTACTTCTGAATAGACATGGTTAGGTTTACAACTTTAGTAAGGCATTTTATCAAATGATTAGTAGTTCTCCATATATGTATACCTAAGGCGAAAATACTATTTTTTTTGTAGCAGTTTAATTTTAGCATGGAAACTTTGGTATTCCTTAAAATTTAAGAAAAATGTATATATTGATAAAAAAGGAAAGACTTCTATATTTTCAATTCAAACAGCCAAGGTTTGGGTCTTTCACTTTTCAGTGTTATAGCATAATGTCAGAAGGGGCTTTGTGCTGCACAGCTGAATACTCAGCCAAACTGTGACTGACACATTCAAATGTATTAAATATTTTTTTTATTGTCATGAAGCCAAGTGATTAACCACACTGTTGCTAGAAGGCAAATTAGACCTTGGCAAAGAAGATGGCAGGGTTGATGGTAGGTCACTGAGCAATGGTTTCACCTAGAATTAGAATATTTCTTTTTTGTTTTATTCGCATGATGTGATAGGTCCCTGTGTGGTTTCAGGAATGCATTTATACCAAGATCTTGTTTTGCTATATTGCATCATTTTCAGTCTTTTCAAATCCTTTTGGTTTACATTGATTTGCTCATGTGAGTGTCTGTTGTATGTGTGCTCATACAAATCTGCATGCATGTTTACTGCCAAATGATTGGAAGGGAAATATCACGCATAATTTTTTTTGAATTCCAGTTAATCAAAGACTTTAAGAATAATGTAGTGAAGCGACACTTAACAAAAATCAATTTCATTAATTCCCGATCCTCTTTAGCCCCATTATACAGCTGTATGGAAATTACTAACTGTGAAATATAAAAAAGATTATTCTGTAATTGAAACCTTTTTTGTTTTTAGTTAAATTTTGAAATCAATAAAATTCAAATTAAAATGGAGCAATTTCCTAACTCTTCCCCTGTTGGCTCAATATACAGTCATAATTGCTGTGAAACAAACATATTCAGAAGAGGTGAAAATGATCGTGCTGGCTTCTTAATAAACTGTTATGAGTCTTGCTTTCTCTAGCAAACTCTGAACTCAAGCAAACCTGTAAAATAATATGGCAAATAGGACACAACCATGCCAGATAGGAATGTAATGAAAAGGGGATATATCCCCTGGCCCTGCCAAAACTGAAATGAAACAATTTAGATTTAGGGACACCAATATTGTATTGGCTCTGAATACTAGATCCAGTTTGTAGTGGTAGTAATATACAATTGTCATCATCTTTAAGCTCTGGTCTTGTGAGCTTCCAGAAGCATCTGGCTAACTGCTATTGGAAACAAGGTGCTAGATGAGGTGAACCTTTTGTCTGATCAAGCAACGCAAGTCTTCTTACATGCTTATGATGGGTGAGCACTTGTATAGATGTCAATGGTATAGAAAAGTGGCTTCTGAGTACCAGCTCAAATCTCTTCACATGCTGAGCTTCTCAAGTACACGGGGTGTTGAACTGGCTTGATTACCCATTTCCTTTCAAAGTAAGGGGAGGTGACATTACCAAACATAGCAGGACAGCTTACTCTATGGTAGTAACCCTTTCATGCATTAATTAGACTTAAGCATGTTGGTTTTTTGAGGCTGGTTATCCCACACTTCAGTGGGAGGGATATAATAGAGCTCTTCAGCGGTCAGTGCTTTTTTTCTAGAACTTATTGAGCTCCCAAGTTTCTTGAGACGTATCCTCAGGCTCCCAAATTCAACCAAGTATGAGATGATGTGTGCAGAATTAGGTATACACATGAGTGAATACTGGGCATGGACTAGCACTATAAAATACTGGCTGTGTTGCCATTTTCGTTCCCAACCTTCAAGTCTACTTTCCGATTTACCTAAGGACTCCTATAAACCCAGATGGCTCCAACTCATACACAGCAAAATTAGATCTATTGGTATTGACTTGGAATTATTGTATAATTCTATTTATCGCAATATCCAAATTAGATTAAAGGATATCGAAAAACAAAACAATGAGTCAACTGCAAATAAAATAATCTCCCACGAGTTCATGGTTTAAATACAACCAATAACAGGCTCACTTATATCTCCAAGTTAATAATTCCAGCCCAGTGTAGGACATTTATGTTAGCCCAATTGAATATTTCCCCCTCAACTTTTGTAAGGCCAGATATTTAAATATCCATAGAAATGATAGACATTGCGGATGCTATTTGAATGGCTGAACACTGCTGAACATATTTTCTACTGTCCACTGTACAGCCAGCTACACAAATGTGTGTTATCCCCTTTTTTGGGTAGTTTAACATCATGGCACAATGAAAATATCAGATTCTACCTGTCTGGTGTTAACCTGGAGATAACTGCAAGGGTGGCTGAGTTTCTGTCAACAGTATCTCTTAGAGTGGTCAATGGCATGGTTTAGCGGGAAGATACTCCAATGAAAATTTCTGTTACAATATATCTTATATGGCTGTTTCTTTGTGTGTGTTTGTGTGTGTGTGTGTGTGTGTGTGTGTACACACACACACACACACACACACACACATTGTATATGGATGTTTTAAGATGGTCTATATCTGTAATGCCTAATAAAGTTTTGGAGAGAGAGAAAGAGAAAGAAAGCATTAATTAGACTTAAGCATGTTGGTTATATGAGGCTGGTTCTTCAGCAGTCAGGGCTTTTTTTCTAGAAAAAGGTGCCAGAACTTGTTGAGCTTTTTAAGGGAGATATACCCAGTTTCCATCGTGGAACACAGAACGCCGTGACACAACACTACAGAGGTGCTGGAACAACCACATTGATGGGTCTCAAACCCTCAGTGAGGGACTTCCCCTGCATGTGAAGACAGACTCTGTTGGATTGAGCAATAGTGGGTTCTGCATGTGCTGTAGAGGGGCAGATGGGATTAGTCTACACAAATCCAGAGGTGGAGTCCCTAAAACAACTGGATGGCACCTCCTTTCAGCAACTTCTGCAGCCAAGCTGGTGCCAAACCTATTGCTCTGTTTTCCTTTGGACCACATCAGCAAGAGGGGTGGGGTCAGGGTGGATAAAAATCAATGATTTTTTAAAAATAAAAAAATCGGATTTTTTTTTTAAAAAATGCTTTTGGAGGAAACATCTTTCTAAAGATAGTTTTCTATTTAAGTTACATTATAGTCCAAAGTCTATTCATCAGGAAATAAGGATTTGTTTTTAATTATGTAGCATGAGGCTTTATATGCAGTGTTTAAATGAACTCCATTAATCCATTCACAATGCCATGCCTTTCCAGAGGTTTCTGTAAGATTATTTGGGACAGTTTTTCTAACGAGGTGTCACAGATGCTTGTCCTTGCAGTTCTCAAAAGTGTGAATTCGTGTCTGCAGAGATAACATGCCTTTTCTTCACAACAAAAATGTTATAAAATAAACATACAGAGTTGAGAGAAAAACCTTAATCCCATTGTTCTTTTGCAAATTTATATCTACAGAATCAACCTCTTACCTCTTAAATGCTAAGTTCCAAGTGGTTCAATGAATAGATTGTTTGGAGTGGAGTAGATCTGCAGAAGTAGCTAAGTGTGAAGCAGTAAAAATGAAAGCGCAACCTTGTGAGCAGAATACTCCATGAGTTTTGGGATCTTTGTGTAATAATTGTGCAAATCAGTTGAATGTCTGTGTGACTCAGACTTGAGGCAAGTGCTGAAGGCACTTCTGGGCTGGCAACCTCTTCCCAATCACACCGGGTTCCAGCAACTGCACTAACACTTAACTGTACAGAATAGGCACCTGAATGTAGAAGCAAATCCAAAGAGGGGTGTGTGTGGAAATAGTAACTGGGATCTGTAAGTCCTTGGCGAGACCTTGAAGTGCTTGCCAGTCAACTAATAAGAGTTCACTGGTTCCAGGGCTTGTCTGACATTGTCCAAACAATAAAATCTCTACCTGGAACTTTAGTTCTGCAGCAGGAATCCCTGAAGTTCTCTGCTCCAGTATTGCACCCAGAGCTCAGAAACTACTCCGGCTAATGAAATCCCCTGTCACAAAATGCACCTAGAACAATGGGAGCTTCAAACACTGGGTGTGGAAGAGGGCTTCAGATGAAGGAGAAGGTGTCAGAAATTGCTGCCTCCCTTCAATGAACGGAGGAGAAACTTAGAATTCAAATTCATTCATGGTAAGGTCTAATACCATATTTCCAAAAAACAATAACTAATAACCTTAATTTCCTGTGACCGGACACACACAATGTAGCTGTTAATCTAACCTTCAAAATGTTAATTTGAAATTTCTTTAGAAGATACAAGAAAAGGCTTCAGATCAATTTTTCCTACATGAAAATTACAAATGATCTTAAAGAGGGCCTTATATGTATATCAGATACCATTTGAAGCAATGCCTGCATTTGTTTAATCTTTCCGGTGTCAAACTAACAGCCCATTTGCAATATCATGCATAATTAATTTGTTTTCCATATAGTAATACGATTAACAACTTCACATTTTACACGGGGTACTGAGTCATGTTCAAATAAAACAAGTTCTAATGAGAAAAATTGGATGTGGCAGCAAACCAGTGTTCCACTAAGCAATCCAGATTCAGATGTGTTTGCCTCTCTTTTCTGCATGTATTTTTGTCAGGATTCCACTGTAAACAAGATAATTTCTTTTGTGTCAGGTTATCCAGAGTAAATGTGTTTTAATGAACAGCTCTTTCATTGTAAATATCGCAATATGTTGAAAAGGTATTTACTGTACATATGATGTTTTGGAGATTAAGTACAATCTGCTACATATGAAGACAGATTTGCTCAATGAGGGCCTCTAATGTTAGCCACCTATGTTTTAATTGTTAAAGTCCTATATGCCAAATACATAGTTAATTGTTACAACAGAATGAGTCAATGTTAGCCCTTCCTGCTTTGCCTAAATCTCTCCTAGCTTCCTTTCAAATGTCGCACCTTCATGCCAGTCTTCTGTAAGAGCACACCACCTTTCAAGCTTGCTTTCATAGGCCCTGTTTCTTTCACCCCTCTTTTTCTAGGATCTTCTGCCTACCTGGACTTCCTAAATTCAGACCATCCAATCTACTGCCAGAGGCTTATCTCACTGGCATGTACCTTTGGCACAAGGCAGGTAGGTTGCACCTACAACTGTCAGGGACCCTTCTGCCTAGCCAGCATTTGTGTCACAAGCAGAGAACTGAGCCAAATCTCTTCCAGAGTGCCCTAGTGTCCCACAATACGGATGTCAAAACAAAACACAAATTACGTGTTATTTAAGGACGTGCAACATGGCAAGGCCAGAAGATAAAAATAGATGTCAAGAGCAGGTGGTGAGCAGTTCTGCTGCAGATGTAAAGCAGGTCTTGCCTTTCTCATTTAATCCCAACAACAACAACCCTGTAAGATAGGTTTGGATGAGAGGCAGTTACTGGCCCAAGGTAACCCAGCGAGCTTCATGACCAAGTGGGGAATTTGAACCCTGGTCTACCCAAGTCCTAGTCCGATGCCTGGCCTAACCGCTACACCACACTGACCACAACACATTGTCTTAGAGCAACAGCTGAAATAAGTCACAGCAAGCAGGGCCAATGTCAGGAGAGTGCATTGATGGACACCTGCCAAGGCCCCTCGCTGCAAAGTCACCCACTGTTAAACCACAGAACCTCCTGGCCCTGCTGTTCCTCCTCTTTGCTGTCTCTGAGTTGTAGGGATGTATTAAAACTAGGAAAGGATATATCAGTTAGATATTATCATTCCTTGCTCATGTTTGTGAGTTTAGCATATGTCCCTTTGCAGCTCAGAATAAGGAAGCTGTTGATAAACTAGCTTTAGCCTTTTAGTAAAGTAATCCAGGATGCTTTAATGCAGACTACATTTCCTGGTAATTTACCTTTTCTCCCTTAAAAACAATAAACACGCAGAACAGACTTCTTATAAGTAAAGAAAAATTTACTCATTCAGTTTCACAGAGGTAGTCTTGAGAGTGGTGACTAAAAGTAGTTGCAGACCTATATTGTACTTTAGATTAAAATGGAATCTGAGCTGGCCTACATCCTTAGTTATGGATGAGCAAAGAGAAGAGATGAGTATTTGAATATCAAGAAGCAGAGAAAAGAGAGAGCAGGCCAGGAACATAGCCAGCTTTTAGAGCATGGACCCCGCTTACCTGGCAGTACACAACGGGAGTGGCTTTCACAGGTAGTACTGCCAACTTCCTCTGTGTGTGCTTTTCTAGTGAACACGTCTTGTTGGTTTGAGTGCATTGTAAATATCCCACATGAGCAAGTAAGCAGTGGCCATACTGAGGAGATGGAGAAGTTTTTGGCCTCGCACAGGGTGCCATATTTTGAAAGATTACCAAAGTCTGCCCCTGAGGAGGTGCAGCTACTCAGAAAGGGTGGCTACCGATGGCATCTTGCCTGAGCACCTGCTCCAGCACTGATGACAGGCTGTGCCCAGTAAATTCCTTCTAAACAATGTGCTACAGAAGAAATCCCAGTCTTTATTGTCACGTATAAACAAGTACTGAGTCAAGCTTTCCTACCCTTTCAAACCACCACTCTCTCCCAAATTGGGTCAGATACCCAGCTGAGTTGGAGGGAAGGAGCAATGCGTAATTTACTGGAGCTATGCCAAGGTATACCAGCTGAAGATCCTGTACAGTATCTTTGTTTAAAATCAAAATACTTTAAAAAGCAAATAGTAATAAGATAAGGAAAATCTGCTTTAATGTTCCTGCAGTTGGCAAGAGGAATAAGTTTGCATTAAACATTATCATGAATGGAGGTTCTTAAAGCGGTGGCAGTGTGACGGTGCAGCTGTTGCCCTTTGAGATGCCAAAACTTAATGAAGTAGGATAAACCTTGCCGAGGAGACAAACACATAAATGAGATTTATCCCAAGAAGGATTAACTTCTGTACTTACACATTTCCAAGGACAAATAGCGAGGAAAGCTTTCCACATGTCATCAGACGGTGGGCCTGTGGGGGGTGATTTGAGTTTCACACACGCTGAGAATGTCACAAATCCTCTGGAACATGTTAGAATCAATGTTTCTTGTTGATCCAAGTAGAAATCTCCAGAGCCCCGAAGCACAAGCATGTTAACAAAATCCTCCGCTAAGGGGTCATTCAAAAAAGCAAGTCACACATCTAGGGGAAAGGAGAAGGTAGCAAGGTGGTGACAATTTGCAACAAGCAAGAGAAGTTAAAAATGTGGTGGTCTTTCCGGCACAGTCACTTAACGTTGGTCAACATGATACAATCAGAACAGGGATAATTCCAAGAATTGCATCCTCAGTGGGAGCCCCCACTGCAGAAGGAATTATCCCCCCGCCCCGCCTTGGTCCTGATCTTTCTTGGAATGCAGGTGCAGCAGAAGCCACTTGGGTTTCCCTGACTCCAGCCTTTAATAATAATAATAATAATAATAATAATAATAATAATATCTTTATTGTCATTGCCCCCTCTCGGGGACAACGAAATTACTTGGCTGCTCCATCCACCCAGGTAGGGCACTCCACTCAAAATCAGAACAACTATAAAAACACTAATTAAAACAATATCGTATAATACAGCAAGGAAGATTAGATGACTTTCAAAGTCCAGGTTTCCCATTCAGGGCCGAGATCGCTCTGGAGAAGAAGCTGTTCTTGAGACGGCTCATTCTTGTCTTCATCGTCCTGTATCTCCGTCCCGACGGCAGGAGCTCGAAGAGACAGTGACCAGGATGCGATGGATCTTTTACTATGTCCAGTGCCTTCCTCTGGCACCTTGTGGCATAGATCTGCTCTAAGGTGGAGAGTGGGCAGCCAACAATGCTCTCTGCTGCCTTAACAACTCTGCACAACACCATCCTGTCCTGGGTAGTACAGCTTCCGTACCACACACATAAGCCATAAGTGAGCACGCTCTCAATGGCACAGTGATAGAAGGCAAGCAGCAGTTTCTGCGGAAGATGGTTTTTCCTTAGGTTTTTCCTTTCAGTAGCTCTTGATCAGGAGGTTGTCAGCAAGCTGTTCACAGCGCCAGTTAGGGGCTCCCTGACTGCACTTCAAGCATACTGTGTTTTAAACATAAAAAACAGCAAAAGAGCAAATCTAATCTTTAGGGCAGATGCAAGGTCTTTTGCTACCCAGACAGAAGCCATCATAGATTATGAAGGGATGGTTTTGACCTATAAATATTAATCATCATTTTATTATTTGTACCCCTCCCATCTAACTGGGCTGCCCTAGCTTTAAATGGCTCAGGACTACAATACTTCAAGGTCTGCCTCTCCCCATTTGCACTGACCTGGACCCTGCAATCATAATCTGAGGCCCTTCTTCATGTGCGTCCTCTACGAGATGTCTAGAGGGTGGCAACATGAGAGCGGGCTTTTTCTGCAGTGTCTCCCTGCTTGTGGAATGCTTTCCCCAAGGAGGTTCGCCTGTCACCTTCATTACACATCTTTATGTGCCAGGCAAAAACGTTCTTCTTATTCCAGGGTTTTGGCTAATTAAACAGTATATGACCTTCTAAAATGTGTATTTATATTGGATGGGGAATATAGTTTTTGCTTGTTACTATGTTATATATTTTTGTATTTTTATATTGTAAACCACCATGTGATCTTTGGATAAAGGGCTGTATAGAAATGTAATAAAAATCAATAAATGAATGCAGGAATGATAACATCATATACTTTTATTGACTTTTGGTGGGTCTTGTTGTCATTTACTAATCGTGAGGAATGCACCATTTCTGGGCAAGGTACTGGAGCCTGTGGTAGCATCTCAAAAACTAGGATCATTAGATTGAACATTTTCTTACTCCTTTCCCACTACCCCACCATCCCCTGGTGCTACTTTATTTTTAGAAATACTAATCCTCCCCTAAGGTTACAGCATTCTTTCATGGCAATCAACATAGAATAACACACTTGTAAACTGTGAGCAGATTTGATTTGGAACATGCTGATAAATTTGGCAGTAGAAAATAGGTCACTGATTATATTTCCAATTTGCATTTGGCTCTCGTTGACTTTCTGCTAAGTGTGCCAGAAACACAGGTGCTTAAACGGAGTGTTGCAATCTTGGAGTGATATGGTCTATCTTGCTTTCATCACACCATGCCTTAGAGTTACCTTGTGCTGTTTTGATAGAGCTATTAATTTAAATTCTTTATTTAAGGTTTGTGTCTCCTTAAAAAAAACCCTTCAAACAGATTTTCACATATGAATGGAGTGAAACAAAGAATATAATCTTAACCCCAGTGAATGGTTTTCAGACTGACATCTGTACATTAAGAATATGTAAAAATACCAATTTCATGCTCTGACAGCTTATTCTGCATTGGTGGTAGTGGGATAATACCATGGGAATGCGAAATGTCAAAGCATTACATAATGTCAGCCATTCACATGTTCGTCTGATGAGCTATCATGGAGTGTTCCTTAAGGGACATTTCCCCCCCTGAAAAATGAGAATGAGGGAGGAAAAGAGCCAACAAAACAACAAGAAGAATTAAAAAAACAGGCCCTGACTCAAAAATTAACATTATTGTCCAAGCCTGGGCAGTGTGTATGGAGGTCCTGGGCTATCCAGACAACAAATCCCCCCTCAGCCTTGCTGATGTGGTCCAAAGTAAAGGAGAGTAATGTTTCGCTGCAGCTTGGCTGTAGGAGTTGCTGGAAGGAGGCATACAAGGCGACATCAAACCATTTTAGTGACTCCACTGCAGATTTGTGTAGGGTTTACTCCTTAGCCTTTTCTTTTCCCAATGATCTCCCCCAAAGCAGTGGAGGTTTAGGATCCTTCTAGATTGGCTTCCTCTCCATCTGCCCTTCATTTCCCTTTACAGCACATGCAGAAACCACCTTCTCGGCCACGATACCCACTATTGGTCTTCACCACACAATCTGCTGGAGCCTGTCTTTGTATGTATAGAAGTCCCTAACTCACTGAGGGTTTGAGACCCTTGGCTACCCCTCACCTGCTTTAGCCATCCAAAGACGTTTCCTACGGTCTGGCTGCTGTCACATACTAATAGCTTATAGGAACCACAGATGAGAGGTGAATGCAGGGTGGGGACCAAAGGTGGACAAACTACCCCAGAAGGAGCATGATGTGTTCCCCCCACCAGAGATACTAGGTAAAGGTAAAGGTACCCCTGCCCGTACGGGCCAGTCTTGACAGACTCTGGGGTTGTGCGCCCATCTCACTTAAGAGGCCAGGGGCCAGCGCTGTCCGGAGACACTTCCGGGTCACGTGGCCAGCATGACATCGCTGCTCTGGCGAGCCAGAGCCGCACACGGAAACGCCGTTTACCTTCCCGCTGGTAAGCGGTCCCTATTTATCTACTTGCACCTGGAGGTGCTTTCGAACTGCTAGGTTGGCAGGCGCTGGGACCGAACAGCGGGAGCGCACCCCGCCGCAGGGATTCGAACCGCCGACCTTTCGATCGGCAAGTCCTAGGCGCTGAGGCTTTAACCCACAGCGCCACCTGCGTCCCATACTACCCCTCCCCTAATACTCCATACACCCCTTGCATGGACTACCTAGCACTTCAGAAGTTTTGTCCAGGCTAGTACTGAGTGCTAGCTGACTATCAGGGAGCCTTACACTGTGGGAAATTGCTGAATCCTTGCAAGCTCTAAGTTGAAGTGTTTCCATTTCACTGCTTTCTACCTTGATTTGCCTTGTTTTAAGTTTGGTGGTGCTTCTTTTATTATTCATCAGCCACTGTTAATGGTCATAAAAAGTGTGAGAGTGGAAATAAATCCTAAAGAAATGTACCATAATTGTATCTGGCTACATAGTACAATACAACAGCAGGTCTCTGTGCAGATGCTGCAGGCAGATGATTCCCTATCACTGCAACAGACCCATTTCCACAATTCCACTCAGCCCAGTCCTCCTCCTGCAGCAGTATGGGCCAAAACATACCATGGTATATTTAAAGTTTAAAAAGATCTATGACATTATAAGCTTATTGAGGCTTATTCTTAATAGGCAGTCATGTTTATTTAAAGGATTTACTAAGGTCTGTGGTTTCATTGAGTTACTTTAAATAGGTTACTGTTCCTTTATTAAATTTCTATACTACCCTTTATCCGAGGATCACATATAACCATTAAGAATGTAGTTATGGACAAAGGACAATGGCAATAAACTCTCTCTACACACCAGGTCTGGGAACAGAGTGTTGGAAGGTCTACACACACAAAACGGATTTTTATATGTTTGGGAAACAACAAAGGTGCTGATTGTAAGGAAACAAAAAAGGCCAGCTATGAAAAGGGATTAAAATTAATAGAAGGATAAGAAGGTGATTAAAAAAGAATGAAGTGGCATCATCAGGAAGCATTTGGACTTAAGTTTGTAACAGGAATGGGAAACCTAATTATTTTAAAAATTGTATTAAATTTAAGTAATTTGGAAAATGTGTGTGTGTGTGTGTATACCAGGTTAGTTTTTTCTCTATTCAAGCCCTAGCAAATTACTCTCTCTCTCTGGTTAACACACAATTCACTACACCCAGAGACTTTTACAAGTAGTCTTCAACCTGGAACTCACGTCCTTCACTCTTGGGTCCCTTCAATCTTCTTAGGGTTGCTGTTCAGAACAACCAGCTGGCATTTGGCAATAGCCACAAAACCTATCTCTCCTCCTAGCAGACCTTCAGCTCTTTGCCCTGGCGATACCAGTTCCTCGGTTACATCTCCAACTTCCCTTCAGAAACAAATCTCTTCTCCTAGTTGCTCCCCTAAGCCCTCACTGTTCCACTCCAACAGCTACTCTAGTCTGACCAGTACTGAACCTGGCCTTTTATCACTACCATCTGAGTGAAATCCTGTCCTGTGATTGGTTTGTAGTTATGGGCCAATGAGATGAGGCGGAATGTCCACTTACTGACCAGTTAAAACAGCCCCCCCTTTGGTTTTGAATATAAAGCCAGAAACCTCCCCTAATATAGCACCTGGTTGACAGTTTAACTGACTCTTTGCTGCTTGCAAGTCTGCATTCAGTTCAGTTAACTCTTTACATGCCTCACAGAATCAATCAATAATAGAACTGTAGAGCTGGAAGGGATGAGAATAGTGTGATACCTCAGGTTAAGAACTTAATTCGTTCTGGAGGTCCGTTCTTAACCTGAAACTGTTCTTAACCTGAGGTACCACTTTAGCTAATGCTGCTGCGCGATTTCTGTTCTCATCCTGAAGCAAAGTTCTTAACCCGAGGTACTATTTCTGGGTTAGCAGAGTATGTAACCTGAAGCGTCTGTAACCTGAAGCATCTGTAACCTGAGGTACCACTGTAATCTAGTCCAACCCCCTGCAATCTTTCATCCAACGTGGTGCTCAGACCCATGACCCTGAGATTAAGTCTCAAGCTTTACCAACTGAGCTATCCTGAGTTAGCCTCATGTTGTTAAAAAATACATGGACATTTTCATAATAAAACTTTCCTACACTGGAGGCTGGTTTGGGTAGAAGTATTGATTCCAGTCCAAAACGCATTCCAGGCTGGTGTGCAACAGGTACTTAAAGTGAAACTGACAAAAGGTGTAGAAAAAGCAGCATTTTCTGAGTGCTCCTGGATTTCAACCAGGAACTTCATGATCCAAGACCAAGGCTAGTAAACTAAGTGGATCTGTCTTTGTTGAGGCCTCACAGCCTTTTAAATAATATAAGTACAGTAAACATCGGCTCCTGTGACTGGCATACATTATGAAATATCTAATATGGACATGCCTGGTTTAATTATAGAAGCCTCACTTTCTGTCCTTATGTGGACAACAGGGCAGAGCTTTCAGATGGTTTCACCTCGTCAAGTAAATCCAAAGACTTTTCTGGATCCAGCTACAAATGTCCTGCTTCTTGAAACACCTTACATGCACTTTTAAAGGTACGATGGCATTAAAATAACAGTGTCAATTTGATGATCAACAGTTTATTAAAAAACTTTCACAAATTTATGTGTACACTCAACACGCCAAAAGGTCATTTAACAAGCATTTTTTTAAAAAAGAGGGCAGCTTCAAAGGTAGGTGGCAATATGGTCTGCCATTTAAAATGCCCACAAAGCACACACAAGCCTTTGCACCTACCTAGTATTAGTTCTTAGCCTTTACTATCATAGGGATGTTTATGTACTTGTTACATCCCTCCCCTTCCACCAAGGATCACCGCCCAAGCCAGTCTCCTTCTTCATTAGCCATTGCTAAAAGGTCTTCTGGTATTGTATATTCTTTTTTTCTGCAATAAGCCTGGTTAGTGTTGGCTTCAGAAGCAGTGTATGTTCATAAACTGACCATCACAACCATCACTTTCATCCCAGGATGATGCAAGAGTGTAATAATGGCTGTGATCTTAGGCACACTCACTTTGGTGCAAGTTCCACTAATTTCAGTAGGATTCTCTCCAAAACACAGAAGGTAAGAACAGTCCCAATTACAGAATTAATGTACTTTGACCCTCACTTGCCTGGTTCTTAGATCTGCCCTTCTAATTCTATCATGAATTTTTGGTTATGTTATTCTGGTGTTCTAAGAATATACACTGCACAGTTTCCATGAGATTTCGTCTTGTAAAGAATAATTAGGTCAGGGTTGGGAAACCTTTCCCAGCCTTTGGGGAAAACCTTTTGGGGGTTGCATGCCACTGGTGGCTGGAGCAACAGATGAGCTTATCTTTGTAGATTGCAGTCCAACCATGCAAAAGTCAGAGATCTCTACGTGTGTATCTCTCAATCCAGGCAAGCAACAGGCATTTATAAATTTCAAGGATACATCCCAGCCATGCAAAAGTTCTAGAGATGGATGTGGTGCAGGGGAAATGAGAGGTGTGGTATGAAAGTCCCAAAACTCCATAGGGTGGCCTGGAACACCACATTTGGGTTCCACACCTTAGGTCCCCTTCCCCAGTGTAGGAATAGGTAAAGGTCAAGGTAAAGGGACCCCTGACCATTAGGTCCAGTCGTGACCGACTCTGGGGTTGCAGCGCTCATCTCGCTTTATTGGCCGAGGGAGCCGGCGTTCAGCTTCTGGGTCATGTGGCCAGCATAACTAAGCTGCTTCTGGCGAACCAGAGCAGTGCACAGAAACGCTGTTTATCTGCCCGCCAGAGTGGTACCTATTTATCTATTTGCACTTTGACAAACTTTCGAACTGCTAGGTTGGCAGGAGCAGGGACCGAGCAATGGGAGCTCACCCTGTTGCAGGGATTTAAACTGCCGACCTTCTGATCAGCAAGTCCTAGGCTCTGTGGTTTAACCCACAGCGCCACCCACGTCCCCAGTGTAGGAATACATCAGGACAAATCAAAGCATCTATATAGTGATTCAACCAAATGAGATCAGCCCCAAAATCTACCTTTAACCCAACCTACAACTTATATAGGGATGCGGGTGGCACTGTGTGTCGCGAAATTCCTCGCGGCGCTTTCAGCAGAAACGCTCAGAGTCCCAGGTTTTTCCCAGTGCAGTCTTTTAATGTGAGGTATATACAGGTATTTACAAAAACAGTCCAAACAGAGTACCTGCTCCTTAAGGCAAATGAATACTCTCCACACAGCATCACCACACCACAGCACAACCACCACAGCAACCACACCCACTGTTAAACAGGCTTTTCTTTTTAAAACAGGTGATAGCCAATCACATTAATCACATTCCTGCTGAGTCACTCTGACTCAGCACTTCACAGGGTATTGCATCATCCTGTTGAAGCCTGCAGACTTATTCAGTATCCTGCGAATCCCAACAGACTTGCCGATCAGAAGGTTGGCTTTCCGAATCCCCGTGACGGGGTGAGCTCCCGTTGCTTGGTCTCAGGTCTTGCCAACCTAGCAGTTCGAAAGCACGTCAAAGTGCAAGTAGATAAATAGGTACCACTCCAGCGGGAAGGTAAACAGCGTTTCCGTGCGCTGCTCTGGTTCGCCAGAAGCGGCTTAGTCATGCTGGCCACATGAACCAGAAGCTGTACGCCGGCTCCCTTGGCCAATAAAGTGAGATGAGTGCCACAACCCCAGAGTCATTCGCGACTGGACCTAATGCTCAGGGGTCCCTTTACCTTTACAACTTATATGTCTGTTTTCCCCATACTAACATTCCTTTCATCCCTTTATTTTTTTAAAACACCAGTAAAAAACAACTAGTTTCTACTAATCCTGCGTCACTTGGGATGCGACTAATACACAGGTTATAAAAGGCAGGTGGCTGTAGATGAAGCAAGCCCATATGTGATCTGCTGAAGTTCCTCCTCTCAGGAAGATTAGGATCTGCTGCCCCCTTGGATCCTGCTGCCTGAGGCACCTTGCCACATGGGTAGAATCATAGAATCATAGAGTTGGAAGAGACCACAAGGGCCATCGAGTCCAACCCCCTGCCAGGCAGGAAACACCATCAGAGCACTCCTGACATATGGTTGTCAAGCCTCTGCTTAAAGGTAAAGGTAAAGGTACCCCTGCCCGTACGGGCCAGTCTTGACAGACTCTGGGGTTGTGCGCCCATCTCACTTAAGAGGCCAGGGGCCAGCGCTGTCCGGAGACACTTCCGGGTCACGTGGCCAGCGTGACATCGCTGCTCTGGCGAGCCAGAGCCGCACACGGAAACGCCGTTTACCTTCCCGCTGGTAAGCGGTCCCTATTTATCTACTTGCACCCGGAGGTGCTTTCGAACTGCTAGGTTGGCAGGCGCTGGGACCGAGCAGCGGGAGCGCACCCCGCCGCAGGGATTCGAACCGCCGACCTTTCGATCGGCAAGTCCTAGGCGCTGAGGCTTTAACCCACAGCGCCACTAAGACCTCCAAAGAAGGAGACTCCTCCACACTCCTGGGCAGCAAATTCCACTGTCGAACAGCTCTCACTGTCAGGAAGTTCTTCCTAATGTTTAGGTGGAATCTTCTTGCACGAAGCACAGGCGCTAAGAGGGGATTTTCTTAAAGCGACAACTCTGGTATCGCTCCAGACCCCCAAGCGCTGCCTTCCCGCCCCTGGCGCGCCCCCGCCCCTCTTTTTCATCGCCAAGCCGCCCAGCCCTTCTCCTTCACAGACAAGAGCGCCGCCTCCGCCTCCGCCCTCCCACCCCGCCCGCGGCCTCAAGCCATAATGACCCGTCAGGTTTGTGTGTGTGCGCGCGCGTGTGAGAGAGACGGGGCGCCAACGCGCCTGCGCCCTGGCCTCCGTGGCAAGCCGGCGCGCAGGCGCGGCCATCAGCGTCCCGCCCCCTTCTTTGCCTCAGCGGGCGGAAGCGCAGCCCGACGCGAGGGGCGGGAGGAGGAGGAGGAGGAGGAGGTCGTTGGAGGCGCCTGTTCCGGTCGCGAGGGGCTTCCTGGTCGCGGCAGGCAGCGCCAGTGAGTAACGTGCGCGAGGGTGGGAGCTCGAGGACTAGGCGGCCTTGACCCCCGGCCCGGCCAGCTGTTGGCGCGCCCGCTTTTCCCTCACCCCCGCGCCGACCTTACCCAACTCTCCTCTCCTCAGGTTGCCCAAATTTCACCCTTCTGGCGGGAATAACGCTCGGGTGGGTGGGTGTTTTGTTACGTTTTTACGGGGGGGGCACTCTGCTCATGCTCGAAGGCGTCGGCGTCTCCTTAACCTCTCCCTCCTGCTTCCCGTCAGGAGGTCAAAAGCATTGATGAGCCACAGCCTCTCTCAAACTTGGGTCCACAACCAGATGCTGTTGGACTACAAGTCCCATCCTCCCCGACCGCTGCCCCTGCTCGCAAGGGTTGATGGGAGTTGTAGTCCCAGGCACAAGACCTGGGGACCCAAGTTTGAGAGAGGCTGTAGGAAGGGATACCACATCGCAGCATTTGTTGGGTCTTGTTTGCCTTGTTGCGAGTCTGTTCAGAGAAAATGTATTTTTCACATGCTCTGGGGTGGACAGCGCCTGGGATGCTTGAGAAAAACTATTTGCGGTCCTGTTTAGCTTCAAAGTGTGGAAAGATTGTGTTGGCCACTCCCTCTTCCAACATAGCACAGTTGGCAACTGATCTTGGGGAAGGGGAGCAGGGAGTAGTGCCATGAGGCAGAGCTGTAGCTGTGGAGGGGGTGGGGGGCTAGCCAAGTTTCTTGCCCTGGGTGAAGCCTCCATAGGGACGCCAAATGTGTGCTGAGTGTGTGTGTGTGCCAAACAAGGTCTTTGACCCGGGTGAAATAAAGCCTAGTTTTGCCTGTGCTTGAGGATACTTAGTTCTACAGAGGCATATATGAAGCATTTATGAAATTAGGAGTACAGAAATATTTTGGTATCTTGAACACATGGCACATTCGTTATTAGCCAGGCTTTCTGTAACCAAGATGTTTGAACTGTGCTAGGTATTATATGGGTGTACAAAATATAAGAAGAGCCGAGTAGCCTCAGCCACAGTGCTATGTAGTCATTGCACTTGCAAACTAGATTCCTATGAAAAGGCAAGAAGTAGGACATGAGTGCAACAGTACTATCCACGCTTGTATACCACTCGTATTTGGAGGCTCACTGCCTCTGATAGTGGAGGGTAGAAACTCAGCCATTGTGGTTTGTAGCCATTTGATAGCCCGATCCTCCTGGAATTTGTCTAATCCTCATTTACACCCATCCATTTAAAAAGCCATGGTGGCCACAACTATATCTTAAGGAAGCAAATGCCATAATTTAACTATACACTGTGTGGAGAAGTACTTTCTATTGTGTAGCCTGAATCTTACTGAATTAAGTCCAAAATGTCCAAATGAATTAAGTCCAAAATGTTGTTTCCTCAATTCAAGGGGAGTTGCTCTGACCCATTGATCACTTTGGTTGTCCTTTTCTGAACTTTTCAAGCCCCACAATTTCCTTTTTAAGGGGAGGCAACCAGAACTTTACACAGTATTCAAAATATGCTCATGCCATAGATTTGTGTAATGGTATTATGATACCGGCAGTTTATTTTCAGTTCCATTCCCAATGAACCCTAGCATGGAATTCTCCTTTTTCATAGCTGCCATCTGCTGAGACTGAGTCGACTTCATTGAACTATCCACTACAATCACAATGTCTCCTTCCTGATCAGTCACTGCTAATTTAGAGCACATGAGTATATATGAGAAATTAAGGTGTGTCCCCCCCACCCTCATTCATCCCTTTACACCGACTTACACCGAATTACATTTGCCATCTTTCTTACTCTCTGTTCACTCAGTTTGGAGAGAACCTCCTGGAACGTTTCACAATCCTGTTTTGTTTTAACCCCCTGGACAGTTTGGTGACTTGGCTACTTTGTTGTTCACCGCTAGCTCTTAAGTAATTTATGAAGATGCTAAAAAACACATCCCAGCACTGATCTTTGGGGAACTCATTCTATCTCTTTATTGGGAGAACTGTCCATTCCTACATTCTGTTTCCTGTTTCTTAAGCAGTTACTGATCCACAGTAAGATCTTTGTCAAATGATTTTGGAAAGTTTTAAGTAAGCAGTGTCAACTGGATCACCTCCGTCTATATACTTGTTGACGTTCTCTAGTCTAAAAGTTTAATGACACAGGATTTTCCCTTGCTGAAGCCATTCTGGACTTGTTCTTCTGTATGCTTGTTAATTCTACCAGTTTCCTCAGAACAAACATTAAGCTAACTAGCCTTTAATTTCCAGAATCCCGCTTGGATCTGTTTTTCAAAATTGATGTTGCATTGGCTGCTTTCCAGTCGTCGGGTATGGAGGATGATCTTGGGGAAAGGTTACATATTTTTGTTAGAAGACCAGCAATTTCACATTTGAGTTCTCTGAGAACTCTCAGGTGGATGTTATATGGCAATTTGTCAGTTTTTATTTTTTCTGTTAGGCCTAGAGAACGTCATCTCTTGCCACCCCTTTCTTCCTCAGTTCCTCAGAATATTACCGTATTTTTCGCTCCATAGGGCACACCTAGTTTTTTTTGGGGGGGGGAATAACGGGGGAAAAAATTATTCCCCCCCCCAGCCCCAAAGAGCAAAGAAGCCAAGACAGCGAGCGGGATCCATCCTGCTGGCTGTCTTGGCTTCCTCTTTAGCCACACATAACCTCTCCAGCCGGGAGAGGCTGCGCGTGGCTTTGGCAGAAGCCAAGACACCGAGCGGGATGGATCCCGCTCGCTGTCTTGGCTTCGTTTTTAGCCGCGGGGCTGGGGAAGCCCGAGCTTCCCCCGACCCCAGCCCCCAAAACAGGTCTAGGAGCAGCAGCAAGATTGCGCGCAACCTCACCGCCGCTCCCGGGCTTCAGGCTGCAGGCTGCTATCCACAAGTCTTCGGAGCGCTCCGAAGGCTTGCGGATAGGTGCCTGAAGCCTGGAGAGCGAGAGGGGTCGGTGCGCACCTTCACTGGCTAATGTTCCACAGCCCTCGAGGTTTAAGCGGATGTTGTCATCTTTGTCGTCTCTGGCACCTCCCAGCAGCATCCAGCTCTCTACATTATCACTTTCAGAGGCAATGCTTCTCACATCATCTGCATTCTCATCACTAGAGCTGTCCTCTATTACTAAGATCTTGTGGATCATGCGAATACCTTCATGATGAAAGGAGATAGACTTTTCACTAGTCCTGTGGTCCATCCCTTTGAATATGGAGTAATCTGAGAAGAATGTCTAGTGGGCTTTGGCGAGGTGAGCTCTGCAAGACTGTGTGTTCTTCCTGGCATTGGAGCTCCTGGTGTTGTTCGCTTCTGGATCCTGCTTCTGTAAATGCTGTCTTCGGTGTCTGACAAGGTGATAACATCTGGACTATCTGAAACATGAGTGACTTCACTGTCTGAAATTATAACAAAGTTGTTGGTTTTTTCCTCTTTACTAACTGAACTCTGCTTTTGCCCAGATCCATGTTCTTCAGTTTCTTCTTCTCCAATAGCATCCTCATGGCCTTGTGCATAATGGACTTGGCTATAAAGGTGAAATTCTACTTCGCTATCAATACTTTCTTCACTAGAAGCCTCTTCACAGTAGAGATCATCTTCACTCCATAGGAGGCACACACATTTCCCCTTCATTTTTGGAGGGGAAAGAGTGCGTCTTATAGAGCGAAAAATACGGTAGTTCAGGTACACAGTTCTTCCCTATATATTCTGCTGCAGAGACAGATGCAACAAATTCATTCAGCTTCTCTGTAATCTTCTTCAGTACACATTTGATTCTCTTATCATCCAGAAGTCCAGCTGCCTCTCTAGCTGGTCTCCTGCTACAAATGTATTTGAAGAATTTTTGTTTGAGGTGTTTGTTTATAGCATTGTGCTTCTCAAATTATTTTTTAGCATCCCGTTGGCATTTCTTTTGCCAAAGTTTGTGTTCCATTTTGTTCTCCTGTTATAAAACCCACAGAATAACACTTTTATATAGCGTATTTCAAATATTCATAGTGCTTCGTGCACAATAATAATCCCTACAGTAGCTCTGCTAGGTGAGCCAGTATTATTATCCCCGTGTTGTAGGGTGAATGATAAAAAGTGGTTTGCTGAAGTCTGTCATTGGTTGGAATTAAATTAGTAGAGTCTTGTTTATGAAAAGTATGCCACAATACATTGGCTGCATGGTGGTGTGTCACTATATAAGCCATAAGACATGGCTTGCCATGAGTGAGCAGTGTGCAAATGAATACTGCTGAATAGCTCCTATTTTGCCCTCATTTTGTTTTGCTGGGAGCAACAAAACATGAACCTTGCCTTTATGTGTGAACCAGTGCTTCTGGTTTGCTCCTCCCAAACTGTTTGGTGAACCAAGAACAAGCCTTGGCTGAACATCAGAAACAAACAACTGATGCTAGTTACCATGCCACACTAAGTCAAGGCTTCATGATTTGTTGGTCCTTGCTTAATGAAGAGAGGTGCAAAATGAGAGTGATTCTGTAGGATGCAGTAGTTCACTGTTCACAGCAAGCCGCAGTTCATGGATTACCATGGCATATAAATTTGGCCAACAGGTTGGTGCTGGATTCTTTGAGTTTGTTTGTTTTTTAAAGAAAAATACAGTTTGTCATTGTAATAAGATACAGATTTTTTCCATCTTTCAACTGGAGGTGGGAAGGCCCGGGGTGGTAGGAAACCACCACGGGGTGGTAGGTGCCCCAGTTTTTCTGTTTCTCCTCTAATTTGTTCTCAAAAATAAAAAGCCCAGACAAATTTTGAATCACGAGTTTTCTCCAGTTTCCCTCCCACCTCAGGTCCTTTGCATCTCTCAGATAGGGTTATTGCTTTTTAGCTTGGCCTATTGGAGTTAGTCCAACCATTTACCAGGTCCCTGGAGGAAAACAAGAGCTTATTGTGATCAGACTATATTATAATTACAGACATGGTGACATCATTTAAATTGTTTTTACTATTAAATACAGAGTTGAAAAGCTGGTAATCAATGGTGGATATAGTTAAAGCAGGCTTTGGCAAACATTTCAGTCTAATGCACTTGCACTTGCTGTTGCTTTTTGTTCCTTAAAAATATTGCTATTTTCACCTGGATTTGGAACTTCTTGCCTCCCTGAAACCTGGTTGGTGCCTGCAGTATTATCATTCAGATGGCAGTCCAATATTTTGTTTCTTACATTTCCTTTGGCGATTTTTACTGATGTTCAGCTGAGAGATGGCTTATATATTTTGATTTTTATGTATTTTTGTGATTCTATTGATAATAACATTTTATTTCCTCACAGTTTTATTGTTAGCCACCCTGAGATCTTTCACAAAATAGAATAGAGTGGAACAGAAACAGCTTGATTAAATGCCACTAGTAAAAATTTCCTATTTCCTTGTCTTTAAGAAGTTTATAGCCCCAGGCACTTTCCTGGCTTCTTCAGGTAGGGTTCTGAAAGACCCCCCACCCCCGGCTGAAACGCTGAAGATCCGCTGCCAGTCAATGTAGATGGTACTTAGCTAGATAGCCTTATCCCAAGTCATATCGCTGGTCTATGTTCCTATGTACTGTTTGTGAGTTGTGACTGGCAGGTGAAACACAGATTGCTTTCCCCCAGTATGTGCCAAGATTTTCTCTAAACATCAGACTTCTTTATATTTTTCTCTGAGTGTAAATCTTCTCTGTTCTTAAAAACTCTATTCTTGTGCTTTAATGAGGAGCCGGGGAACTCTTTAAATAGTATGCCCTATCGCAGGTAATTCCTTGTCTCCATCTTACATTGGTTCACAGATGTTGTGTTGCATCTGTGTAGCATGGCAATATGGCTTGACTTGATAGCCTTGAGTCAACAGCCACCCCTTCACTGTCTGCTTTGTATGAAGGGGTGGTTATTAAGTTATTTCCTGTGAGAAATATCCCCACAGTCTAAGGCTCGTATGAATGAGCTCAAAGTGTGGAAAATTAAGCCCCTCACAGCATGCATTGTGTTCTTTTAACTCCAAGGCTTCTACTGTTACCATGCCAGGGCCTGTTAGCTTTACTTAAGATATGAAAGTGGTCCCTGGCTTACTAATGTTGTGTCAGTTTATGGATTTTGTTTGCTATGGAATGAGAAAAGTGCTTTCTATTAGGGGGTATGAGTGATGTTATAAAAATGCCCAGCCAATAATTTTTTGTCAAGTGCCTCAGATCTACACAAAGTGAAAAGGGAGAACAGGCTCTGTCAGCAGGCTTACGCGCTGAAGTATTGCCACACAGCTGAAATTATGGTGCTATCATTTAATATTTCACCATTCTTCCCAGCTCTATGCATTTATATTTACTACTTTTATTGTAAAAAATCAGTTTCTGTGGAAATTCCTTTGATATTTTCACTGACTGCAAACAGGGTGGTGAAGTAAGCATGATTATTTTGTGATATCTTTGGGTTACTGCCAGCTACACATCTTCTGGGTTCTGTTGGTTTGAATCTTTCTTATTTATTTATTTATTTATTTATTTTATTTATTTTATTTATTTTATTTATTGAATTTATATACCGCCCTATACCTGGAGGTCTCAGGGCGGTCCACAAAAACCACAAAATACATAATCGAAATAAAAACAATCCCATAGCCCCCACCCCCTTCTGAATTTATCATGTTGGCAATTGAACTGCATCTTTTAGAAGTAAGTGGAAGAAAAGCAACTTCGTTGATCACCAACTATAATGGTTGTAAGGGGGTTACTTGTCCGTAAGTTGCCTTCAGTTTTAGTTATATTGCCTGGCCAACCATCCTTTGGCTGACAGCTCACACTCCGTGACCGGTCAGTCACTTGCAGAATCCGTCAGTGGGTGTTTCTTGAACGTCTTCCAGCATAAGAGCTGTTTGACGCCTAGTCTCCTCCTACTTTCCCTGCACGGAACTCGTCTGCGCAAGTACGGGGAAGGCAGGGGCGTGTCAGCGGTCTCTCCACTAGTCTCTGGTGAAGGGTCTTGGAGCGCTGTCTCCACTTCCTCCATCTCCCTCTCTTCTCTACTGCTGTTGCGCTGAATTTCTTCCCCCCTGCTGGTCCCCTCTCCGGCATCGCTCTGGAGCCCTGCCTCCGCCTCTCGCTCTGATGTCAGTTCCCTGACACCAACCCATATGTCTTGTAGTAGCCATTTCTTTATTCCCTGGGCTAGCTGCCTCTAGTTCCCTTCTTACCCTTGGAGGAAGACAGAGCATTCAGACAGTCAATGTGCCACTTTCGTGTGGCAAGTAGCATTTAGCCCTTTGCAAGCCTATATCTAGTAAAGTGTAAGGATGCCTGGTTGTGTGCCTAAATAACTTGTTCTGACTCTTTAAATCTGGGGCTGGCAGTGTGAACCATCCCTGGATGACTCTTTGCCAGTCACAGACACAGTGCACCTTTGTGTCACCTGTGTACATACTCTCATTTTTATTTTATTTTTTTAAAGAGGCCAATATTTAAAAGCAAGATGCCATGCCTTGTATAAACACACAGCCTTCATAAATGTGATACGTACACTTTTATACTCAATTTATCCATATGTGAATGAGTGCCAGATGTTTCATGTGACTTGGCTGTGAGCGGCTAGTGTCAAAGAGCACTCTTGCCTAATAGTACCAAACATTGTGACCACCTGCAGAAAATGTAGTGGTTTCTGTATTCTTGAGGGACTCAACAGGTATTCAGAATGAAAGCAAAAGAAAAGGTGAGACTACTTTGAAAGGTTTTGGCCCTGGAGACTTAGGGATCCACTTAGTTTCCAGAATGATTTGGGGTACTTAGGTGGTACCATTGATGCCTCTCTTGTTGCACTAGCAGGATGTGAAATGGGTTTGCTATAGGCAGAGATGCTCCTTGATGCTGTGCATTTCATTGGACCCCAGCTCCCTGTTTTAACGAGGAGCCAGGGAACCTGAAGTATACAGAGATGGCTTGAATGCCAATACAGTGGTGCCTCGCAAGACGAAATTAATCCGTTCCGCGAGTCTCTTTGTCTAGCGGTTTTTTCGTCTTGCGAAGCAAGCCCATTGATGGCTTAGCGTATTAGCGCTATTAGCGGCTTTTAGCAGCTTAGCGGCTTAGCGGATAAGCAGATAAGCGGCTTAGCGGCTTAGAAAAAGGGGGGGGAAGGAAAAAAACCCGCAGGAACTTGCAAGACATTTTCGTCTTGCGAAGCAAGCCCATAGGAAATTCGTTTTGCGAAGCACCTCCAAAACGGAAAACCCTTTCGTCTAGCGGGTTTTCCGTCTTGCGAGGCATTCGTCTTGCGGGGCACCACTGTACTGGAAAGACTGTATTGAATCTAACCAACCATTTCATAGTGTCCAATTGCAGACCTGTGTTGTGGTGGCAACAAAGAGGTAGTGTTTCTCTTTTTCTCCTTCCTTTGCTTCAGTGAAATTATGTCCATTTGTGTTCTTCCAGGTGGTGAGGGTCTAACCCTAAGCTGAACCAAAGGCTGATCACTGCAATGTCTTGGCTATATTATTTGCTGATAAACTTGCTGACATTGGTCCGACTTGGACACAGCCATAGGGGCAGAATTGAAATTGGCAGTGTTGGACTCAGTCCTCTTGGTGCAGTAGCTAGGATAATTCTGATCTCTTCTACCTTGAGGATGTTGTTCATCTTAGCTAGTGAAAACCTGTCAGTTGCAGCTGAGTAGACCCATGGCCAGGGTTGTTAATGGTTCATTATTGGATGGTGAAATTCTTCCATTTCTGAAGGAAGAGTTCTTTCAACTGCTTTTAAAACAGCTTTCGTCAAATCTAATTGAGACGAGTTGGAGGTGAAGCTGGTATAAAATTGAAAGTAGTTTGGAGGGAGATTGATTGGACTCCAGTAAACTCCTTAAAACATGCAGGGGATTGCCTGAGATGACGGGCAGAATCCGCGACCAGGGGAAGGAGACAGTGGAAGAGGACTGGAAGAAATTTAAAATATACCTTAAAAACTATTGTAAAATTGAGGAATGCTAAGATGTCATGGGGTAAGAAGCAGAGAATTGCAGCTGTAACCAAAAAGCTAAAGGAAATTTAATGAAAGGGAATCAGGATAATTGACTAAAGGGTTGCTAAAGAACCACTAAACAAGGATGCGGGGATGGGGAGGTATGGGGAAGTCAAAAGAAAGAAGGGTATGAAAATATAATTTTGAAGTTATACTGGTTTAAACGTTTTGTATGTTTTTGTTTGTGTTTTGATTTTTTTGTTTTTCTGTTTTGTTCTGTTTCTACTATGTGTTTGAAAAACGAATAAAAATTATTTTTTTTTAAAAAAAACATGCATGGGATTGCACTGTTAAAGTGGTTGGCCTGAGGTTTTGTGCATTTTAAAAGTTGGTACTTGCATGTAAATGAAATCTTCATTTGGTATTGATTAGCATCATTCATTATTTTGGTTTGTCTCTTTCTTTTGCTAGATGCAAAATACTTTCCACAATGCTTGGTGGATATGATGATATAGAAGCATTTGAAGATGATCTCTACTGTGAAGAGTCTTCTAGTGAAGAAAGTATTGATAGTGAAGTAGAATTTCACCTTTATAGCCAAGTCCATTATGCACAAGGCCATGAGGATGCTATTGGAGAAGAAGAAACTGAAGAACATGGATCTGGGCAAAAGCAGAGTTCAGTTAGTAAAGAGGAAAAAACCAACAACTTTGTTATAATTTCAGACAGTGAAGTCACTCATGTTTCAGATAGTCCAGATGTTATCACCTTGTCAGACACCGAAGACAGCATTTACAGAAGCAGGCTCCAGAAGCGAACAACACCAGGAGCTCCAGTGCCAGGAAGAACACACAGTCTTGCAGAGCTCACCTTGCCAAAGCCCACTAGACATTCTTCTCAGATTACTCCAAATTCAAAGGGATGGACCACAGGAACTTCAAGAAAGGAGAAAAGGACTAGTGAAAAGTCTGTCTCCTTTCATCGTGAAGGTATTCGCATGATCCACAAGATCTTAGTAATAGAGGACAGCTCTAGTGATGAGAATGCAGATGATGTGAGAAGCATTGCCTCTGAAAGTGATAATGTAGAGAGCTGGATGCTGCTGGGAGGTGCCAGAGATGACAAAGATGACAACATCCTCTTAAACCTCGAGGGCTGTGGAACATTAGCCAGTGAAGGTTAGTATGTTTTTTTAGGATTATAACTCCAAATAGAGCTCAGAACTATGATGACGATCTGGCTGTTCTGATGGAAACAATGAGTGATATCCAGTTGTAACAGCACACTTGTGTAATGGGCATTTTGGTAGCAGAAGCCCCATTCTTAGCATAGCTGTTATCTGCTAAATATAAAAGTTCCTTTCAGGACAATTCCTAAAGTGTGTTATTGCTGTTTATTATTATTTTTTTTAAAAAAGCTTTCCTTATCACAGTTTATCATTGTAATACAGGTTACCTTCCAAAAGCTGGAGATTTGCTCAAAGTACACACTGGTAACTTTATTATAAAGTTTCTATTGTTTATTTACCACTTGCCAGGGTGTATGGAGTGTTAGGGGAGGCATAGTACCTCTGGTGGGGAACATGTTGTGCTCCTTCTGGGATAGTTTGTCCACCTTTGGTCCCCACTCTGCACTCAGTTCTCACCTGTGGCTCCTAGCAGCTGCCAGCATGAAACAGCAGTCATACCCTGGGAATGGCTTTGATTAGCTGGCTAAACTAGGTGAGGATAGCTGATGGGCGGATTGAGTGGAAGAGACCAATAGTGGGTCCAGTGGTCAAGAAGGCAGGTTCTGCACATGCTGTAGAGGGAAGTGAGGGGCAAATGGTGCTTGTCAACCTGGGAAGGTAGCCCATCTAGGAGAAGGAAAACTCTGATCCTAAACCTCTATTTTGGGGGAGATCATTGGGAATAGCAAAGGCCAAGGAGTAAACCCTACATAAATCTGGAGTGGAGTCCCTAAGATGGCTGGATGGTGCCTTATACACCTCCTTCCAGCAACTCCTGGCACCAAGTTGGTGGCAAATGTACTGCTCTGCTTTCCTTTGGACCACATCAGCAAGGCACCGCCCAGGCTTGCACTGCTAACATAGCAGCTTGATTTCACTCCCAGAGGCACATTCTATTGTCTCTCGAGACAGACTGATGTCAACAGCAGCCACCAGCCAACTTTATTCTTCCCATTCCCTTACTTCGTTTACCATATAGCCCAGCCTTCCTCAGCCTAGTGCCCTTCAGATGCTTTAGACTACAGTTCACATCTGTCCCAGCCAGCACAATACAGCCGCATTCTGACTGAGGCTGAATGATTGTAATCCAAAGTATCTGAAGGGCACCAGGTTGGGGAAGGCTGATCTAGCCTGATGACAAGTTCTGTAACTTGCACACTATTCTGTGACTTTTTGCTTGGCCTAATAAAGGTATTGCTCCAATATGGGATTCGAAATCCTTCCTGAAGTGTGTCTTTCATATGATGCACCCTCAGCTCCTGCTTTGAACACCCTGTAATTTATAACACAATTTATAACAAGAGGAAGGGTAGTCTCTGTACCTGTTGGCACTGAGTTATAATATTAAGTATATTTCAAATATTTGAGCTTTATTGTAAATTGCTAATGTGAACATTTCCTAATTTTCAGAAGTCTTTTGGTTTTGCTGGGAAGCAAATACCTAAGTGTGACTTCAGAAGACAGTTTTTCAGGTTTCCTGGTCCCAAGGTTTTAAGGGCGTTAAAAAAGCAAGACCAGTGATTTAACTAACACCTTGGGACCAGGATATCTGAAACACTGTCTTCTTCTACGTGCCTGTACCATATGAGCTTCAGAGGCCCTGCTCTGTGTGTCTGCACCAAATAAAATGAAGGGGATGGCTACAGGAGACAAAGACGTCTCAATGGTTGCATCTGGGCCATGCTATTCCCTCTCCAGAGAGGGTTGGTTGGCACCCACTTTATGGTCAGTTTGGCCTCAGTTAAATACTTTTTGAAATCTCTCAGGCATTAAAAAAATCTATTTTTAATGTTCTGAACCACTGCTGCAGATTTTTGGTAGGATGTTTTTATTCTTTCTCTGTTTTTATGCTGCTGTCTTTATGTAAATATTATGGTATGATATTGTGTATTTACTTACATTTGCATGCTTTATTTGTGAGCTGCCCAGAGAACCATTTATTTTGTGATTAATTATATAAATACGGAGTAAATTCTTATTTCAAACTAAGGTTTTATATGTTTGAGCTATACATGTGTCAAGTTTCCCATGTTTTGTTTTCTGACCAGGATGTTAGCCTTTGAAAAATAATGGCTGCAAGCCATGGCAATGATCCTAGGCAAACCTTGGGTTCACACATTCTCCCCTCTTCATTTGTCCTCCAGTGAGCCCTGAAGAGTTCAGAGGTTTTCACTCCTGCTTTCTGTTAACAACAGTTCAGCGTTGCATCCAAATCCTAAACTGTGGCTAATCTTAACTGTGGCTTGTTGAAATAAGCCAACTCCATGACCTACTGTTCCAAGTGTGCTTCTTTGAAAAGAACCACTGTTAAGACTAACAGTTTGTTGTGTTCAGATGAAACAGCAAGCTGTGGTCAATCAAAGATTGAAGCAGATGTTTTCCAAACTCTTCACAAGTTCTGGAAAAGAGAGTTAGCATTGTGCATGCCCAAGGTACAGGCTCAAACTGGGGTGGTTAATCTCTTACAGCAGTGAAAATATCTACCTCTCCTCTTATTAGGTGTAATTTTTTACCAAATCCCCACCCCCCGCTACTGTGCTGATCTTCACATTTTTAATATTGGTCAAAAGCAGTTCCAGTGCGCTAGCAGGCCGGTCCATCTTCATGCTGAAAGCTGCTACAACTTGTTTTTCTTTACAACTAATAGGATAGCTTTTGTAACATTCTCATTCCCTGATGGCATGCAGGAAGGAATATCTAAATCAGAGCTTTCCAAACTTTTCATGTCGGTGACACAATTTTTAAACATACTTCATTTTGTCGCACAGCAATTCAGTTTTATTAACCCCTTTCCAGCCCCTGGAGGAGCACGGGGAACGTTCACGTGTCACACCTACAGACTGTAGCCAACACACTAATATGTCGCAACACACAGTTTGGAAAGCTCTAAATGTTTCCAGAATAGTCCCTAGTTTATTTCCTTCTCTCCCTCTCTCTGTATGATTTGGGTATTAATTTACCAGCAATTTGGTGAAATCCAGTTGTGCTAGTGAAACACACTTCTGATTGTTTGATGGGACTATTCTGCTCTCTCTTTCCTCCTAAAGCCCCCTTTGTGTTCTCAAAATATTCTAGAATGTTGGGGGACCTTCCAGAGTAAATTTGGGTGTGTGTGCACAAGAGGGAGGAGAAATCCCATTGTGTAAGCAGAAATCCGTTGGTGTGACGTTGAGTCACACTGGATATATACCAGGTGCTACTGAATTGTGCTACATTTTGCAGCAATTGCTCAGCAGATTGTATGTCTAATTAAAAGCTTTGGAACTTTTATTGTGGCTTTGGCTAGCATTTCAATAATTATGGAAATTGATGCATTTAGATACTTCAACTAGTTTACATGTCCTTTCCATGGTGCAGTCATTCTTGCTTTCCCAGTATTTCTGACATCCACCTGCTAATTTGGAATGTGGCTAGCTTTAAATCCTATCCAACGTTAGTCTTGTTCCAGAAGTGATAAGCGACTAAACAAAAAAGATGTGATGTTTTCAGAATAACATTTTGCTTTAGATAAACCATTTTTGTTGTTGAGATTTGCACAATTCCCCTGTTAAAATTAGGCAGTAACAACGGTCAGAATTTGTGATGGTTTGGATCACAGTGTACACTTTTTCCAGCCTAGATTTTGATGAAAGAAAGGGTGTGAAAAGAGAAATTTGAAGAACAGAATGTGTAGGAAATGACCGCTCATGTAAGCAGATGTGCTTTAGAGTTATTTATGTTGTCCACTACATTACAAAATTGACAAAGTGTGGTTTTTTTTAAAAAAAAAAAAAGAATTGGCTTTAAATATTACACTGTGTTTGGAACAGATTTGCTTTTTATCTAATGTTAATGCTATCTGTTCATATCAGTATTTATGGAGACTTTTAATCATGAATTAATGAGAGGAACACACTCTTCTAAAAGGAAGGAATGTTTTTAAAGATAGGCACTTATTTTTAATAAGCCTCTTTTATTGAACATAGCAGGCCCTATTGTGTATATGGTGGTGTTCAGTACTTTTTTTCAAAAATAATGTTTTGGGATACTCTCATTTTCCTACTCATATTGAAATACTGCCCCTCAATGAGGCCAAACTTAGATTCACAAAATGTTTAGGGGTATGTGTACCCCTGCATCCCCCCAGGAAAAAAAAGCACTGGTGGTGTTTATTCCACATGCAGTGTAGCTACTAGGCACACTCAGTGTTAGGAAAACTAAACGTTGATTCTGTAAGGTTTCACGTCATTAATGTTAACACTGGAACTTCAGCTGATGTTTTGGCAGTTCACTACCTATGTATGTAGCTGTTGGGGAAATAATCTAAAATTTTGGCATTAGTCCTTGGTAAAGTTAAAAACCTTCTGCTGAACAACTATTTTTTGAACAACAGTTTTTTACCAGTAAAGAGAGAAGCAGAAAACTGAACTAGCATGTTGGGAAAACAACATTTTAGTTCAAAATGATTTGTTTCCCTTACTGATCTTTTTGTTTCCTTGTGGTGGTAATCCACTGTTTTTGATCCTTGAAAATTGTAGCGACATCTAGTATAGAACTGATACTTTCTTAGTAATGTTTTGTGAATGTTTAATTTGATAGGAAATCATTCTATTGCTGTAGTAGAAAAAATATATTTAAATACAATGTCTTTTAAACCTTGGGACTTTTTCAGAAAGCATCTTTCATCTTTTATTAGAAATCTTTAAAACTGTTTTTCCTTCTGACCAATAAAACTATTTTTTGCTTACATAGAAATTAGGTAAATTTTATGTAAGTTGACTTTATCCTGAAATTGAACCATTCACGAAAAAATATTTTCAACAATAGGTGGTTAAAGCATTATTCCTAGAACAGAACTATTAAATGCTGCAGTTTTTACCACTTACAGTAAGAATAGGAAAAGTAGCTATTTTAGTAATTTCTGCTTTTGTGCTATCAAAATGCTACATTTTCAGTTTACTGAGAGGCTGACCTTTGTCACAAAACATTTTTGATGCTTTTCAGAACGTTATTTTCATCTTGTTAAGGCAAAAATAAATGAAACCTGAATTTTCTTGTAAAATGGGGGCATTGTGCCTTGTGAGATAATATTTGTACATCTTGAAGAAAATGTGTACTTTGCAGCATCACAGTGTGAAGGGTTGCTTGTAAGAGAACTTTAATCTTACATACGTTTAAAAACATTGGGCAAGATTTAAGCAGAAAACCATTTTAGTAAGTATAGTTGAGATCTATTAGGAGCTCTAAAATATACAGGGAAAGTTCATGTAATCCTCCTACCATTAAAAAGCTGTACTCAATTCTTGTGATGATTGTTACAGCTTTGTATTTCAGCATACGCAGGTTGCATATGGCTGTTACTTTCAAAGATAGTTTTTTAATTATTATTATTCCACCATTTGATATTCTCTAAAATAGATGGGATTTTCTTACTTCTAAGTCCATAGATTCAAAATGAAATCTTGATTTGACAATGTTAACATACATATTAAGATGATAAGTAAATTAAGTTACAATTTTCCAGAAGGATAGATTAAGTTAGTCATGCCACACCAAATTAAATTCATAGGTTGGTGTAAAAAAAAATATGACTTCTGTCCATGCACTGCAGGACCATTGAACTGGTGAATAACTTTGGAATGATGTAATATGTTCTGCTTTTCATGGAGGAGAATGCACCAAGTTTAAAGCTGCTGCTGCTTTATTTTTAACTTTTCCTCTTGCTTTTGTTTATGGGAATGTTAACATTATTTAAACATAGGAAGAGCTTTTTGTGCATGAATTATAACACTGTGCACCCTGGAGCTGTAATAAGCAATGGGAATCCTTCTACCCCTCTTCGCTAGAAACAGCACATGCATATGGATATTTGATTAAAGGAAAAAAGTTAATCTTCTTTGCAGTGTAATGTGGATACTCTTGAATCTCTTGATTATTTAAAAAAAATTAATAAAACTAATAAAGTTTGTGTGGAAATCTCTGGTGATCTAGGCTAAGTATACCTGCAGCCTTCACAGCCTCCTTTTATCTGTGCAGATTTCTCTGCCTATTGTGGACCATGGCTTTAACTAATTTAAATTTCCCATGGCTTTGGGTTGCAGACTAGGTTTTCTGCAAGAGTGCCCATGCTTACATGGTCATATATTCTGGGTGACTTTTTCCACTTTTTTCCCTTTTTTGTCATTTTGTTGATTGTTAAAGGGGGAATTTTTTTTCCACTTCCCTCATCAGTTTGATCTTTCTTCCTTATCCCCATCTATTAATGTTTCTTATAGGTTGGGGAAGAAGCTTTGCATTATTGTTGTTTGAGCTGTGAGGTTGGGTGGGAAAAGTAATTTGGTCTGTTTTTTTTTTTTTTTTTACATAAAATTTTATAACAATTAAACGGAGTGCAGATGTGCCCCTTTGGAAAACAAGATGATGGCAACAATGCGTCAGATCTGCTTTAGCAGTTGGCAAAAGTCAGTGTGAGATAAGATTAAATTATATGTAGACAGTAACAGTGTTGTCATTATAATTTGATAATTTGTTTGTTGTCATTCTGGCCAAGTGGTGGCAGAAGCAAAGAGAGGAATCGTAACTATGAAAAGTATATATGGTATGAAAATAATCCAGAACATTATTTGAAATGAAAAGAAGATGTAAAAAGATTGGAATAGCAATCCTTTGAGCATGCTAAACATGTAATATTAGTGTATGAGAGAGAGTTAATAATATAAATTATTGTGAAATATAAGGTGGAAGGAAGTAGTTGATAAGTCTTGGTAAGCCTTGGCATTATTAGATTTACATTTGTAAAAAAAAGCCCGATGCATTGTGATATACACTGCCTGACTTCAATACATTTATGATAATATCTTCAAACAAGGGTCGTAAAAGTTGGAGTTTGTGTGTTTATTTCTGTGCCTTCCCTGCCTTTATTCCAATAGTTACTGGTGAGTAATGGCTGCTATAAAAGCTTAAGAAAGAGAGACAAGCGGATGCATTTGCTTCGCTTTGGCCATCCAGCAGCACCCTAAATAATCACATTCTGATGAAATTTTAGTTCTTGATTTAATTAGTTCTGACTAATATTTAATAGATACTGTTGCAAATAGCTGTTGTGAAAACCTGTCCTTTAAAGAAACATTCTTGCACCTCATGCCTGAAACAAGCTCTGCCATAATAAGCTGGTCTTAATTTCAAATAAATTCATGCCCATGGTTTTGTTTTGTACAGTTACTTTGTACGCTGGCATCTTCTAAAAATAATGTCAGTACTTGGATCTTAATGTATTTATAAATGTAGTGACAAATATTGGGGTCTCGACATTTGCATAGTTGCCTAGAATAAAATAATAATCACTCCTCATCCCCAACCTCTGGTGACATTTTTGTTCTTCAGCATGTTAGAATAACAAAAGTCATAGAGTACTTGACATTTTCATTCTTATAATCTTATGTTTGTCTATTACAAGCCAGTATTACACCAGCATTTGGTTAGCCTTGCCATATCTTTTAAGCCCCGCCTTAGAACCCCCCCCCCACCATTAAAAATGGAGAAGTCTTATGTCATCCAAGCAGTATTTTCATTCTCAAAGTCCCATGACTATGGAGTGTGTTTTAACATAAATATATCTGCATTTTGCTCAGCCTCCCCAACTATTTTATTTGTACTTTGCAGAATTTGGTAGTTCTATTTTGATTGGTTGATTTATTTATTTATTTTTTGCAGAACTTTAACGTGGTAATACATATGGTATAATTATAGTATTGAAAATGAGAGGGGCAAGAGTACTGACAGAGTATTCCAAGAAAACCTAATATTAAGATAATTTCACTCGTAACTTTTTAAGAATCCTGACTCATATCTCCTGTGCAGTGCCAATCTGATTAAATTCTGGGAAAAGAAGAAAGCATGGCAAAATCTACCACAGCTCCTCTAAATATTATCTTTTATCATGCATGTGTGGCCCTGCTAATATAAAGTTATGACATCACAATGGTTCTCACTATAAAGTTTACTTGCCCTGATCCAAGCCTGGAAAAGGCCTCTCTCCAGGGAATGTCCTTCTTTCCTTCCTCGTGTAAAACGGTGGTTTGGGAGACCACATCCAGGCCAGGGATTGAGCACACCCTGCTCCTGAATGATACCTTTGCAGCCAGGCACGCACCCCGTGATGTATTTGTCACCTATTTTTGGTGCGGCGTTTGTGTGTGCGGGATTAAATGCAGGCCCCCCTTCTTCCCCTCATCCTTGGGGGTAAAAGCTGCTGAATTCATACTTTTTTACCGGAAAAAGAAACCGTGAAACTGAGCAAATCTTTTCTTTAACACATTTTTTAAAAATATAAAATGTATGTTTTCAGTCCAAGATACGGCAGTCACATGTGAATGCATTTTCTTCTTCCCTCTTTTTTTGCATATACTTGTGGGCCCTTCAGCCTTGTGAAGTAAATCAGTCTCTTGACAATTAAATTATGCTTCTATATAGTATGCACAATTACAATAATGGGGAAAAAACTTGCTGTGTAATGTAGCCCTGGTGGTCATTATTTTATTTATCCAATGTCCACTGTTAGCCTGACATGTATTTAACAGAAGAAAAAAAAGTTAAAAGGATTAGATAGGGTCTGCGCACTGTTCAGGGAGACAATGATAGGATATGAGGAACAACATTCAGGGCAGTTCACTGAAGCAGAGAGAGAAATCAGTTTACATTTGTAGTATGTGACTTCTTAAAATATTCTCATGTAAAGAGGATTGCTGCCAATTTGTATAATGTTATGACTTAGATTCTTTATGGTGCAGAGCCCTTAAACACATCTCTTTCAGACATCTGAATTGATAGAAGTTGTGGGGTGCATGGGCAATGGTGAACATGTTATCTAGCTATAGAATACAGTTGCAAGATCTATATTTCTCAGTTTTAGATAGATTACATTTACTCTCAAAAGAATTTTCATCATACTGAAATGGATGTAGTGGCAATTCTATAGATTAATCTTCATAATCCAATGATGGAAAATATCATCATGAACATTATACATTTCTGTTGCTTTTGTTTTTCTCTTTGCTAATAATGTCCCTTTCTTTGCAGGAATTTGGGTATAAGTTTCTGTTTCAGTTGCACTAAAAACAACAATAAATTGCTGACTTTGTGATGTGATTCATGAGAGAAGGTCTAGCCATATTCTGAAAGTAACCAGAAATATCACTGTTCCCGTTTGTTTGAAACTGGGTTGTCAGGTTTGAAAATGGGTTGTCATGACAGGTTAAAACAATAAATTTGAACTTTGTGCTGTTGGCCTCCTAAAATATGTGCCTCATCATAAAGACTTAACTGGATTTGCCTGCAGACTATAACTTATTGCAACTTTCAGGAGTGCTTTTTGGCTGTTGCAGCAGTAACCGAACTCTGTAAAGGATATATTTATATTAAATATTTTAATGTACTGTTTCCTGTGGCTTTTGAGATGTTTTAAATCTAGTGTTAGATCACTACAACAACTAGAACAAAGTTTCTGTGTAGCCATTCTTTACTCTACCTTTCTGCAAAAAGACTGTCAAATGTATGGGACTAGCCCACTCCTTTGGAGTTGTTGAGCAGGGGTGGGGGGGGGGAGGACATGATCTCAGAAGACTCAAAGGAATTCTTTCAACTTCTAGCAGGGCCAAGGGGTCAATGTCAGATTTAGTCATGCTGTTATTTTAGCCCAGTCGTCCAGAGAGATGGCTGAAAAGTGAGTCTTTTATTTCTTTTTTGTGTGATTATTAACAGGATTAAATGTAAGCCATTGTGTACTTAGTACCAATTAGTTTCTCATCTGAGAGGTTCATTATGATTTTTTTTACCCGCTACTCGTCTTGTAATATTTTTTTAGTGTCTGATTATGTCTGAGGGTGAAAGGAAACAATTCTAGAGCTGGCTTTACTGCGGTGTTTGATTTTTCGTTTACATTAAGTTACCAACATCCTGCCTTATGAAAAGTTTTTCACTGAAATGTCTTGAAGTTTTCATCTTCTGCCCTTCATCTGAAAAACACTTCAAACCAGAAATATAACATTTGTGTGTGTGGGAAACCAAGAGTTCATGAGGCTGTATATCATTTGCCCAAGCTTTATTTTTTTAATGCAATTTAGTTTTAGAGCTCAGAACCTAATGTTAAAGGCAAACTTTACTAATTTCTTCCTTTTTAAATATCTTATGACTGACTTGTTCCACAACTTACTCTTGTATTAGAAGTGTTTAAGGATTTGTTAATTGCAGTTTAGTATGCTAGCCAGTATTGTGCTTTTAAGAAAATAGATATGTATGTGGGTATGCAGGAACATGTAGGTTATATTGTGCATTTAATATATTTGAGTGATATGTGGTTTAACCACAGTTTAGATACTGGCTCAAAGTAAAATATTTTCAATACCAAACTCTATTCTGCAACTTTGGAGCCACATTATTAGTATCTTAGCTGAAACAGGGTGTTGGTGGTTTGCTCATGAATAAATGGTTTCAGGGCTGCATCTGCCTTAAACTGTTTTACATGCAAAAGCTTTATTAAAAAAACCACTTTCCCCTTTTCTCTCAGATATCTTCTGATTTGTGGAAATTGCTAGCCATACTAAATTGAGAATAAGAAGTATATTCTGTCACATAGTACAGGAGTTTTAAAGATGTCTTGGTGAACTGGAAATTTCTACCAATTGCATTTTTAAAATCTATAAAACATTTTTGCTTTGTTGGTTATTTCATATTAACATTACCAGCATGTAAAATGTTCTTCCAGTCATCAATTGTTGCTATAAATTCAGAGATTAATTGGTTTGTATCCCCCCCTACCTTCAAGGGTGCAATTCTTTGTCATTCAGTTCCACTGAAATCAGGAGAAATAATAATTATAGCCAGAGTAGTATTTTATACTTGTACACATTTTCAGAAATAATAGTAAATGGATTATGTGTAATGCTCTAATCAGTGCTTCTGTGTATAAAATGGGAAGCAAGATGTCTTTGAAAGACTATCCTTAGGGATGTAATCCTTTCTTCATTTTTAACTAGCTATTAAAATCTTCAGTAGCAGAATTTTAACTTCTGCAGAAGTGCCATTTTATTCCTTTCTTTCTCTTTCCTTCTTCAAAAGCCAAAGGATTTGTCCACATGAGATACTGACAAAGATTCAGACCTGTAGGCTTTTTAGAAGAAGGCTTTATGTTTATTGTAACAATAGGTAAATAACCTGTTTCACTTGTGTCTTGATAGGTTGAGAGAGAGAAAAGCAGGAACTATTTTGTGTTTCTAAAACATGCCAGCTGTTAAATGTTTTCCGCTGTTATGCTCCTTTATGGAGCTTGTGCCTCTTTGGTAGTGTCTCTAAACTACAAGTAATATTTTAGGTGTTTGCCTATCAAACGTGTAATTAGAGAGACTTGGTTGTACAGAATAAGAAATCTTGAAATGATCAAATCAAATATTTGCCTCCGAGTCTTAATATTTGAATGGGTATACCTTTCTGCCAGTTCTTGCATAAAGAGATGACCTGTGACATGGTACTGGTACAGCAGTTGGTACACCCCATTCAAAGCGCCAATCTGTTGGCATATCTTGGTATTATATTGCAGGTTAAACAATGCTAAATATGCTTTTCTTGAACATGCTTGCAGTATTTTTCTTTGACAATATACTTTGTTTACAAAATAATGGATTTTAGAGGGTAACTGGGTCTGTGAAGCTGATTCTAGTTTTCAGAGCATCTTGAAAGCGCAGTAGTAAGGTGAAGGGTTTTGGTTTTTTTAAATGCAAGTGAATAGTAATGGACATGTCAAATAACTTGATGACATAATGATTTGCTAATATAAGATGCCCTGGTGGTGATCCATTGGTCACGTTCAGAGAATTCTGTCACATTATTAAACTGAGATATACACAAGGGACTGGATTCAACGAATTAGGGTCTCGAATGGAAGCCCACTTCTGCTAGTGAAACAGGGCTCCCCCCAGTACCCCAAATTGGCTTGGGAGAGTCTGGAGAACCCCTAGAATAGTGTGCAAGTAAGAGAGGGGTGATCGTTCTTTCAGACAATCAGAAATGCTTGTGCTGACAGAGCACTCTCCTTAGTGCTACACTGAATACCTCCCAAGCTTATTGTCTATATGTGTAGCCTCTTTTCTACAATTTAACAGAAAGTGTTCAATGTACCTTAATATCCCATTTCATCTGATCCAGGAAACTATGGTTAGCAGCTTCTGAACAAGCTAGGATCTTACTTAAGGCATGGTTTGGAAGTTACTTTAAGATCCTGGCTTGTTCCCAGGCTAACCATAGTTTCCTGGTTGGATGCAATAGGACACTATGGTTCATTGGGCACTTCCTGGTTTATTTGCTGCTAGTGTGAAGGGTCTTTTTGTAGAGGCAAAAGGCTTGTCTGTATCTTAGCATAATAAGCTGGGAGATGATAATCTGAACCAGGCCACTGTGACAGTTATCTTAGAGTACAAGCAGAGCATCTTTCCAAAGCAGCAGGCATCCATCTTCCATTTGGACAGCTCATGATTTTCATTATAGAGGACAAAAATATGTATAATTATAATAGAGTGTTAGAAAATACTTTTATCAGAAAATATATGGAGAAAATAATATCATTGGCCATGTTGGTACCCAGAACATGAATTTTGGCATAGGTGACAGTAACTCTAACATTTTTGATTAAAATGCTAATAAAATTGTTGAGTTATGTAGAGCGCTCTTAATAGAGAAAGAATAATGGAAGACATGTAATCTTTTGGAGTTAATTCATGATGATCCCTCACTTGTTGTCATCCTGTGCATAATTTTAGTGCAAAGATGAAGTGGAATAGAACCTGCTTTACCTTCCTGGCATGGTCTCTTCTGAATTTAGGTATCTCCCTCCACTCCCTTTATCTTGGGACTAAAACTCTTCAGGCAAGACACTAACTGAGAGAGCATCATGAACTGACTCAGATGCATTTGTTCGTATGTTTAGTACCGAGTCAAGAGATATGCTATGTTATCACTAGGTATTCTTCCAAATTTTAATGGTGGTGATACAGAACTCTGGTCTGTTAATAAAAAAATGGTTAAGTAAGGGCTGATTAAGGAAGTATAACTAAATAGTGCAAAATTTTAACCATTTCACAAGCCTCTATGGATACAAATGATACATAACCTACTACAAAATCCTTTCTTATATCTTTGGCATACTTTTAGTTTGGGTTTTTTTATTCTGATGGTGAGTAATCTGAAGAAAGCGTAAGTTCTTTGTATCACATTGGGAGAGAACTTAGAAGAGCTCCATATTTGTGGATTGGTGGTATTCTAGCTAAGTTAAAACATTCATGATAAGCATAATAAAACATTGAGTGGCACCGTACTAAATTTATGAGAAAATGTGAAATAGCTATGAAATTTCCCAACAGACCTTGTTATTGTTAACTAAGATTTTTAGTTAACAATAGAACTGTACCTTATTAATGGCAGTGTATTTCAGTCTAGTCAGTTCAAATTGTTTATTCTGTTAAAACAGAGGAACCACTGTTAAAGGGAATTTATAAGTTGGGGTGGAGAAGATTAAGCAAACCATAGCCAGAATATAACAATTCTTTGCATTTTTCAATGCTCTGAATTTTATGATACAATTTATGGCTTAAAATGTATCAGAAGTAATTTAAAAAATATTTTAGAGTTAAAATAATTTATCAACATGTACACTGAGGTAAAATTCATATTTTTACCCATTTTTGTACAGATTTTTTTTTTAAAAAAATAAGATTAATGCAGGAAAGGGATGGAATGTGCATACGAATGAGTACATGTTAAATTGACTCATCTCTCTATTGCTATTTGTTAGGTAGTATGTCTGTCTTTGCCTCATTGAAGGCAAGGGGCATTTGTGGCATTAATCTGTTTCTATTTAGTCCATTTGCAAGGACACTGAGAGCTGAACTGGTATATCTGTGATTGGTCTCGTGATCCACCCCCACCCCGCTAATATGAATGAAAAACAGCATGGGAGGCGACTAGGAGCAGTTTACACTTCCCCAAAATGTTGATCTAAATCCTTCCTCCATTTTCCAAACTGCTATGTGTTCCGTGAGATTGAACTATGAGCATGATACAGGAACTGATATTTCGGTCTTCCCTAAATGCTGCAAAAACCTTGAGGGGCAATTTACATTAGTAAAATAACATAGAGGAAAGGTTAAATGTCCCCAGCCCCCCATGTTGCTTTCCATATCAAATTAGCCCTCTGGTGGTCTATGTGAGGCAAGCTGGGTGATCAATGAACCAATCTAATACATAGGTGGCTCTTAAACAAATAACTTCCTTGAAGGTTAAATCCAAGATGTAGTGAAGAAGGGAAGTAGTTGCATGAGTTCAAGGGGCAGCCCTCATGCCATGTGGCAAATGGTTTTGAAATTGAGGTGAATTCCAAAAGCATCCTGTGAGGTGTCTTAAAAGGCCAGTTGTTTAATTATTATTTTTTAATTCAAATTTCTGTTTGGATTATGGTGTAAGTGCTTAGAATGTTTCAGAAGCAGAAACTGCTGCCTCAAACTGTATTTCTAGATGACATGGGGAAATAAATGTCTGTGGTGCTCATTTAGTAAAGGCATAAATAGTCGTAACTTGCCCCAATTATATATTGCAATACAGTCATACCTCTTGTTACGTTTGCTTCAGGTTAAACCTTTTCAGGTTGCGTCCCGCGGCAACCTGGAAGTACCGGAAAGGGTTACTTCCAGGTTTTTGCCACATGTGCAGACGCACAAAATGACGTCACATGCATGCTCAGAAGCGGCGAATTGCAAGACGTGCAGACGCGGGTTGCGTTCTGCTCATGTTGCGAATGGGCCTCTGGAATGGATCCCGTTTGCAACCAGAGGTACCACTGTATATGACCAGTCATTTTATTATTTTTGATATCAAGGTTTGCTCTAGTAATATATTTCCCTATAATGGACTTCCTCCTATTAATTTATTTATTTGACAAAGTAATAATCATAAACAAGAATAAAAATGTGCACTCCACCACCGAGACCATTCCATTGTAACTATCCAATGGTCTTCTATATAGGAAAAATAAGTTTAATTCAATGTAATTAGTAGAGGATCATGGATCCAGTTGAAACAGCTTGTAAGGTGTAGGTTTTATTTAAATTTAAATCAAGATTTCATTTTAAGACAGGCTGCATTACAGTGCTTCTGAGCAGTGATTCTGAGAGGACTTCTGCATACTGAAAATCCCTGCATTAATGTCATAGGCTGTCATGTGGTAGAAGTCAGGGGATGGAATAACTGAGGGGGAATACCGGTAAACACCAGTTCCAAAACAATCACAGCCATGAGGATGCTTGACCATGTTGAGGCATGCAGATACAGCAGTAAATACCTGAAATACAGTTTCACACAGCAGAAAAATGTTACTATTGTTACAATTAACATATATTGCACAAATGCAAAGTAAGTTTATCTTGGTGATATATAGATAGGGCCAAATAGATCACCAGCCAGTTTTCTGAGAAGACCAGTGTAATGGAGGTAGTGAATAGTGATGTCCTTCAGGCTGGTCGTGTTCCTGTGGCTGCAGCTTCCAGCCATGGTTCTGTAATTACTGGAGTTCTGCTTGTAGCTGATTTATTCCTTAGGTTGCCCTAATGATCACTATTCCATCCAACATATTTCTGTTGATTTTGGAGAGAGTAGATCTTGAGATTGATCACAGGAGCAGTGGTGCTGTTTGTCTTGACCTGCTTAACAAAAAATGGGAATCTAGGCTTTTGGTGGAGTTTAAAGGGCTTCTTGTAAAACAGGATTGGGGAAGACATGGTCCTCCAGATGTTCTAGGGACGCAGGTGGCGCTGTGGGTTAAAGCCTCAGCGCCTAGGACTTGCCGATCGAAAGGTCGGCGGTTCGAATCCCTGCGGCGGGGTGCGCTCCCGCTGCTCGGTCCCAGCGCCTGCCAACCTAGCAGTTCGAAAGCACCCCCGGGTGCAAGTAGATAAATAGGGACCGCTTACCAGCGGGAAGGTAAACGGCGTTTCCGTGTGCGGCTCTGGCTCGCCAGAGCAGCGATGTCACGCTGGCCACGTGACCCGGAAGTGTCTCCGGACAGCGCTGGCCCCTGGCCTCTTAAGTGAGATGGGCGCACAACCCCAGAGTCTGTCAAGACTGGCCCGTACGGGCAGGGGTACCTTTACCTTTACCTTTACCTAAAGGGCTTCTTGTAAAACAGGATTGGGGAAGACATGGTCCTCCAGATGTTGGGTTCCAGCTTCCAACATCCGCAGTCAGCATGAACAGTGGTCAGGGCTGAAGTAGTCCAGCAATATTTGGAGGTCCACAGCCCAGCTGCAATTGCTTGGGATTTTCAATCTGGTACTTGAATCCTTCGCATCATTTGTCAGAGCCAACATGGCACAGAGTTTCTCTACGAAATACTTTAACAAGCAGAGCAGTACCACACTTTGAAGGCAGCTTTCTGATGGTGCAGCCAGTTGGGTGTTGATGCCTTAGAGCAGCGGTTCTCAACCTGTGGGTCCCCAGATGTTGTTGGACTACAACTCCCATCATCCCTGAGCTCTGGCCTTGCTAGCTAGGGGTGATGGGAGTTGTAGTTCAACAACATCTGGGGACCCACAAGTTGAGGAAGGCTGCCTTAGAGGTTGTTTTGTAGCATCTGTAGTGTTCTTGCAGTTTCCCAGCTAACTGAGAGTGTGTTGCAGAGTGGCAGAGGAGATCTCTAGGACTATAGATCTAAATATAGTGTGTGCTCAGTATGATGATCCTGTTTTGTTTGTTTATTTTAGTATGCTTGATAATCAGGGGTGTTTTTTTTTTTTTACTCAGAGCTCCTTAAGTTAAAACCAATGAAAACCTAAATACACAGCTAAATTAAAGGTCTGAATGTAGGTTCTCCCCACGAAAAGAGATAATGCCACCCTTCAAATTAATGGCAAAAAACATGGAAGAAAATGAAAAGGCTTTGTTTGCCTGGCACCTAAATTGGCATTTAAAACTCATGAATTGGGTTTTCCCCAGTTAAATCTGTTGTCAACCAGTGCAGAGTGCCCTAATTTTTGCAGCAGGGCAGAAAAAAATGGAGAGAATTGTTTGGGGATTTATCTGCATGGACCCCTGCATTCTCTGTGTAGCACCCCCCGCAACTTATTCCCGTTTAATCTATTGAATTCTGCACAAGTTTTGAGAGCTTGCCAAGTGCATGATAGTGGTGGGCTGGATTTGAGAACTGCTCAACTTGCCAGAAGGAATTTCTACTAATTGTGACCAAAACCAGATCTTCTTAACAAAGATATCATTCTCCTCAATTCCACTCCCCCAATAGTAAAGGGCCAGGCCAAGATAGCTTTTTGCAGTCTGTTGAAGGAGAGCGTGTATATCTCAAAAAGAATCGGACTCTCGCAAGTCTTGGATTATTTGTGTACCATACATTCAGCTAAAGAGACTAACTGGGTTTCTTGTGGCTGTCATTTTGAGTGGAATTTCAGTTCATGACATCTGCAAATTGCACCTGGTTTTTCACTGTAGTCTTTGCAAAGCACTATGTGGGATGCGGGTGGCGCTGTGGGTTAAACCACAGAGCCTAGGGCTTGCCGATCAGAAGGTCGGCGGTTCGAATCCCTGCGATGGGGTGAGCTCCCGTTGCTCGGTCCCAGCTCCTGCCCACCTAGCAGTTCGAAAGCACGTCAAAGTGCAAGTAGATAAATAAGTACCACTTCAGCGGGAAGGTAAACGGCGTTTCTGTGCACTGCTCTGGTTCACCAGAAATGGCTTAGTTATGCTGGCCACATGACCCGGAAGCTGTACGCCGGCTCCCTCGGCCAATAAAGCGAGATGAGTGGCACAACCCCAGAGTCGGTCACAACTGGACCTAATGGTCAGGGGCCCCTTTACCTTTACCTTTATGCATGAAGCTTTTCAGAGAAGAAATGCTACAATTGGACATGCAGTTTGTGTAGTATTTCTTTTGTAAAGCAATATATGAGATTGCTTAGATGCAACGCAGGAGAAAAATAAGAGTTGTTTGCCTATAAGCATGTTTTGAGTTGTTCTCTTTGTACAGGCAATGACCAATTAACGTGTGTCTGAAAGATGTGCATGTGTGAACACCACCGAACCTGGAAGTGACCCAAAATGTCACAAAAATGTCATGAGAAGGGCATAACGGGGGTGGAGCGTAACCAAGTGGGGTGCTCTTATACGTGCTTAGCTGACGTGTGTGGGGTCCAGGAATGGAATCCCTGCACGAAATGGTTGTCAACTGTAGTTACACATTCCATCCTCATTTCCTGCTGTAAAGGGAAATTCTAGGCTTTTGCAATAGTTGGAACCTATAAATGATTATGGCTTAGTTCTGTGCTTCATGTGTAGTGTGTCAAGCAAATTAGAGGGCCACCTCCTGATCTTGTGAACTCTGGAAATTCTAATTATCTTGCACAGAAGAGCACTAAGAGCACCAGTTCTAGGGTAGCTACTTTGCTTCTCATTATTTTAAAGCTGAAGGGAAAACAGCCACCCAGAACATTGTATCTTGAGGATTTTATTTCTTCCAGAAGTAAGTCCCCCATCTTTGTGAACGTATTTTAGTACAAATGACCTTGCAGTATATAGAGTGAGCCTCCACATCACCTCCTAAAGGTGCAGAGCAAAAACTGATTGCTTAAAGAAAACCTTGAAAGCTGTGTCCCAGTAGAATTACATGAGTGTAGTTTTTCCCGTTCATTACTGTTATGTACTAGAAATAGCATGGCTTTATCCAGTTTTCATTACAAGAAGTGGGCCTTGTGTTAGCAAGCTACTGATGCTGATGTGAACATAGAATTGCTCTAGTCAAGCAATCTTAATTTTCAGAATTCGGTGACGAGAACCCGCTCGCCATCCGTAAATAATCAGTCTCACGCCAAGATGGGTTGAAGAAGTCTGGCCGCAGCTCTCTTCTCGAAGCTGCTGGAGCACAGCCTTTATTGTGTGTCCACGAAAAGATACAAATTCAAGGAGAAAACTTTGCCTCAGTCAGCAGATAAAAGACAATACAATACATTAGTCTCATGTTCTCACACCAGACCACGCAGTTGATCATGTTATACTATGTGGACCAATCATTGGATGGCATGAGCTCTCCACGCGTTGATCATGCTTCCAAGCAATGCTTTCTACTATGAAATCATCCTTGCAATAATGAATTTTTGCCCATGCTCTTATGGACAAATGACCATATTCCCACAATTCGGTAATGTAGCCTTAGGAGATTTTAAATCTAACGATAAAGTTTTTTTTTTAATCCACAGATCATTTTAAACTATAGATTTATATTATTGCCATTGAATTAATTCCCAGATACACACATTCCACTTCACACTACAGCCTTCTAATGATAAATTACCATTGAATTTGGTGAATTCAAAAATCTCCTGCATTCAATGCAGTATTTTATTATGTGCATCCCGTCACAGAAAGAGAACTCAGGAAGATGTGTTATCAGAAACAAATAATACAGTAATGTATCCCTGGGTCCTTCTGTTTGTCTGCTCAGTTTTGTACCTTTATCCTTAGGAAAAAACATGAGATGATAATGCATATTTGTGGTTACTAGACTAACATAAACTAGTCATTGGAAACATAAAATGAGAATAGCTGGGAAATGGTGGAAGGTTTGATCACATACTGCTAAGATTTCAGTATGTTTCATTATGGTAGTGAAATATGAAGTGAAGTAATTGCATAGACACATAACTCTTTCTCACTTGGTCATGTTCAGTTTGAATGGTTAAGCCCCATAGAAGGTCAATGTGTTGCCAAGAGTAGTTTATATTACAGAAAGATGTGTTTTATATGAAATGTTTGTTCCAATGTCTCTGTGATAGACATATCAAATAAAGGTTTGCACAGTTAAAAAAAAATAATTATAAATTCCATGGGTCTTAATAGTTGATCATGTTTCCCATTTTAGTTTTGAATCTAAATTGTAATATTTAAATATTAATTGCTGTGGAATAAAATTATTGGGAAAGTTGCATTTTTCTGGGAGAGGGCAGCAATTTTTACTTTTTAATGGAATGGGGTGGGGCGGGAGGAGGAGGAGGTATGAAGGCTAAACAGTATACTGTAGAATCCTTCCAGTTTGCTCCCTTAGAAGATTTCCACGCCATCTTGCAACTGAATGATTCCCAAGGTAGTTTACAACAGATTATACTCATACCTTTCCCCCATCTGACCCTCAAATTTGTGCACACAATTCTTGGAGACCGGGGGTCCATCTTCTGTTGGCCCTCAATTCCCTGACCAAGGACAAATACCAGAGTGTACTTCTTCTCAGCTCTGCAGTCTTAGGGTCACTGACAGTTGAAGCTCACTCGTCTTTCTGGCAGTAGTGAGGGAATTGGAAGCAAGTTATGACATCTGGGGCCTATTGCAGGTCTACCCTTGCAAGCAATTTGCAATGTTATATTATTTAAAGCATCGGCAGTGCCTAAAATGAAGTTGGATTTACATCAAAAATATGTGATGCTAGAGCTGTAAATATCCCCAGAATTACATGTGTAATTGCCATGCAGCTTGGTTTACAAGCATGTTCTGTATGGGAGTTTGAATTTCTGATGCAATTTCATTTGCAAAGATTTGGAAAAAGGGCCAGTTCACTTAGTTCACATTATTGCTAGTTCTGTACCAAAGGTCTCAGAAGATCAGCAGTAGATTTTAAAAACTGTTAGTTTAAAAGAAATCTAGTATTCACTTTTAAAGTGATGCCAGAGGTGACAACAGCTGATCAAATGCCTAAATTAATTGTTACCTGCTACAAAAAAGCTCTCACAAGATTGTATACAGTGTTAGAAATTAGTCCGGAGCCAGGCGTCTCTTGCTACTATCGTGGATCCAATTGTGACCACTTGGAGATCTCTGGATGCCAAGTTGGCGATTGACATCTCTATCTGGCTGGCCCCTCCAGCTTTCTTAAAGAGAAGACCTTATTTATTGTGAGCTTCATGACTGAGTGGGGATTTGAACCTGATCTCCCAAGGTTGTAGTTTGATACTCTAACCACCATACCACACTGGCTTTCTAGAGTACTTCTGCTATGGGCCAGCTATAGAAATTAAGTAGGTAAATAATTATGGGGAAAGCAAAATGTCACTTTGAGAAGGACCTGAAATATTTCCCTTGAAGCTTGGAATTTGATTTATTCTGATTTGTTTTTTGTTTTTAATGTTTTAATGTATTGTAAATCGCTTTGAGATTTTATCTTTAAAATATAAAGTGGCACAGAAATGAAAATAATAATAATAATAATAATAATAATAATAATAATAATAATTCACTGTAAAATAACATTCTGTTGTGGCGACCGTAACCTAGCTTCAAGGTGCCATTTGGCAATTAGCTTATATATTAATTTCTAACACTGATTGTATATGCATGGAGATATTTTGGATATATTTTCAGACTGTCTTATCAAATAGGGTGTAAAAGAATTCACCATGTAATTAATTTCTAATCCTAGCCCTAAAGATTCTTATTACTAACTGCATAAATCCTCATTGCCACTGTATGTTTATGCCATAAACAACACACAGCTATGGAACTCACCAAAGCTTGAGAATCTTTTAGAAGCATTAAAAATACATTTATTTAGGCACAATAGTGAAGCTGGGAGAGGTGTCACTATTTTGATTGCTGAACGCACACAAGTGCCATTAATGTGCTTAAGTTTGAGGTAAGGTACCAGGTTAATCACTGAGTATGGCCACAAGCAGAATATTCATTCTGTTTGGCAAAGTAAATAAATAATGACATGGAATATATTGCATTCTGAATACATGGGCAGATTTGTGACCTTTGCTGTCAGATGAAAGTGCACATAGCAATACAGCCCCGTTCAGACCTTTCAAGTGGGGAGCTTTTAAATGAACATATGCGTTCATTTATGTGCTACATTGCAGTTGCAGTGCTTAAATGTACAGGCAAACGTGTTTCATCAGGTGAAAACTTATTTTATTCTTACAAAAGTTTTCAGTATCAGCATCAGCAAAGGCAAAAAAACCCCCTATTTTATTAGGAGAAAATATTTCAGAATATTCTCAGGTGTTTGAAATATTTTTGAATATAAATATAGAATTTATATTTTGTAAATTTTTGAGAGATGAATTTCATATTCAAGATATCAGTGGTTTATTGCTGCTTATAAAAGCAGTGTTTATCATTCCCATAAGCAACTTTATTTCAGAAAACTAATTAAAAGACTAATTATGCCTTAGTGATAGTCTCTTTTTGTAAAATGGCAAGGTCAGGTCAGTAGTACATTTCTTTTCAACTGAAATTCTGTATTGTATTTTCAGAATACTTGAACTTGCAGGTTGGGTCCAAATATTAATTATGAGGAAATGCACCATCATATTAACTCTGAAATAGTCACTCCTAGTTTCTTCAAATAATTGCTGAGAGAGATTTTTTTTAAAACCTACTAATCTATTACTATTGTAGAGATTAATGAATATTCATAGCAGACACAAAATTAGAATTTCACAAATGTATACAAAGATATGTACTCAAATAAATAGCAAGAGTGTGTCCATTCAGGATCTGTTTCTGAAATTAGCAGCAAGGTGATTTTCTGCTCCAATCCCAAAAAATTTACTGGAGAGCAGGCCCCATCGATTTAAGTAAAACTTTGTTGAACGTAGTCAAACTTTGAATTACAGCCTCCATCCCTCTTGGTAGCTTTGCTGTCATTCAGCATATGTTGCTGATCTCTGGTGAAAGTTATATATTACATGTTTACTATGTAGACCAGGCATATTCTGGATCTATCTGATTCTTAAGTAAGCAAAAAACTGAAAAGTTGTCTGTGCTTAGCTGTAGATTGGTTTGCTAAAGTTGAGTTTAAAATACTTCTTTCCATTATATATTATTTTTAAAAATTGTAATTTCATTTCTGACAAGCACTACAAATTGTGTGTTAATTTATTCTGTATTTCCCCCCTGAGGAAACAAACTCTTTACAATTCCTGAGTGTCTGATTTTATTTTGTAGCTTGGTTGTAGGATTGAAGCCTGAATGTGAACTTTATTTTGGAAGCAATCAAATGAAGGAATGAATGAAGTTTCTTCTAGGCCTGTGCAGTGAATATCTACAGACTTTCTCAGATCCTGATGAAGTTCTTGCCATTAGGCGGTGAAATGACTGTGTGTATGTGGCATGAACAGAAAGCTATGAAAAGAGGTCAGACATAGGTTTGTTCCTTTGTTGTGAAGAAATTGTGACAGTTTGAAAACATATTGTTGTTGTTTCTTATCATTATTTGCACTTACTAGTTGATTTTATTTACCAAACATAACCCAAAGTGACATAAAATAGTACAAAGATTAAAACAAGTATAAAACCAAAACAGAACAAAAGCCTAAAAATAGATCCATACCTATAATGCTAGATCTAACACATTCTACCCACTGGAAGAGGCCACAAATGTCTAAAACCCTTCAAATTAAGGGCCAAAGGCCATTATTTCTAATTGCATGGTATTGATGTAGGATGGGAATGCAAATGTACCATACAATTTTATGTATGTATTTCAGTACTGTTGTGCTGAGTGGGGGTTACTCACAAGTAAGCGTGCATATAGATTTGGAAGAATTGACTTATTACTATTCCCTTTGCTTTTAGTGGGACGTAGTCATGAGCAATTTTAGCTGGTTCCAGGGCTTCGTTATTAAGGAGGTTTGTGTCTCTTCCTCTTCCAAGGAAGCATCCTATTTTTATTATATTTACATAGTAGCAAATATTGCTTTCATTTTGGAAATTGATTTCTGTTGTGCAAATTGCTCATGTGAAAAAGCAAAGAAATGTTTAATATGTACTTAAGGCCCTGAAACTCCCCCGGTGTTTTTACATTCTGTAGTGAATAGATAGTTGAAGTAAACTGGATTAAAGTGGTCCTAACCACATTTACTCAGAATAAGTGGCATTAATTTGCAGTGGTACTTCAAGAAAGTATACTTACTAGACTCCATTAAGCTGGGAAAATAAAAGATACTTAAAGTGAATGACTTATTTGAAATGTTGTTTTCTTAAATACCTACTAGAACTTGCACCGTACATAATGCAAACATTCACTGAACCTCTTTTTTATCATTAGTTAAAACTGTTCTAGGGAGCCTTAGGTGTCATATTGTGGTTTAATGTACTTACTTAACTATTTTCTTAAGATCCTGTTCCTTCTGTAGTGGCTGCATAATATCAAATGAAGTGCAATGTAGGTGAAATTTATCCATTAATCAACCTTTAAATAAATTTTGAAACACTAAAAGCTATAGAGAATTAGTTCTGGAATCCTAATGGTTTTCTCTGGATTTTGGGCAGAAGCAGTGCTTGGTGGGTTAATCGTCATGATAGTAAGACCAACTTTACTACTACAGTGGTACCTCAGGATGTGAACGGGATCCGTTCTGGAGCCCCGTTCACATCCTGAAGCGAACGCAACCCACGTCTGCGCATGCACGGGTCGCATTTTGCTGCTTCCACGCATGCGCGTGACGTCATTTTGACCATCTGCGCATGGAGCGAAACCTGGAAGTAACGCGCTCCGTTACTTCCGGGTTGCCGCAGAGCGCAACCCGAAAATACTTAACTTGAAGCTCATTTATCCTGTACTACTACTACTACTGCTACGCCTACTACAGTCTTTGATAGATTTATACTCCTATTCATCTTAATACCCAAGTAATGATTCACGCCTTGTAATGCTCAGCCCTTTCCCCCCCCCTTTAAGTACTTTTCTAAATCCAAGGTATGAGAAGGTTATGAAATAGTATTTCCTAATAAATTGTGGCTTTTAGTTAGGATTGAGTGATGAAAAATGCTTTTTATTTACTTACACACTGCTCAGACACCTGTTTGTTAAAAAGTAACAAAATGATTCTAAAAGTGGGTTAGAATATTGTTTTCAAACCTGTTATGTTGTAGTGTAACCCCAATATACTACTTGCTATATGTATATTTAACTTACCAGTAAGCTAACATATTAAGATTAATACAGAACATGCAATAAGGATACCTTGTCTTTTAACCTCAACATGGAAGATGAGATGTAGAGAAAGGTCTAGATTATTTTGGTTTATAGTGGGATAAGATATAAAGCTTGTAGAAATTAGAAGAATCCAAATATGGGAGGTGTGATAAATGAGGTGGTATAACCCATTAACTACTGTATTGGAGAAACAGCAGTCCCTTCAATTGTCAGCATTGCAATATTAGTAGCCAAATAAGAAGCTTGACAGCCATCGAAAACTAGGGAGCCTGACAGTTGTCCAGATGAGGACCGTGCTGCCACTCATTTTAATAAGATGACTGAAATAAGCTTAGGTATACATAATTTATAAATGTCATGTATATAGGTCAGTATGGATTTTGCTATACACTTAAGATGAAAACATTCTTACGGGTGTGATTTCATTATTGTAACGCTGAATGTCTGAAGCTTCCATCTTGTATATATGGTTATATTTAACTGTTGGTTCGTTATTTGAATAAATGCAATTATTATTCTGGACAGTATTGTTGTTCATATTTTACAGATGAGTGTTCATATTTTACAGATGGCATGGAAAAGCACAGGTAACTTTAGGCTGCAGTCCTAAACACATTTTACTGGCGAGAAAGTACCATTCAACTCTATTGTGAAAATACCATTCAGTCTTTAATGTGAAAAATACTATAGGTTTCCATGGTTTATTTTAAATACCAAGGTATGTTATTTGGACTAGCATGAATCTGATAAGAGCAACCAATGTAAATATTCATTGGATTCTTCTCTAGAGAGCAGCTGGTATTTTTTCCCATTCACTATCAACCATAATAATTTATTTCATAAAATATGGATTTTTAAGTATGGGTAACAAGCCTCAGTCTTTTTGTCTTACCTCTGCTTCCAACTGCAGATGCAGTGACTGCACAATAACTTCTGTGGTGTGACAGGTAAATTTTTACAATTTACCTGCTGTAGTAGTTTATTCTGTAATGCCATTCAATCATCTTGGAATTTTGCTTGCCTGATTTGGTGAGTGCAGCAGATTTTCAATTTAAATATAACTTTATCTGTTTGATTAAAAATGTAACAGGACATTATGTGTTGCAAATAAAGTTCAGAGAAAGAGATGATTTTACCTGTTTTAAAGAAAATCTGTTTGTATTGGTTGTGAACGGATGATTAATACCTCTCTAATTTCGAGGTTTACCAGTCTAGCTCACCTGTCTTTTTGCATGAATAGTTGAAATTGATGGCTGTCGGGTATAAGCATTTACCTGTTGATGTTTAGTGGATGGATTTCTTTAAGGATAATGCAGAATCCCATCATTGGGCATTCATTTATTTGCTGCTCATCAAGATGATTGACAGGTTTGCCAACAACTTGGGCGGAGGAATTTTCCCCTCCTTTGTGTGTGTGTATGTAAGAAATTTAGCTTTTTAGTGATAAATACTGCATAGAAATTAGGTTTCAGGCTTCTAGACTTTAGTGTTTTGTGCTTTAAAGGTACATTTTGAATAAAGCAAAGATATTAGAAAGCTTGACAGGGAGTCTGTTTTTATCAAGTTATAATTTGATGACTCAAAAATGCAAGCATAAATGCCTGAAACATGCTAATTCTTTAACAAATAGATGTTATGGATTCTAACCAATATTAAGCCATATTCTTTGCAAACCCATTGAAATTATTAGTCATGACTAACTTAGATCTATTAATTTCAGTGGGTCTCCTCTTAAAACCTTAAGTTTTAAGGCACTATGGTACAGAATTTGGAAGTTATCTCTTGCCTTCTGCATTTTATTTAGAATCTGATTTAACAATAAGTCGTGAAACACTTCTGTTGGGATCACGTTAGTTTTAAAAGGCATTTCTGAATGCTAAGCTCCTCACGGTTTTGTTTGTTTGTGTTTGGTAAGGAAGCATTTAATACCAATTTTAAATTGTAAACTTTCGTCTCAGGACTATATGGCCCAACTGAGAGGGATCCAATAGGTTAAAAAAATTGACATTTGTTGGTCAGTGGCTAGTGGAAGCAAATTTTTTAGACACGATCCACAGTTCTATTGATTTTGTTCTGGATGCCAAGGGATCTTTAGACTTTTAGAATGTTGTAAAGCAGCACTCCCAGTAATTCCAGAAGTGATTTATGATGCTATGGCACATGAAGTCAGCTGTTTGAAGAAATACAGAAATAAATGATTTTGGGCTAACCAGGCTCTAGGCTGAGTCTAGACTGCATCTTCAATCTGGGCATAACATCTACCCTGGACTAGAGAAATGTCACAAAAGAGTGGCTGGGGAAACCCATCCAGATAGGTGGGGTATTAATAATAAAGTTATTATTAAGATTATTATTATTAAAAGGAAGAGCAGTATTCCCTTTCTCTTCTTCCAGGAGAAGGAATGAGTGTTTTGGAGAAGCAAGAACTCTGCTTCTCCAATGCTATAGAGCAGGCCAGCACGAGTTGTGACCCACCATGCTAAATGCAGCCCACCAACCATGTATGGCAGCCTGCCAGAAGCTTAGTAAACCTCCTGTTCTTGCTCCTTGTTTGGAACTGCACAAATAGGGAGGTTATCTGCACTTGGCAGGCACAATGCATTGCTTGTGAGCTATATTCGAGTGAGCAATATTCGACTTGGTAGATCACAGGTTGTGCAGGCTTTTCGTAGAGCTGCTAAGCATGGAAAGTACCCAAATACTATTCCTTGCTGTTTTAAAACCATGACTCTGCTATTGGGAGAAATTATGAAATTCCATTGCACAATTCAGTAGGGAATTCTTTTGACCCCCCAAAATATTATGGCATTGGTTTGGTATCCCCTGCCTCCCTATGACTCAGATTTAGGTTGCTTTGTTGCCTTTATGCATTCCTCAGTAAAGTAGTTAGAAAACTTTTAAATATCCCATATTCTTATTAGAAAATATTATATTGATGTACATTTTATTAGACTGAGTAATGATGAAATGTCCACTCTTTTGTATATTATTAAAGGCCTAGCCAGCGTGATAGCATCCTTTATTCATCACCTTCCTTAACTTTTGATTGGCAAATCTAATTTTGTCTTTTTGGAATTAATGGAAGCTTACATGAAAAGGAATTGTGTTAAAGGAAACCTAGATTGTCTCATGAACAGTTGGGATCTCTTCTGTCATCAGTCATCTAGCCCAAGCCACACCTCTCACTGGACCTGATCCATACCTTCATCAAGAGTTTTTGACTGGATGGAATGTGTTTTTGAATTTTTGCTTGCCTTGGATATAGGATAGAGAGGGGTGTGTGAGCATGTGTAGAAACTAACCTACTGTACTAAGTGCTTTGTCAAATTTGCCTTGGGCCCCACTATGGCTGGTATGTGGCCCGCAGAAGATTACCCAGAAGGAAATGTGATCTTTAAGCTGGAAAAGATTCTACACCCATATCTTTTGTAGACCATTTTTATCTTGCCTTTCATCATATAGATAGATGTGCTCATTGTGGCTTATACCACTAAAAATAAAAGTGTAAAGAACACTGGGTTGCATCCAAAGGTTTTCTTCCTTTGATGAAAGAACTCTTGACAGAAGGTGGGAACTTTTGAGATCCAACCCAGTATAAGTAATAAACAATAATTAAAGCAATCAAGCTACAGAGGACCAAGCTCTCTGTCAGTGAAAATGATTTCTTTTAAGAAGCAGGCTGTTCAAATGTCTGTGGCTTTTGCTTTTGTAGTTCTATTATTTTTATTTTATTGCTTTGTTTTACTTAAGGTTTTTTTTAAAGGTAAATAAAATAAAAGCTCCCACCGATGATGATGATGATGGAACACTTGGCCAGATGGAGCCAAACTTATGGGAAAGTGTTCCACATGTTGGGCGGCCATGACAGAACCCCCCCCCCCAGCATGTTCCTGTCAACCTTACTTCACAAGCTGATAGATAGCAGAAGGGCCTCCCCAGAAGATTTTAGCAACCAATCAGATTTGTTTTGGGAGGTGGTGGAGATAATCCTTTAGAACAGTGTTTCCCAGACTTGGGCCTCCTACTGTTTTTAGCCTACAATTCCCATCATCCCATCTCTCCTCCTAGCTAGAGATGATGGGAGTTGGAGTCCAAAAGCTGGAAACCCAAGTTCGGGAAACTCTTGGTGGCTTTCACAACGTTTACTTATAGCAAATGAACATTGGAAGTCTGCCAAAGTGGTTTCTGTTCCTGGTTTGAATGAGTGTTTCCATCCTACCAATGTTTGTTCTGTAGGATTCTGAAATATTTAAGCTCTTGGGGCCCCAGAATACATTTTTTTTTTATTTACACAGCCACAGCTCCTCTTCTTGTCTGAACCCATCAACTTCCTGAACCACTTCTCTATACTCCCTTTCCTAAACAGTCTTCTTTTTCCTCTTAATTTTGTCACACCTCTAGATTTTGTTTGCTGATTTCTCTTGCAAGTTGTTGTGCACCAGAAAAAGACTCTTAAAAGCATTTAAATATAATCCAGCCAAGTTGGAATTTTTTAAAATAGAAATTGTAAGAGGTGAAATGCTAAACAATTTTGCTTAGGAATTCTCAAATCTCCCATTAGAAAAATCAGTCACACAGTATGAGAATATTTTCTCCATGCTTTGAAATATCTGGTCAGTTTTCTTGAAAAACTCTCCCTAAGATGGACCTTAAGCATATATATTTTGCCCCACCCCCACTGGTGTTTGGCAGAGCTGTGCTAATATTTCCCAAGTGGACCTTATAAAGAAGAGCTCTAATTACCTTTAACTTTCTGCAGTATTCCCAAATGATCCTACATTAGATGTAAATAGTTTCAGGGTGTGTGTCCATTTGTGATGTGAACGTCTTCCTATTTTATTTTAGTTAAAAATACAAGTAGGAGATACATTCTGAAAACACTTGTAAAGTCTTCAGATTCTTGCAGGCCCTGGGTTTTTCAGTAGCAGCCACATCTTGTGAGACTATCCTTATAAAGAACTTTTAAAATACAGAACATATAAATAAATATTTATGGATTATTTTCTTTAGAGTGACATGAGAAAAAAAGGTTATTGTATTTTTCGATTTCAAAACTGTTCAAAAAAAATCTCTTGAGACTAATCCAGTCTGTATGGAAAACAAGGGAGGGCACTTCAGAGGATTTGTTGAAGTTGTGCTATTGTCAGCTTTTGAGATTTTAGAATGCTCTTTCAACAGGTCAAGATGACCTCATCTTTCCATGGCTGCTAATCCACAGTCTCCATTTTCATAGGGTTTTAGGGAAATTTTTCTTGGAATAATTAGCTGTAATTTGCATTCACTTTTTTAAAAATGAAGCAATTTTGTCACAGTGTTGCTGCGGCACCTTGTAAAATGTGTTTTCGTGTGTTGCTTATAAATATAAGCACCAGTTGCATCTACTGAAATGTTTTAAATGATCTTTTGGTAGTATTCCTAGAATAAACTGCACAATACTAGTCTTTGCAAACTGTGAAATTCTACATAGACACCAATAAGTGTTTCATTGATCCTGATGGGGTTTTGTAGTAGAAAGTCAGTAATGGTACTGGCATAGAGGATCTGTCAAAAAGAATTTGGCATACATGTTTCTGTCATGAATGGTCTCACTGGAGACTCCAAGCATGCAAAGGAGGAAGAATGGCAATTTAAGGTGCTGCTGATATTATAGCATCAGAGCCAGTATTTCCCTCCCATGTGTCAGGTGCTTTTAAAGAAATGCAGATGTTCTCATTTGCAGCTTGAGGAGGCTACAAAATCCTTGGCTCAAAAAGAATTATTACCCTTTATTGATACTGTGGGAGGAAGCACGTACTGGATTTTCTTCACAGTAGATATAATTATCCTGAGCTGCGTACAAACCTTTCTTCCTGTGTTTGACAGTGAAGCATGGACCAAGCATAGTTCTGCAATAGCAGAGGGTGTCTTTTTCCTGTTGTCATTAAGAAGTTATTTTTTCCTAGCTGGTGACCATCTCTGTAGAAGTAACCAAAAGGTCTTGGTTCTCTTAAAAGAGCTCCAAATTAAAGGTTCACGTGGACTTACCAATAACAGAAGCATGCTAAGATCTCCCTGGAAGAGGAAGGTTGTTTGTTTGACAACATGGTCAGTGGTTGTTTGACAACATGGTCTGAGAAAAATCTGAAAATGTTCTGACAGGCCACTTTTTCTTATGAGCTAATTAGTAAATGCTAGTTGAATGTCAGAAGGACCTTCAGATGTTGGGTGTCAAGAGTTCTTTTACAAGTACTGTAGTTACGATTTGATTCTACTTGTAACAGATACACATAACTGCTGCCCTCAGTAATTGTGTTTCATATCATCGTGGATCATTAACTCTTGCCACTTTTGGTAATCACCCTAAGCAATTACTCAACAGTGGAGCTTATTTGGGAGGTAAAAAGTCAATCACAGATTATTTTAACATAGCAAACAACAAAAGGGTGCACAAGCACAGATTATCTTGTTTTCTCATGATAGATTTCATGTTATTTCTGGGAAATAACAGATCAGATGTTTCCCCAGTTGTAAATGAGAGATGGCTAAAGTAACAATGGTTCCAATAAATAGTAATAATTTATGTCACAGCCCACTCCACTCTGGAATGTTCACTTGGACTGGTCTTATAGATAATTGTTGTTGTTGTTAAAAATTGTATACCAGAATCAGACCAATACCCTCAAAAACATTTTAAAAGCCATCAAATGTTAATCAGCTGGATGCCTGGTTGAAGAGAACAGTTTTTGCCTGGCACCTAAAGATAATGAAGTTGCCAGGCGAGCCTCCCTAGGCAGAGCATCCCACAAACAGGGAGTCACCGCAGAAAAAGCCCACTCCTGTGTTGCCATCCTCTGGACCTCTCATGGAGGAGGCACACAAAGAAGGGCCTCAGATGATGATGGCTTGGTCTGGGTCAGTTAATATGGAGATAGGAGGTCCTTGAAGTATTGCATTCTTGAGCCGTTTCAGGCTCTAGACAAAATCTGAGGGAAGGCAATCTGGAACAGAAGGCAAGAAAGGGCCTCTGGTAATAATGAACTTGCTTGCAGGCAGATGGTTAGACCTGAGAATGATTCTGGATCAGCCAATAACTGAGGTCTTCTATGCCCAATTGGGCCTGCAGACTATCAGAGCTCCACTCCTCAAGTAAAGCTGCAGGTTATTTGAAGTAGCAGTGCCCTGGTAAAGACCAAGACAGTAAGATCCCATTTAATTACCTTGTGAGTTTTTAAAACACATTTCAGAGGTTCAGAGCCTTCTAATAGCAGTTTTCTCCTCCAACTATTTTGTTACAATCATTTATATCCCATGTTTCAAGATAGAAATCATATCAAGGCAGTTTATAAATAACAAAGAGATCTTCAAAAAAATCACAATGTTAATATTAAAATAATTCAGTAGGAGAATCTTCCCACAAGATAGCTGGTAGTAGATGGTCCTCTGGAGGTAGAAGCTCTAGCTGGAACAAACTGAGGTGGTCTTTTTGCCTGCCTCTGCCTCTCCCCTGGAGGAGGACACCTGAAGTTAACACCTTTTTGCGGTTGCATCACACAGCTGCCTCATGTTCAGTTTATGATCTTTCTGAGAATTTTGGAGGCCGAAAAAATCTTGGAAGATTATTCTGCTTTTAAAAGAACAATGTCTGATGATTGATTGTTGGAGGGCCCCATGTAGCTCATTATTGTCCTAGTACCTGGCAGTGCCTCTACATGATTTCAGATGGGGTTCTCTTCCAGCCATACCTGGAGATGCCAGGGGTTGGACCTAGGACTTACTGCATGCAGAGTAGGTGCTCCATCACTGAGCTACAGCTCTTCCACCTCCATGTAGCCTATTTTCACAGGTAGGCATTGTTATAGACACAATGCTGATGTAATCCACATAGCACAAAAGAAAAGCATGGGAGGGAAACCCCACAATGGGTTGTAGCCCTTCCTTCAAGCTCAGGGTTCCTCTTCCTGTTTTCTTTCTGCATGCCACCAGAATCTGTTCCAGAGGGCCCACCAATCCCCTGGAGCAGAATTTGAGGGTGTGTGGCCCAGGGGACTTGCAGAATAGAGGAAAGGAGAGAAGAAGGTTCCATTGATCAAGTGGAATGACAATATTGGATAAGACCCAGTAAGCAAGAAAGCATGCTGAGCAGAGAACCTACACAGCAAATGCCAGGCTTCCAAACATTCCAGATACAGTGGTACCTCTAGTTACGAACTTAATTTGTTCCGGAGGTCCATTCTTAACCTGAAACTGTTCTTAACTAGAGGCGTGCTTTCGCTAATGGGGTCTCTTGCTGCTGCTGTGCCGCCTGCACACGATTTCCGTTGTCATCCTGGGGCAAAGTTCTTAACTCGAGGTAACTCTTCCAGGTTAGTGGAGTTTGTAACCCGAGGCATTTGTAACTCGAGGTACCACTGTATTGGCAGGAAATAGGATATTGATGCCTGGAAGTTCTAGCACTAAAGTAGCCCTTCACATGCACCCACAAGACTGGGTTGCCTCTGTTACTAAGTGGACCTGTGAGTGGACATCCAAATATGTGCGCTAGATTGAATAGCAGATTGGGACAATCCATTGCTCACCCCTGCCCTTCCTGTGCCCACATAAATCTAGTAGGGCTGTACTAGAATCATAGAATCATAGAATCATAGAGTTGGAAGAGACCACAAGGGCCATCGAGTCCAACCCCCTGCCAAGCAGGAAACACCATCAGAGCACTCCTGACATATGGTTGTCAAGCCTCTGCTTAAAGTCCTCCAAAGAAGGAGACTCCACCACACTCCTTGGCAGCAAATTCCACTGTCAAACAGCTCTTACTGTCAGGAAGGTCTTCCTAATGTTTAGGTGGAATCTTCTTTCTTGTAGTTTGGAGCCATTGCTCCGTGTCCGCTTCTCTGGAGCAGCAGAAAACAACCTTTCTTCCTCCTCTATGTGACATCCTTTTATATATTTGAACATGGCTATCATATCACCCCTTAACCTCCTCTTCTCCAGGCTAAACATGCCCAGCTCCCTTAGCCGTTCCTCATAAGGCATCATTTCCAGGCCTTTGACCATTTTGGTTGCCCTCCTCTGGACACGTTCCAGTTTGTCAGTGTCCTTCTTGAACTGTGGTGCCCAGAACTGGACACAGTACTCCAGGTGAGGTCTGACCAGAGCAGAATACAGTGGCACTATTACTTCCCTTGATCTAGATGCTATACTCCTATTGATGCAGCCCAGAATTGCATTGGCTTTTTTAGCTGCCGCGTCACACTGTTGGCTCATGTCAAGTTTGTGGTCAACCAAGACTCCTAGATCCTTTTCACTGAAATACTTTAAAACAGAAAGGTTTGAAATTTTGGGAAGCTGGAAATAATACTGTGATATCCATGTTCATCATACCCGAGGTAGAATTAATTTCAATTAATTGATTTCAATCTGTCTACTGTGTGTATGATTAACACTGAATATCATCCTCTATGTTTGAATCTCTGCTGCTTTAACAGGGTTTTCTTTCAAAGCAAACAGTTAACAAATAAATAAATTTTAAACTTTTAACTATTGTGATTTTTTTAAAAAACAAAAAAATCTCAACCTGTCATTTAAAATGATTTCCTACCAATTTATTTCTTATATAAGACAAATCTTCAGATATAAATACAGGAAGTATTCTTGGTTTTGGCAGTAGAAGCCCTGACTGCCCGGCAGTCAATAGTATAGTTTTCTCATTGTACAGATTTACATTAGTTTCCATATTATATGTATGGGACTGAGAGAAGGGTCACTCATCCATTGCAAAGAGGCCCTTTATACAAGTCTCGTATTCTTTTATTTCCGGGGGGTTGCTTGTTGCTATATAACAGAGTTCTACAGTATATATATAAAAAAAAAATTAGTGTGCTCCTCTGTTATGGGAAATAAAAAACCATGTTTTAAATTGAAGAAACTAGCAGGCAGTTTCCCTCTTTTCACCATTTCAAATCTGCTTCTTGTTTTAATGGTGAATGCAATCTTTGTGATTAGCTTTGGAAGTATATGTAATACTTTCAGTACCTTAAAATCTACCCACTGAGATAATCATTCAGTTTTTTCCCTCCCGCCAGTGGCATTAGTCAGATTATTCTATGTATTCATCTGTATTTGGTATTCAAAGTATCCAAAATATAATTTCTATTCCCCACTCCCTGATGTTCACATAACAGTATGCCATGTGAGTAAATCCTTAAAATGGAAAAAGTAATCCAATTCTAAGGCTCACAACATTACCAAAGTAACTGATTCTAAGGATGAACAGAATACATTGCTTTGAATAGCCTTGAGAAATGGATTTTCATAAACTTTTATCCACAGCAACTGGTTTCTTATATGTAGTATAAATGGTGTTATGGAAAATATAAAGTTCATTAATACACTGTGTATTTTTATCCCCTTTAATGTAATTTGGAGATTATACACCATAATAGGATTTATTACATTATACTGTTTAATCTTTAGGGTGCTGCAAACATACCAGAGGTTGTTGGCAGAAACTCCAGGTTGCCTGGTATCATATTAAAACATAAGGATGTAGTATTAGAACATAAGTAGCTCATTCATTTTACCTAACATTAAAGTTTAAACAAGATTCATTCTCTCTATTTTTAATGTATCCTGCTCTTCTGTCGTTGATGGTGTACACTATTTTGTACTTCTCAGCTACATATACACACCCCTGGCCAATTCCCAATAGTTGATTCCTAATTGTCAACAATTCTCCCTATACACTGTAGCCCCCTGCCCCATCTCTTGAAGGTTGGGGGATTCTCCAGAAAAATGTTATATTGTGCAGAGGGTTGCAGTAGGCTACGGAAATTAGCAAAAATCAGGTGCTTGTTTTTCATAAGCAGAAGTGCTTTCACTTGCTCAGTTGGATTGGATACAACCCATAATCTGTAGAATTCTTATTTTCCCTTCTTCTGTTCTCTATGAGTTTCTTTGTTTCAGTGGTAATCTGCGGTTGTTATTCATTGGTTCTGTTGGTGTTACTATATATATTTCTTGGTGTTCATTCTTATTTTACAAATATCTCCCACTCCCAATGCAAGCATGATGTCTTTTGAGAAATTGATTGTGGTGATAAAAACCAAAACTGGGCTCATGGTTCTTGCCTTGTATAAATAACCTCGTATGATGTTTTCAAGCAGTCTCATGGAAGAAGATCTCTTCAAGTCATCAGTGAATTTAGCCCATCTATCCTGTCTGTCTTCAGTACCCCAGGACAGTGCTTCTTTGTTTTCCCGGACCTCTGTATCTGGTGCTTCATTGTACTTGGCTTCATTGTTGGATGTGTTTTAAGAATATGTCCCAAACCTCTAAACCTTTCAGACCTACATTTCAAATTGATGTCCCTTGAGTTTCCCCGGGGCTTACTTTCTAACAGGCCATAATAATAATAATAATAATAATAATTTATTATTTATACCCCGCCCATCTGGCTGAGTTTCCCCAGCCACTCTGGGCGGCTCCCAATCAGTGTTAAAAACAATACAGCATTACATATTAAAAACTTCCCTGAACAGGGCTGCCTTAAGATGTCTTCTGAATGTCAGGTAATTCTTTATCTCTTTGACATCTGATGGGAGGGCGTTCCACAGGTCGGGCGCCACTACCGAGAAGGCCCTCTGCCATAATCAAAACCTTATCCTTTGCTTTTGGTTCAGGAGCTCTGAAGTTTGTTGTTCAGACTGGTTTTTGCCAAGGATTGGCCAACTAGTACTTAGTCTTCCTTAACTGGACCCAGACATGATGCTGTTTCCCATTTGCCTCCACCCTTCTCACAGCTGCTGAATACTGCACCTCCTAAAAAGTAGAAAGTCCCTCACTTTACTGCTGTCTATTTTTTCAGAGCTCTCAAGACACTTGCCTGACTGCTTGTACCATGATTCCAACAGCGTGTTCACGGGGGAAATAATTGATTAATACCGACTTCAGTTAGTGTTCTAACGGCTTCCAGCGTATCTCTACTGGCTGTCATCAGCATCATCAGTTTCAGATTTCTTTCAAGTCTCTCCTCTCCAAACCCACATCCAAGGACACTCAATAGCAGTTATCTTCCATCTACTTATTCCGATTTGTTCCCCACTTTCCTGCTTCAGTAGCTCAAGACACCTTTGTCCCTTACAGTGGTACCTCGGGTTAAGTACTTAATTCGTTCCGGAGGTCTGTTCTTAACCTGAAACTGTTCTTAACCTGAAGCACCACTTTAGCTAATGGGGCCTCCTGCTGCCGCCACGCCGCCGGAGCACGATTTCTGTTCTTATCCTGAAGCAAAGTTCTTAACCTGAAGCACTACTTCTGGGTTAGCGGAGTCTGTAACCTGAAGCGTATGTAACCTGAAGCGTATGTAACCCGAGGTACCACTGTATTTCTGAGTCCCCCTCCTCTGGTGCCTGCCTTCTCTGTTTGCTTCCACATTTTCTTTCCTGTTGGAAATAGATCATAGAATCATAGAGTTAGAAGAGACCACAAGGGTCATCGAGTCCAACCCCCTGCCAAGCAGATCAATTTAGGTATTACTAATTTGTTTAGCATGGCTATGCCATATATTTCTGTTGGGCAAGTATATAGCTTCCAGGACTCCCAGTTTCACACACCAGAATCCTCCCAACTCCCCCAGAAGAGGATTGTCTAACTGATACCTCATTGGAATAGAGTCAACTGTTCTGCTATATGGCCTATATTAATACCTGCTTGTTCATAAGTTCCGTGCGTTGTCCTTTAGTGACATTCTGACAATTCTTAAGAAAAAATATATTGCCCATCTCCCCAGGGTTTTAGATACAGTGGTGCCTCGCAAGACGAAAAGTATCCGTTCCGCGATTCTCTTCGTCTAGCGGTTTTTTCGTCTTGCGAAGCAAGTCCATTGACGGCTTAGCAGATTAGCGCTATTAGCGGTTTAGCGGATAAGCGGCTTAGCGGCTTAGAAAAAGGGGGAGGGAAGGGAAAAAAACCCCGCAGGAACTCGCAAGACATTTTCGTCTTGCAAAGCAAGCCCATAGGAAATTCGTTTTGCGAGTTTTCTGTCTTGCGAGGCATTCATCTTGCGGGGCAGCACTGTACGTATTTTCATATTGACATTTTTGAGAGACTTGGCTGCCACTTTTGAATACAGAGTCTTTCAGTTTGGACTGTGCAGGTCTCCTTCAGTGGCTTTCAGATGTATGACCATTGTGTCTACAAACCTCCATCTTACAGGTTTTGGGATATTTCCTTATGTGGGTGATCAATTCCTGGTTGATGTTATTGAGATTTGTGTCCATTCTCTGCTAACTTAATGCTACTTGACTACTCCATGTATTGAATACTTCCAGCTAAGTACATGTGTAGCAGACATTAGCTTCTTGAAGCTTCAGACACCCAGCAGCTATTTCAGGTCTGGAAAGGAACTAAGACAGGTGTTTGTCCAAGTAGGGGTTATAGACTATCATCCATCTATCTCAGTGGACAACAATCCTTTGAGGTGTTGAAAGGCTAAAAGAAGCCTGTTGCATCCCAGAAGCTTCCCATCCAACTTGCTCCATGATAGTTGTCTCCCCCTACCCAATTTGATATTCAAATACAGTCATGCCTCATGTTGCGTCCGCTTCAGGTTGTGCGTTTTCGTCTTGCGTCCTGCGGCAACCCGGAAGTACCGGAACGGGTTACTTCCTGGTTTCATTGCATGCGCAGAAGCTCTAAATTGCGCCACGTGCGTGCGCAGACGCAGAACCTCTGGATGTGAACGCTTCGAGTTGCGGACGTGCCTCCGGGACGGATTACGTCCGCACCTCGAGGTTCCACCTTATATAAGTGGAAAGATGTCCGGGTTGCAGATAATGAATTACTTACATTAAGTTTCTCTGGAGAATATTTTGGATATTGTGTGAAACGGGGAGGTGGAAATGAAGAAAAACCTAAGTGGTGGCAAAATTGATGTTTTAGAGCAAAAAGTTAACCAGTCATACAAATATAATAAATGAGGCTTACCAATAATAAAACAATACCTAAATACCACTAGAATGGTCAAAATGTCTACAATAGGATTTTAAAAGCCATGGCCAAACAATAAAAGTCAATTTGGAAACAGCAATATTTTGAGAACACCTGCTGAAATAATAGGGTGGTTTGTTTGTTTGTTGGTTTGTTTTACTGCTCTGCTGAATCTGAGCAGTTAATGGGCCATGTGTACCTCTCAAGGAAGGCGTATCCATTTCTAAAGTGCAGCCAGAAAATGTCCCCTATTGTGTTAATTAACCAAGCTTTTAACAACAAGAGGATATGGAGAAAGGACTCAAAAGTAGAAAAAATGGTCTAGGACATGCTGATATGGGATGAGGTGATTCTCAAGACACGCTGGTCGCAGAGTATTTAGAGCTTATAACTGTCAAAGCAAGCAAACCTGGAAATGAATTAATTGGCAGCCAATGAAACCAATAAACCTAATTAGTCAAGTCCCTTGGCAGTCACATTCTGAGCCAGTGGAAGTTTCTGGCTTGAAATTGCAAGAGCAGCCCCACATAATGCATTAGAGCAGGGTTTCCAAGACTTGGGTCTCTGACTGTTTTTGGACTGCAACTCCCATCATTCCTTGCTAGCAGAACCAGTGGTCACGGATGATGGGAATTCTACTAGAAAAACAGTTAGAGATCCAAGTTTAGGAAATGCTGCACTTGAGAGTTGATTCAGAATGATCAAGGCCAGATCGTATTAGTCTAGGAAAGTGCACAGTTGATGTACTGGATGAAGCTGGTATTAGATCTATTAAAGTTTGGAGAAATTTACATAACACCCTCTACTATATTTAGAACTTACGTTTTGATTTCCTATGCACTGTGTACTTAGTATAGCTGCCTACACATGACCAGTTTTAGGTATTTCCTGTAAATATGCTTTACTTTTGTAAACAATGCTCATTTTTTTGTGTTTCCCGTACCTTCAGTGTAAAACCAACATTGGCAAAAGGGCATATTTTGTGCAAAACAGCTTTCTGTGTAGCTTTGTATTCTGCATTTGCAATATTCACAAGCAATATTTTCCACCTTAAAAGGCATTATTAGCTTCACTCGTGAAAATGCCCCAAAACGTAGGATAAGGACACTGAATTGATTCTAGCTATATCGGAGCCACCACTTCCACAAATATCTTCCCATACAAATAGTCTACTTATCAACCATGTAATGAGTGAACAACTAACTCATGTGTAAATTGCCCATTTCCCTCTGTGAAATAAAATATCACTGATAGCTGGTGTGTTGGTTGCTCGGTTAATTCATTGCTCATGTGACTACACACCTGGTGTGATCAGTTATTTGCAGAAGTGGATGCCATTTTATATCATCCAAGTCAACTCTGTCCTAGTATTCAGAAATTTCAGGGCATTGCTGAGCTTGTTGGGTGCAAGTTATGCTTAAAGCCTTATTTAAGTCTGCTGCACTGCCTTTTAGAAAGGAAGCAGCTTTTTTCTTCAGACATCTGGGATGACCATTACCAGAAGCAGACTACAAAAATAGACAGCCACCTGTTAACTAGTGTGACAATAACCTGAGTTCCTACCAGAAATGGGGAGTCTCACAATGACTTGCAATATGCTTTTTCTCCTTAGGTCTTGCTGTTCCCCAGGCAGAGCTTGTCATTGCTTAAAACGTGCAAGCTGTGGCTAAGCCCCCAACACCAGGGAGAAAAATGTTGTTCTGAGAAAGACATCCAGAAATAAAACAGACATTTGGACACTACTACTTTGACAAAGATATCCATTAGTCGATAGATGTCGCCCATAAATCTGCCTAAAATGTCTGTTCTCTATTCTGATCTCTGCTATAGATTTTCTTCGTATTATTTTTTTACTTCATACAAAGTGTGAACTTTTTAACATTGGGATTATTCTTTGGTTTAAATCTTTTCATTGCACAAAATAAGCTTTGGATGCTTATTTAGATGTTCAGTGAAACAGTGTGGAGAACAGTAATTGTGATGTACTAAAGAATTAATCCATTTAGTCATGGGAAGCCTTACTTGGCCTTTTCTTTCTTAGCAGCTGAATTGTAGTATACGTTAGACTATACTTTTACTTTAAATGGTCAAACTTAACTGCTGGAACTTTGTTTTAATATTGTTCCTGGCCAAGCCTGATTATATGCCAAGTGACTGGTTTTTGTGAAGCGAGTGCTTGCATGTGACAATTTTTGACTGCTGCTAGCTTTTGTATACCCATGCTTTTATTTAGTTCCGTCTGTAGAGGGACACTGTCACATCACAATTATTTATTTTAATGTTATTCTCTGACCCTTTTGTTATAATACATAAAATGTTAAGCCTTTGGGAGGGGACTTGCCCATATATGCTTTTCAGTGTAAGACTCTAGTTTAAGTTGGCTTTTAAGATTATTTTCCTGTTAGCTTACTTGATATGCCCTTTACTTCTTTTCATCTCCCTTAGATGAGCCTTATGACTTCTGCATTTGTCATGGTCAAAATACTCCCCACTTTCTGGTCATGTCACAATTACTTGGATTATAGAGATAGCCTGGAGAGACTTGGATATTAAACTGGGAGAACTAGCAAATGTGGATTCAATTTACTAGTTTTCAGAGGCTGTTTTCAGATCTTTGTGTACTAAATGTATTACACTAAATTGAAGGTGCAACTTAGAGTACTTATAAGAGTGTTTATGACAACACCCCAACTTCTAGGCTGCCTGTTCTGGGAACTGTATACTTAGCAACAGGGGTTCAGGCATTTTTGGGATGTTACCATGGTCTCTGCATCCGCCCTGAGTCTCTGGCTGCCACAGAAGACTTTTAGGTGGGGTGCAGCCTTTTGTTGATCTTATGTTTTGAAGGAATTTGGAGTTTGTCCAAAATCAATCACCAGATCAGCAGTGAGATCTTGACTCTCACCTGAGCTATAGGAGGAAGGGGCTTGTTGAACTCACACTGTACTTGGGAGGTTCTGAGTTTCCCTGAAGTACAGTATGAAATCTTGAGAGGAAGAAAGGTATCATCACTAGAAGTTGAGGGTGCTTTCTATGGTGGATTGAATTTTGACCTTTGGCAGCTGCAGATTGCAGAATATTCTGAATTTCATTGGGACAACGGGAGGTAGGTTTACATTTAAGCCAGCCTTTGCCAACCTAGCAGGAGCTGATGCAACTTGTAGTCTAAAATATCTAGAGGCACCAGATTGATAAAGGCTGGCATTGTCAAAAGGTGAAAATTAACTAATTAGAACCTAAATTAATAAAGTGTTAATGTAAAACTCTTCCTTTGAGTCATTTAATTTAATGCAGAAATTTCCTTTTTATTATGCACTATGCAGTGTTGGTAACTATAATTTATAAAAATGTTCCTTCAGCCATTAAAAAGAGTTAATACTAAGTATTTTATGGAGCACATTCACAAAAGTTGCTGGTAATCTTGTTGCCCTATTTGTTGTTAATATAATATGCATACTTTTGTAGTCCTCCTGCGTTTTGAGCAGGGATGCAGTTTTATATATTCAGAAAGTAGAGAAAAGAGCAACCAATCAAGGACTTGAAAAGAACACCTTCTCCAAGGAAAGGCTATTCAGGCAGCTTGCTAGGGACTTGGGCCCACCACTTCCTATAGAATACATTTTTCAGTGGAGATGCTGCGGGATTAAACATGAGCCTATAAAGCATGTTCTCTGCCACGGAACTGGGCTCACTTCCCCATAACAAATGGTTGTCAGTGGTAGTGGAAAATTCACATAAATGAGTGAAGAGTGTGTGCAGTCCCATAAAGGTAAAGGTAAAGGTACCCCTGCCCGTACGGGCCAGTCTTGACAGACTCTGGGGTTGTGCGCCCATCTCACTTAAGAGGCCAGGGGCCAGCGCTGTCCGGAGACACTTCCGGGTCACGTGGCCAGCGTGACATCGCTGCTTTGGCCAGAGCCAGAGCCGCACACGGAAACGCCGTTTACCTTCCCGCTGGTAAGCGGTCCCTATTTATCTACTTGCACCCGGAGGTGCTTTCGAACTGCTAGGTTGGCAGGCGCTGGGACCGAGCAGCGGGAGCGCACCCCGCCGCAGGGATAGCCTATTCCTAATACCTTACTCATGATCAGGAAACTTCATATCTGTAACAGCCCATAGACCCTCAATCTGATAATGAGGATACTCCCCAAGCCACCACCAGTGGCCTGAAACAACTTTAATTAAATACCTGTATTGAAATATTGCCCTAGTGGTGGTCCTTAACAGCATGAATATTGTTTGATCTTTTCTACAAAGGAGCTATATATGCTGTCACAAGGTTTAGTCAGTGAAAGGTACAGTGGTACCTCAGGTTAAGTACTTAATTCGTTCCGGCGGTCCGTACTTAACCTGAAACTGTTCTTAACCTGAAGCACCACTTTAGCTAATGGGGCCTCCCGCTGCTGCCGCGCGATTTCTGTTCTCATCCTGAAGCAAAGTTCTTAACCCGAGGTACTATTTCTGGGTTAGCGGAGCCTGTAACCTGAAGTGTATGCAACCTGAAGCGTATGTAACCTGAGGTACCACTGTATTAGTAAAGGACTTTAATGCTGAAATTGATTAGTAGACTTCTACTCCCACATATCTATTTCAGCATTAAAGCAGTGTTAATAGATGCTTACTGTCCTCTTAGCTGACCCTGTTATAGGCCTCCTATTGGTGGCTGACTTACAAGGTGGAGGAATAAATATTTCAGTAAACTGTTAAAGCACATACAGTGATTGATGTATATTATTAGCATTTTTCAATCACGTTTGCTTCAAAATAGAAAGAAATGTCTTTAACTGAGGAATATATTGGTCAGCTCCTTGCAAATTATAGCTGTCAAACAGTGTGAATATTCACTCCTTCCTCTTCTACTCTTCAGAACAATTTCTCCACTTCTGTGTTTATCATACATTTTTATTGCATGTGCATTGAAGTAAACCAGAGATTGTATTTATGCTTTGAAGAGGGTTTTAAAACCATGGTTATCGGTGAAACTGTTTTGCATTAACGATGGTTTGCATGGTGCCTAAACACCATAAAACCTGGAACTGGGAAGAGAAGAGTCAGAGGATCAATTTGAGGGAGGAGCTGGCTCCCAGATTCACTAGTTTGGTTCTCAATTTACTGAGCTGATGTCAATTAGTTTAAGCTTCTGGGAGAAATTTCCTTTCCAGTATTTTTATGTTCCTCATCTTGAAAGGAACTAAGTTTAGCAAGTTTTTTCTCATTAAATTTAGAAAAAGGATTTCAGTAAAAACTAAGTTTCTCTGTTAGCTGAAATATATTTGTGTCCTTCATTTTTAATAACATTGGTATTCCTCTTGCTTTGTGAAACCTTTTATTACAAACAGTTATGGATATGAACATCTCATTTGACTGTTGATGAACAGAAGAGGAAATCTAAATTAAAACTTTAAATACAACTATTTAATTACCCAAATGGCTTTGACTCTGTTAAAGAGTGCCTGGGATTATTCTGTTTTTCAATTTGTTTTAATGCTTCCTTGGTAAAAGCTGATGGATTCCCAGGCCCATTGCTGTCACTGATGAACTATATAAAGATAAATGACATTATGGTAAATTCCACTTAATGACATATTTTTAATTTTCTGAACACAGTCATTTTCTGGCTGCTGAATGAAGGCTAATTACCTCAAGATCAGAACAAAATAACTCCTCATTTTGAAAGATAATAGAAAAGAAATGTTGCAGATTAATGATGCTATTTATCTTTAAAAGAAAAAAAATTCCATCTTTATCCAGATACTACTGCTCCCTGAGGAACGTGATTATAAAACGAATCTGAAGTCGCAACTTAATAGGTTATTAAAATTGTTTGAGTGCAGGCTTCTCTGGTTTAGCTTTTCTATAAATTTAAATTGAAGGCCTGCTGTAGTACTTAAAGCAGCAGGCTGTTTATGAGACCACAGGGAGCAATGTGGGTTACTAACAAAAGATGCACTTAACTCCATTCTGAATCCTGCTTTCTCTCTTTTTCTGAATGAAACTAGAATGTATTGAGACTTTAGAGAAATGTGCTAGGTACCTTAATTACACTTCAAAAAAAATACTGCATGTCCACATACATAATTTTGGCGGATGATATTGACACTTTACAACTTAATATTGTTTTAAAAAGGAGAACTTGGCCTCTGACACATTCCATATCTCTTTAGCATCAAAATGATTTGTGTACTAGTTATATTGAATTGCTTTGTCATGCTAGTGTGTGTTAACACAGCGTGAGCTAAGTTGCATGTGATATAAATAGTCAGTCTTTAAAAAGAGGGAGATGCGAAGGTCGTCTAGAAGCTGCTTGGTGAAACATTGGGTTGTATCCAGTGGTGACTTTTGGTTTGTAGAAGGACTCTTGATCCAGCAGAGGCTAATGGGAGTGGACTCCTGCCAACCTAGCAGCTCGAAAGCACGTCAAAGTGCAAGTAGATAAATAGGTACCACTCCGGCGGGAAGGTAAACGGTGTTTCCGTGCGCTGCTCTGCTTTGCCAGAAGCGGCTTAGTCATGGTGGCCACATGAACTGGAAGCTATATGCCGGTTCCCTCGGCCAGTAAAGCGAGATGAGTGCTGCAACCCCAGAGTCGTCCGCGACTGGACCTAACGGTCAGGGGTCCCTTTACCTTTAATGGGAGTGAAGTGGAGAGGCTGTTGTAGAGGGTCTCCTAATCCACGTTAGCAGAATTCGCAGTGGGTCTAGGAATTGTAGAATAGCATACCTAAACATGTATTCTTTTAACCCAGGGTTTCTCAAGCTTGGGCCTCCAGCTGTTTTTGGACTACAACTCCCATCATCCCTAGCTAGAAGGACCAGTGGTCAGGGATGATGGGAACTGTAGTCCAAAAACAACTGGAGACCCAAGTTTGGGAAACCCTGTTTTAACCTTTTACAATGTCGTTAAGTGTGACAGGATTTAGAAATCAGTTTGATGTAAATGCAGTTGGGACCCAAAAAAACACCCTCATGTCATATTAGAAACTGCTTTTGATCTAAAGCAGTTTTCTATATGGCATGAAAGGTTGCCATAGGTTGCCAAAGGTTGTAAGACAGTGGAATTGGGGGCATAGTTCTTTGAATCGTAGTGTATGTACACGTATTAGATTACTTAAATTGTGTAACAATGTGACATATTTCTACCTAATGGTTTTATGAGACCCAATTTCCTAACAGAAATTGGAACACTCCCCTTTTTGTCTAGAGATCAAGAGTGATTCTAGTCACTGTGTTTTACGTGATACTAGGTAAGAAGTAAATAAACAGTTTATGTTGTTTGAGAATTTGAGTGTCAGATTTTTATATATAAGGATTTTTTAATAACTATGTAGCTTTCAAGTTCTAGCTTGCTACACCCTAGGGAAGATGTGACACAGCGAGACCCCCTTCATCAGCCTTGCTGATACCAATTGCTATTTATGGAATCCTAGAATTGCAGAGTTGGAAGGGGCCCTGAGGGTCATCTAGTCCAACCCCCTGCAGTGCAGAAATCCCAACTAAAGCATCCGTGACAGATAACCATGCAGCCTCTGTTTAAAACCCTCCAAGGAAGGTTACCACCTTCCAAGGGAGCCCATTCCACTGTCTAACAACTCTTACTGTTATAAAGTTCTTCCTGAAGTTGAGTCAGAATCTCTTTTCTTGTAACTTGAATCCATTGGTTTGGGTCCTATCCTCCAGAGCAGGAGAAAACAAGCCTTCTCCATTTTCCATGTGACAGCGCATGAGATATTTGAAGATGGCTATCATATCTCTTCCCAGTCTCCTCTTTCGCAACATCTGACTCCTTCTTTCCCAGAACTTTCTCCTGCTGTGACCATTCCATGTTAGCTGTTTTATATATTGTAGGATTAATATGAGCTGGTACTTGGATATGCTTATCTTCCCGTTTCTTTTATAACATGTCACTTGCATTGAAAGCCAGATGTAAAGTGCCTTGTGTTCTTAATTCATTCCAGAGGTCTGTACTTAACCTGAAACTGTTCTTAACCTGAAGCACCATTTCAGCTAATGGGGCCGCCGCGCTGCCGGAGCACGATTTCTGTTCTCATCCTGAAGCAAAGTTCTTAACCTGAGGTACTATTTCTGGGTTAGCAGAGTATGTAACCTGAAGCGTATGTAACCCGAGGTACCACTGTATATACATGTAGTTAATACATATGCAATAGTTGGATACAAATTGTTCACCATCCGTACATGTGGTTTAGATTTAGGAACACCAAATCATTCGGGTGCTGAGCTCCCTGCACTTCCTATTCCCTGATCTGCGGATTTTAAAAGTCGAAAATTATTATTTGTTACAGCAGAGGTAACCAAACAATAAATCCAAGATCAAATGCAGTAACTTTGTAACCGGTATGTGTCAACTGTGAAACTTGCCTTTCTTGGTCAGGCGAATGAGATGCACTGTTTCATATAGAGGGATGAATGGTCTGCCCCTTCTTGCAAGGTCCCTGACAGCTGATACCAGGCTTGTATCATGAGCAGTCCTTCTAGAGTGCACTTGCTGGAAAATCAGGGTGACTAGAAGTCAGATAGTAACTGTAGTTGTAGAAGCTGTTAGTTTGTTTCCATGCTGAGAGTCTCAAAATAGAAATTACACCTTTTAAATAAGTTGGCACACCTGAGAATCAAGTACAGTGGTACCTCTGGTTAGGTACCGTTTTTTTCGCTCTATAACACGCACGTAGTTTTTAGAGGAGGAAAATCCGTAGGCATGCCACCCGTAGGCATTCCCTCCATAACACGCACAGACATTTCCCCTTACTTCCTAGGAGGAAAAAAGTGAGTGTTATGGTGCAAAAAATACGGTACTTAATTCGTTCCAGAGGTACGTTCTTAACCTGAAACTGTTCTTAACCTGAAGCACCACTTTAGCTAATGGGGCCTCCCACTGCTGCCGCGCCACCGCCGTGCGATTTCTGTTCTCATCCTGAAGCAAAGTTCTTAACCTGAGGTACTATTTCTGGGTTAGTGATGTCTGTAACCTGAAGCGTATGTAACCCAAGGTACCACTGTACTTTACTGATTCTGATGACCCTTGAATAAAAAATTGTAGGGGGTCGATTGGGCTGAATTGTGTTAATTTATGTTTCTTGCTCCAGAATTTGTGTACTGGTTTTGGTTATTGCAACCTAGAAAATTGCTTGTTGCCATTTAAGACTTTTTCCTTGCATTTAAAATTTAAGCTGGTTTTTTGCTACAGTGATAACTTCCGGAGTTTACCTTATTAATTTTAGTAGTTGAAAGTAACTGAAATAATTTACCACTGTGTAGTAAAAGAAGCATTTGGAACTAGAAATAATGGGTCTAAAAGAATCACTCCTAAGCTTAAAGTATGCTTTGGGGGAGGGGGGAGGTATGTCAATGCAAATTAAAAGAATATCTTCCGTTTCCTGTTCTGAATAACCTTTTTTTCTCTTGTTCTTTTTGCTGATTCAGGAAGTTAAGGTTGCCACTACAGCTTCTAATTTCATCCATAATAATCACTTTTTACTTTTGAACAGTCCTTAATTCTTGGCAGCAGTATCTCCTAATGCAGTCCATTTGGGATGTGTGAATCTGTTTTTCTTCAGATAACATAGAAAGTAAAACTATTGGAAGTAGTTTTCCATTTATTTCTTGCCTTCAGCATATGAAAGGAAGGAAGAGCATGTCAAAGTAAAAGTTGGTGATGCCACTAAAACATTGTATTTCAATAGAAAATGAAAAAAGAAACTGATGGTGCATAGAAGTGGTTATATTTATAGAACTGTCAAAGAAAGACTGTAATTGTAGCCTAAATTGGTAGCTAGTGGAAGTCGCAAGACATTGGTACAATGTCTTCACAACCTTTGACAATTACACACACACACACACACACACACACACACACACCCCTATAACGTCTAAGTGTGCTTCATTTTTTGCTGCTTGTGACAACAGGTAAAACTGGGGCAAAAATATAATTGCTGAAGGGAGATAGTGACTGTGTTTGGATGTCACACTAAACCACAGCTTGTGATGTCACATTCACCCATCTCCCCAGGGGTGCAACGAGAACTAGATCTTGGGGCTGAAGCCTAGAACCCCACAGCCTGGGTGGCCCCCAAGTGACCTCCCATACCATGACAGGTGATGGGGGAAAGGAGGTCTTGTGTAACCACCTGAGCTGGGCTGGATGTGCCAAGGGATCCAGGGCCCTCTGTTGGGCACTGCAGATTACTTCCTTATTTTTTAAACCATTCTGTAGTCAGGAGGCAGCTGGCCGGATAAGTACATGTTACAGACGCTCGTTTTATTTTCTTTTTGAAAAGCATGTCTTTCTTCAACAAAACATTGTTTATTCTCAAGTAAATGTGCTTAGCATCGAGGGAGCAGAAGCTAGCATGTTTTTTATTCCTGACATCTAAATGGTGCTATTGCTGAAGTGAGTTTAAAATGAGAAACTGCACATGCTCAAGAGTTTCCTCTTAAAAAAAGTCGCCTAACTGTACCACTGTTTCTTCTTCCCTTTCTTCCATCCTCACAGCCATGGTGAGTTCAGAAGCTTTTGCTTCTCTCTCTCTCTCTCCCCCCCCCTCTCTCTCTCCAGTGGTGCCTCGCAAGACGAAAAGAATCCGTTCCGCGATTCTCTTCGTCTAGCGGTTTTTTCGTCTTGCGAAACAAGCCCATTGACTGCTTAGCGGATTAGCGCTATTAGCGGCTTTTAGCGGCTTATCAGCTTAGCGGATAAGCGGATAAGCGGCTTAGCGGCTTAGAAAAAAGGGGGGGAGGGGAAAAAAGTCGGAAAAACTCGCAAGACATTTCGTCTTGCGAAGCAAGCCCATAGGGAAATTCGTTTTGCGAAGCGCCTCCAAAACGGAAAACCCTTTCGTCTAGCGGGTTTTTCGTCTTGCGAGGCATTCGTCTTGCGGGGCACCACTGTGTATACACACACACACACACACACACACACACACACCGCATATATATGCACACACACACACATATATATTATTATTATTATTATTATTATTATTATTAACTGCAACTCTGTCACCAAACCCCATCAAACTGTATAATCTTAACTGGTTTGTTTGAAATGGGCCAGTTTCAGGTAATGGAATATCAAGCTGTCTTGCTTTAGCCAAACCATAGTTAAGATGAATCACGTTTTTGAGTTTTGACAGAATGCTAAACAGTGGTTTCGAATGCTAATCAAAAATGAAACGCAAAAGCTTCTCATCAGCAGAGGGGAGCTGACAAGCCTGAGATCCACACAAGCTCATTCCTGTCACAGTAAACCATGGTTTATTATTGTGACATCTAAATATAGCCTGTGTAAAGGTGTGTTGAAATATACAGGTACTGGAGATGTTTTTATTTTTATAGGAAAGGAGCCTATAGTTGTCCAGGCCCACCCTAGCTAAGGAAGGGACATGTCTGTATTTTAATGTATTTCAACGTATTGTCATAATTTTGACCTTCAGTTCAAAAGGCCGTGCCTGTATATCTGTGAGTGTATTCGCAGAGGCATATTAAATCTTCTCCAAAGTGGTGTTTACTTCCCATTTGGTGACATTTATATGTGAACATGGTAAATACTCAGTTTAGAATGTTATGGATAATTCTGTAAGCCAAGAGATCACGTGATCTCGATCTCTTTTCTAAATCAGTGCAGGAATGCCTGTGCCATGAAGGGAAGGAGAATTGGAGATCTTCACTGTTATAATGAATTTAGGGTTGATTAGTTGATTAATTGATTAGTTTTTTAGTTCATGGATTATCTGTTTTTAATACATTAGTTGTTATATTTACATACATTTTTATATGATCAGAACCACAATTACTGTTTGGAAAATACTGGACATGATGCTTTTCTTAAGAGTGAGAGAACTTATGATTTACTATGAGCTATGAGCCTCATACTAACCATTACAGGTTAGTAATGTGGAAGATCCAGATTTGGCATAGACTTCACTTGAGACAGTCAGCTTCTGTTGCCTTTTGTCAGGGCTGGAGTCAGATGCAGGTCAGCACAAAGAAGCAGAGTCAGTTGTCGGCGAAGTTAACTCTTCATTCTAGGAAATGGCATACAACTCAGCAATACTTCCCAGCAAGTCTTGCCCCTGTAGAGCAGTTGCCAGGACTGAAGCGCCATGCCGTCCACCCCTTCTAAGGCTCCTCCTCTCCCAGATGTTTCCCAAGTTCTGCCCTCCTCATTATCCTGCACGTTGGAGACTGGAGGGACAGGAGCTTGTCGTGGAAGAACAACTGTCCTTCTGCCTTGGAATATATTAGTAAACTGAAATCTGTAAAGCTACTCCTCTCTGCTATCGTGTCCAATGGCAGCAAATCACATTTGTCTTGCTGTTTTCAAAATGCTGTGCACCTGAGACCTGCACAGGTATTTTCCAAGCATTCAGTGAATGTACTGTGTATATAAAGGACGCGGGTGGCGCTGTGGGTTAAACCACAGAGCCTAGGACTTGCTGATCAGAAGGTCAGCAGTTCGAATCCCCGCGACGGGGTAAGCTCCCATTGCTCGGTCCCGGCTCCTGCCAACCTAGCAGTTCGAAAGCACATTAAAGTGCAAGTAGATAAATAGGTACCGCTCCGGCGGGAAGGTAAACAGCGTTTCCGTGCACTGCTCTGGTTCGCCAGAAGTGGCTTAGTCATGCTGGCCACATGACCCGGAAGCTGTACGCCGGCTCCCTCGGCCAAGAAAGCGAGATGAGCGCCGCAACCCCAGAGTCGGTCACGACTGGACCTAATGGTCAGGGGTCCCTTTACCTTTACCTTACTGTGTATATGTGTGGCATCACATTGACAGGTTCTGCCCTGATCTACGCACATTCATAAGAGCCTCTGCACGGGGCTCCAACATGTATTGGTATAAGCATGGAAGGCACTCTTCCCAGGTTGCTGTTCAAGTATATTATTAATTTTTTTCTGCTCAGTATTTTTGATCACACAGAGAGCTGTATGTGTGGGCATACTCTTCTAACAAATGCATATACTGTAGGTTGGTGGTGGAACTTGCTTCTGTGATTTTTCTCATCTGCATCCATTGAATGTGCAAAGAAAATATGCGAGGGTCTCTGATCAGCTCTGCTCTATGCTAAATGAAGCCTCTAGATGAGAACATGTAGTATTGTCCTCTTTAGAATGTGCGCTCCTAACACAGAGCTTGAATTTTGTGCTCCATCTTCAAGGCTGGAACTGTTAAAGGTTTTGGATGGACACTTTAAAAATAATATTATAGTGCACTTCATGCTATAAAATTTCTCTACCAAGATCTTGCCTTGTATTGTACACTTTAAATTTTATAAGGTCTACATAAAGTTCATTAGGTACACAAGTTTGCAATCCTGCATGTAAATACCGTATTTTTCCTTCTATAACACGCAGATTTTTTTCTCCTAAAAAGGAAGGAGAAATGTCTGTGCGTGTTATTGAGCGAATGTGTGGTCCCTGGAGCCAAATAGTGCAAGGGGAGGCAAAAAAAGCAGGCAAAAATCAAACCGCGCGTCTCCTAGAAGGGAAACCTGAAAGAGGAAGCGGCTGCTTTCCGGCATTCTGCCTCAGGGTCTTACTGCCCACCCATCTCTGTTTCCTTGCTGTGTTTGCTCAAACGGAACAAAGAGCAGGGAAAGCCCCTCCCCTCCAGGCAAGCAGAGGGGAAAGCTGAAAACATGCAGGAGGGAGAGAGAGAGAGAGAGAGAGAGCGCGAGCTGGCTGGCTTGGGTGGGTAGGTGAGGGAAAACTTTTGCCTTCCTTTCCTCCCTACCCCTCTCCTGCATTCTTAGCCAGCTGCTTCTCTGCACACCCCTCTCCTGCTCCTTGTCCCTTCTGTGTTTTTCCTTCCCTCCCCTCTTAAAATGTGGTTAAAAAGCATGGATCCACATGGATCCTCAGGATCTTTGCATTGGGTCAGCCCAAATTCACCATCAGATCACATAGCATGTCCATGGCTACAGCCTGCCCCCCAAAAATCACGCACCCACTGTTGCCTGGGGCTGCAATGGTGCAAAAATGTGGTTAAAAAGCATGGATCCACATGGATCCTAAGGATCTTTGCATTGGGTCAGCCCAAATTCACCATCAGATCACATAGCATGTCCATGGCTACAGCCTGCCCCCCCAAAATCACGCACCCACTGTTGCCTGGGGCTGCAATGGTGCAAAAACGTGGTTAAAAAGCATGGATCTACATGGATCCTCAGGATCTTTGCATTGGGTCAGCCCAAATTCACCATCAGATCACATAGCATGTCCATGGCTACAGCCTGCCCCCCAAAAACCACACACCCACTGTTGCCTGGGGCTGCAATGGTGCAAAAACGTGGTTAAAAAGCATGGATCTACATGGATCCTCAGGATCTTTGCATTCAGTCACCCCAAATTCACCATCAGAACACATAGCATGTCCATGGTTACAGTCTGCCCCCCAAAAATCACGCACCCACTGTTGCCTGGGGCTGCAATGGTGCAAAAACGTGGTTACAAAACATGGATCCACATGGATCCTCAGGATCTTTGCATTGGGTCAGCCCAAATTCACCATCAGAGCACATAGCATGTCCATGGCTACAGCCTGCCCCCCCCAAATCACACACCCACTGTTGCCGGGGGCTGCAATGGTGCAAAAACGTGGTTACAAAACATGGATCCACATGGATCCTCAGGATCTTTGCATTGGGTCAGCCCAAATTCACCATCAGAGCACATAGCATGTCCATGGCTACAGCCTGCCCCCCCAAAATCACGCACCCACTGTTGCCTGGGGCTGCAATGGTGCAAAAACGTGGTTACAAAGCATGGATCCACAGGGATTCTCAGGATTTTTGCATTGGGTCACCCCAAATTCACCATCAGATCACATGTCTGTGGCCACAGCATGAAGCACAAAAATGATACATCCACTGTTTCATTCAGAATGTTTTTTCCCTTGTTTTCCTCCTCTAAAAACGATGTGCGTGTTATGGTCAGGTGCGTGTTATAGAGCGAAAAATACGGTATGTGGATCTGTGTGAAGTTACAAGCATGTGAAAGGATAGCTTCCTAATTAGCTAAGCAGTTCACCTTTTGGGGATCATCTGAGCTCTGCAAAGCTTTCCAACTTTAAGAGAGGCAATAGTAACTTAAATAGAGTTAAACATTTATTTACTAATTAAATAGCTGAAATTCATTCTGTTAACTTTTATCACTTTGAGCCTTTCTATTTTATAAATTTATTTTAATAATACAAGTATTTTTAATAATACAAAGAGCTGTGAAACTAATTTTGTGAGCCTAAGGAGACTTTGGGTGGAATTCAGTGTAGAGCTAAGGCAGTCATTCTGCCAGTGCAAGGATTTCTGCTTGTGGAACAGAATGTTCTTCCCCTGCACACCTCCTAAATCCAGGGGTTCTCTCTGGAGCAGTTTTGGGGATAGAAGATCCCACACACTCACTCAGTGCCACAGGGCAAACACAGTAGAGTTATAACTGAGTAGAATTTCAAAATCAGCTCGTGATGTGGCATAGGAGTCAGCTGGTCAAGTTGGAGGAAAAGTCAACTCCATTGTAACCCAAGTTGCCTCTCTGAACTAAAGTAGTACTCTGGATTCAGACCATAGTTTTACAGGTATTTCTTACATCCCAACCCTATCTAGCTATTTGAAAGTAAGTCCAAACTAGTTATTTGGAAGTACGTTCCATTAATTCCACTGAAACTTTCGTTCCATCTAAAGAATTTAGGATTACCATGTTTGTCTTGAGTTTGCACCGTGTTTCCTTTAACCAAATTTATTCCTGCAAAAAGATGCTTCTTCTTTTTTTTCTTTTAAAGAAAAATGCTGTTTTGTTCTTACCAGTGTCATGGCCTTACATTGCTTGGTTAAATGCATGTCCCCAAATTATTGTTATTCTGTAATAGTTCTCCCCATCCCCCCCCCAAAAAAGCATCCCTCTTGTATAGCTATTTGTTGAATTGTGTACGCACTGAATTAGTCAAAAGACCTGGCTAAAACCATTTTTTCCTTTCCTCCCCCTCCCCCCAAACTTGCTTTTGTTATGTATTGGCTTGCTAATCCCTGTGTTGAGCAGTATCAGACATCACCTTTCTTGGGGGCAGTTAGTCCACTCTTCCGCTTTCTTTGTCAAAGGGCTCCCTTAATAGGAGAAGTCAACAGGGAGGACAAAAAGGATTGAAAGTTGTATTTAATCAGGGTCAGAGAGGTGGTGTTCAGAGTGACGGGCCCACAGGCAGGCTGGCCTTTTATGCTTACCGACGCAGATGGTCCCAAAGCATTCAGCTAAGTGAAGAGAAAGCTGCCCAGTGAGCTATTGTAGGGGCAGAGCATCGTTACAGTTGAGAAGGGTTGCCAAGGGTAACTAGAGAGTATCACCAGTATCGTGTGATCACTAGTCTGTGCCTTTGAAAACGTTAAACTGAGAATTGCTTTGGGTCTCTTGGCATCTGGATGTTCATATGTAAGCGGTATTATCTTACATAAGCTTTTGATTTATTTTACATCAAGGAGTCAGACAAATGAAAAATTATTTTACTGCTTAATTTGAGCGAAGTTACCTTCCAAAAAACTACGTATTTTTAATAGCATATCAAGTTTTCAGCCCAATGCAAGTTGCAGCAATATATTAGGGAAATACATTTATGAGGATTTAATCTTGATGCATCGGTACAGAAGCTGTTTTTTTTTAAAAAAAAAAAAGATGGGCAAAATTGTGTATCACTACCCAAAAGCATCTGAAAACAGAGAAGATTAAAATATACATATGATAAATTGAAAGACAGTGCTTTGGTTCAGTACTATTCTTTTTTAAAACCAAAGTCTCCTTCTGGTCCCAGAACTCAGTCTTAACTGTAAGCAAATATATGCTAAGGTCATTAATTAATGGTGTCAGTCAGTTCACCATATGCGTGGGGAATGATATGACTAGATAAGATGCACCCTAGAATAGCAGTTTTAGTACTCAAATGTAACCAAGTTGTGCTTAGTGCAGCCCAGGGGAGTGGGGGAGCAAGCAAAGATGGCTTCCTGCCAAGCTGTGCAAGCTTCCAATTCTTCCAGCTGGCCAGGGGCAGTTTTAGCTCCTAATGCAAACTAAAACGAGTCACAGAGCCCAAAGGATCCATGAAGCTCCCAAGCATTCCCTTCTATAGGGAAGTCTCAGCTGGTTGGCTAAACTTGCTGAACTGCCCCTTTTTGCATCTTGCAAAATGCAAAGGTGGTGGTCATGATTTACCATTCCTTCCCCCTCCCTCGCTTTTTACTCTTGGGCATATTGAAAAGAAGCAGCTATTGTCTTGCTCTTTTTGTATGGAAGAGAGCGGCAGCCATCTACAGAATTCATAGCTGTAGTTTGATAGTTTTACTTTGAGGAATGCAACAAACAATTTTACAATTTGAATTAAAAAAAAAGGCGAAAGTGCATTTTTGATGCACACTTTTGAATATAAGGATTTGAATAGTAGCTGATTACTTGCAGTTGTCATAAATTGTGAAAGACCTCTAAGATAGCTATACAGTTGAGAAACTATCTGAGTTGTGTGGTGCACTTAAAAATTGTCATAATTTTCCTGGAGACGGAAGTGAAACGTTAAGCATAGTATGGTGCCCTGGGTTTAAAAAATGTATTCTTTCAGCTTATGTAATATTTTGACAGCTTTATGTCCAGAAAAGTTGTGAACAAGTTACTTTAAAGCATGGCACAAGATAACACAAGCTCCAATATTCATTTTAGACTTGCTTTCAAAAGCAGTTGTGCAAGGCTCTCTACAAGTTGAGAACCCCTGCTTGAGAAACATAATCTGCGCTGCCTTTCCTTTTGCATTCTGTGGCTAGAATCTTAACTATTAGATGAAAAATTGCTTTGCAGGCAAGCCAGAAACAAGGTTTTCTGTCTGTAGAAAGTAAACCCAAGGAGGAATGGAAGAAATAACCTGATTCCTTTTCTTAGAAGGTCTCTATTTTTGGATGCCGACCATAAAGGAGGGGGAAAGAGGCAAAGAAATGGTTGAGCTACACACATAAGTGCCCCTTTCCAAGTCACAACAGCCTGCATAGGGAGAATTAGTGAGCAATTTAAAGAAAAATTCAAGCCTTTTGAAAATCCAAAGTACCTATGTTTCAATTTTTCTTTGTTCCATTTATGATAAAGAAATTGTTCTTGTTATTTATATTGTTCCAGTTAGGCTCTGTAATAGTGTAGCAGACTGTAGGCGTCAACATTTATAGTCTTGACAGCCAACTCCATATCCTAATGCAGGAAGCCATCCTAAGGGTAGGTAGAGGCAGGGCAGATATGGGAGAAAGAGCTAGTGATTCACTTTACATGCTGCTGAGCTGTTCATAAACTGTAGTCTGAGTTTTTGAAATGAGAACAACAGGGCTTATTCAGCTGATTTTAATATGAGGAGTGACCCTTTCTAAGATAAGCAGGTTTGGCACTGTAAACTAGTGAGATGGGCTGCTACCTAGGGACTATAATACATAAGATATAGTCTTATATACATGTGTATACATTACATGGGTATTTTTGAAAGCTTAGGGATAGTGCTTATTTTGGCCCTGAGTAGTTTTGGAGGAACAGTAGGAATATGAATGTAATTATATGTATCTTCTGCAGCACGATTCTACAAGGGTGTTAGATCAAGACTAGCACCTTTAATTTGCTCAGAAGTGAGTATCGTTGCATGAACATTTACTGTGTTCTAATTTCCTCATACCTACAGTGGTACCTCTGGTTATGAATGCTTCTGGTTACGAACGCTTCAGGTTACGAGCTCTGCTAACCCGGAAGTAGCTGCTCCTGGTTGCGAACTTTGCCCCAGAATGTGAATGGAAATCACGCACCAGAGGCCCCATTAGCGAAAGCACGCCTCAGGATAAGAATGGTTTCATCCTAAGAATGGACCTCCAGAATTAATTAAGTTCTTAACCAGAGGTACCACTGTATAAGGAAACAGGTGGTGCAGTCAGTTGGATTCATTAGCTCAAGTTTTGTGTGCCCCTTTTGTTACAGTAACGGTAATCTGCCCTCTCTCTCCCAGGATCAGTATTTCTCTAAACTATGGTTGCACCATTAATGAAATTATGAAAGAGGATCCTCAGGACCTATCAGATCAAGAGATTCACCCATACTACCAGCTCCTTAGTTGTTATCGCCAATGGATACATTTTCAAGAGTTCTGAAAAGTGATTGGTTCCGTGAATCTCAAACGGCAAACCATCTTTATCAGCCCATAACCCTTGTGGAGATCTTTGAGCTTCAAGAAACTGCACCCCTATTAGATAATGGTTTGGTCATGACAAAGGTCCCATAGCAGCACACCCCATATTTTAATCATCTGTATTACAGCCATTTTTAGAATCACTAATTCAGCCTGTGACCTGCATTGTATGTTAAACCTATAAGGCCGTATTCAACTACCCAAATCTGTTAGTGGAAACTAGTACAAGGACTCCTGTTTGTGTAGCAGGGCTTCCCTTCTCTCCCCCCCCCATGGGCCCCCAGCACTTTCCCCACATCCACTTTGGAGGTTCAGAAGAACCCCCTGAAAAGTGGTGGTGGGGAGGCAAAGGGAGATAGTTTTGTTGGGCAAGTAGAGATGCTTTTACTGGTGGAACAATCTCTTTAGCACTAAATTGAACGCTACCCATAATTATTCTGGCATAGGCATATTATTGTTTTAGCTGTCTTCTGACCAGGTGGCCTTTCTAAATTCTCCTAGTGCTAGTAAATTGGGAGTCATCAAGACCAGATTCTTGGTTTAACCTAGGAATCTGTTAGGCAGCAGGATATTCAATAAGTTAACAGAATCCCTAGTGAATTCCCAGCACATGATATAACCAGATGCTCTAGATAGTGTATTTGGAACACCTGGATGGTATTCTTAGCTACTGTTGTAACCTGGACCACCCATCTGAGATGGACATTAAACTGTGTGCCTAGGCAATTTTATATAGTTCAGGTTGAAAGCTGCTTCGATTATTAAATAATATAAATAGATGTGCTATAGTCTATCAGCTTAGTGTTAGTAAAAATTAATATGACTTATGGAATTGCTTGAGGGCAGATTTGATTAGAATTGTGGGTGGAGAATTAAGTGGAGGTTTGGCCTCCACCTGTCTCCACCTAATTTTTTGTTGGGAAGAGGAGCTTTTTTTCTTTTTCAACGGAAATTAGGTGAAAACAGCTCCCTATTCTCCTTCCACCCCAATCCTAAGTCTGTCCTCAAGCAATTTCACTAGCCACACGAATATTCAGTTGTGGCCTTGACAGGTTTAGGCCAGTCCTCTACTCCAGCAGCTTGCTGGCACATTCTGCAAAATTGCTGCCACTTTTGAGTTCACAAAACCTAAGTCCCCATGATCAGTAATGGGGCTCCTGTACCCACCAGGTGGTCTCTCTCTCTCTCTCTTTCTCTCTCTCAGAACAGCCAGTGGATTTTATGTTCAAAAACACTATTCTCCCATCTTGATTCACAAAGAATAACCACAAGGTGAAGGGTTTGTAGGAAAGGTTCTTGTTCAAAGAAAGGGATAGTTTTGTTTTGGTTGGGCTTTTCAGTTTCAAACAAAAGGTATACAACTGGAATACTGAATTGCGTATTATATCATTTATTCTCCAGTGGGGCTGAAATGTTTGGAGGGGGGGGGTGAGTTTGCTGTGAACCCTAGAAAAAACATAACATTGAAGCTTGGCTACTTATTTTTTTTTAATCTATTCATTTTATACTTCTCAGACAGATTTTTCCCTGGGGTGAAACAAAGGTTAACTGAAATTTCCTCTGTTGTGTACCTGAACGAATCAGCAGTTTGAGAAGGAAATCCCATTGATGGGCAAAGAGAGTGACAGGCTCTATTTAAAGAATTCCCCCGACTGTGTGGTAGACCAACCATGCCCTGAATTTAACTGTTCCTGTGGTCCTCATACTTGTACCCACCAAACGAGAGAGAGAGAGAGAGAGAGAGAGAGAGACCTAGTTTGTACTCTAAATGTTGCACTCAGCTTTGAAAAAATCAAGAACCATTGACAATTGAGAATTAGCATTACTAACAATGAATCAACTGAAATGATGCAGAGTGTAATGTTATAAAGAGAAAATATGAAGCAGTTGGAAACAGAAATGTGTACAGTGAGCTATTGCATGTATTTTGATTTTTTTTGTAAATTGTGTACACTTTCTAGAATGCAGTAAAGTTAAAATGCATGTGGTTTGGGTGAAAACAATTTTTGTTTCATATATATTATAGTTCCAACAGATTATTTGGCACTCTGGAGAAGATAATGAAGTGGAAAGGGCATAATAGAAATGATAAATAAGTGGAAAACAGCAAAATACATAAAGGCCTATATATGAAAATGGGGAGGGGAGGGTTCCAGTACATGACAAGTTTGCTTGTTTGTTGTTTGAAACAGACTGCTTGAAATATAAAAGCACACATCTTCATTTGGATTAAACAATTTTAACTCTTGTTTTGTAGATCTCCTTAAAGTCTAGCATTAACTCGCCATGGCCACCAAAAGGACAGAGGCTTCAGAGATTATAAATTCATGTCATAGCTTCTAGCTGTCAAACTACTCTTCAGGTGACAGCCTACTCCAAGGGTTACCGATGGTTTAAACTGATTTAGTGTTTAGATGGCAGTTAATTTTTTTATCGCTTTTAAAATAAAAAACAAAAAACCAAATTACTAGCTATTGAATCAACATTAAAATGGGAAGCATATTTCCTTCCCCCCCCCTTTGGATTGTGTTTTTCATGATAGCGACATGGTAGGTTTTGTCAACTAAGGATTACATAAATGTACGGCGGTGCATCAAGATAAAAGAAGAATTTGTAGTGTGGTCAATTATGTCAGATAAGCACAGTGATATGGTATGGTTGCTGTGGGAAGGAGGTCTGTTGCTTCGTTAGAATGGATCTGTCAAAAACTGCTTCAAATAATTCCTTGGGGGAAGTTTATGGATCTCTTCAGAGTTCTTCCGCTTTTATGGGATACTGACAAATAATCCATTCCATCAACGGGTTTCATCTTTTATAATAAATGATCTTCTCACTCACCAGGACAATAGTAAGAAATCCCTTTAAGTGTGTACAGGGGTTTGGAGTGCCTTCATGATAAAAAATTGATTTCAGTTTTATCCAGAAGTCATTCCATCATCTCAGAGCGACTGAATGATTTATCCTGAGCATCATCTATTGTTTCTGTAGTGTTCCACCTTGCTCCTGCTTTCAATTTATTCATCCTCAATTGCCATAAATGTGGTGATTCCCTAATAGTTTGATTACGGAATAATGTCTGGTTGAATGCTGTTCCAGTATACACAAAAAGACAAAAGGCACTATAGGCCAGATGTTCTCTTTTGTCAATAAACAGTACAGAATAGGTAATTGGAGATCTTACTGCAGTTTTACAATTAACTACACGTTTGTTTTGATTCTCGAGTGATGTAGAGTAGTCCTGTGTTATCTAATTCACATACTTTACAAAAGATTTGTGCTGCCCCTGCCCCCCGGATAATTAGCTAAGAATAATGATCATCCTTGGGTTCCTTATACTCACTTTGCAGATTCTAGTGTCCATTTCACACTCATAGAAATACATAAGAAAGGCAACTCACCCTTTGTACACAAAACTAAGCTTTTGTAATTGTGTGACTTTATAATTAAACACTGCTTGTCAGAAAGTATCAACTAAGCAACTTGTTCGGAACAGCTCATACAGGATCCAAATCTCACACCCATCTTTGCCAATGTTGCATAAGCCACACATTCCAACTAAATATTTTCATGTCCATGCTTCTGGGGCATCGTTGTAAAAGCTACTTCATGGTAATGCAAAACATTATAAAAAATCGCCCCGTGGTTTTTAGAGATCATAGATGGCTGATAATGTGCATATTCAAGAATTAATGCAAATATGATATCTGCAAGCACATTTAGTATTCAGATGCATGAAGGAATTGCAATAATTGTAGCCATTTTCCAAGCATGAACTCTTGGCATGCTATCTGTACCATGCTTTGTGGTGTGGAGGTAGTATAAGAGGGCAGCTCTATGAAGAATCTTTCCATTAGGCCAGTAAATCTTTTACCCTGCTGAAATCCCACAAAGGAATTTGGTTTTTGTTCTGGAAGATGTGCCTGGAAGAAAATTCAGAGGTGATTGCTTAGTACATAGTGCAAATTTTAGAAATACATGCCAGTTCAGACTAATCTCCGTCTTTCATAAAATAAGTGGTTTAGTGGATAAAGGGAATGCAGTAGATATAATCTTCAGCATAATCAAATTTAGCAGTGCTTTTGACACAGTTCCACATGACATTCTCATAAGTAAACTAGTAAAATTTGATTGTAAATGCTTTGGAGGGTAGGGTTTTGGATTGGAATGAACTTGGTAGTTTAGAGAACTGGTCTGTAAGCCACAAAATTAATTCCAAGAAACGGAGTTACAAAATAAAATGCAGATCATGAAATCTTGGATAACTGAATGGCCGTGCTGAGAAAGCCATGATTAATAATAAACTGAACATTTTTTCAGTAGTGTGTGAACTGCTGCTATTGTTTTTTAAAAGCTAGCTAGTATTTTACTAACAAAACTATTATATTACTTGATGCTTCCTTTTAAAATGTTTGATAGACGTATGATATCCAAATAGCAAAAAATAGCACCTTTCCATCCTGTGCCACATCTCTGGTTTAGAGTAACACACTTAAAGGAAAATGTAAGCAAATTGGAATAAATTCAGAAAAAAGATTATAAAGACACTATATGACAAAATGTTGAAAGAAATCGACTTGGACCCCATCTGCACTATGTATTTAAAGCAGCCTGATACCACTTTAAACAGTCATGGTTTCATCAAGAATCTGGGAACAATTCTCAGAGTTCCCTGGGAAGGGACACTGAGTGTTACACCACGCTGGAAATTGGAGCTCTTTGAGGAGAATAGGGGACTCCTAACAATTCTCAGCACCCTTAACAAGCTATAATCCTCAGGATTCTTTTGGGGGAAGTCATGACTGGTATGAAATGTGCTTTCAGTGTAGAGTACAGATGGGACCTTCGATTCAGATTGTGCTGCCACTAGTGGGAGGTGAGATTTGTTAGTTCCCCTTTCCCCCTGCAGCTCTCTGTGCGCCGTCCCAGAATCTGTACTGACAGGTTGGGGAACCCGCTGTAATGATGTGAGAGGTGGAACTGGCAATAGTCTCCTCCTCTTTAATTCTTTCAACAGTGGGATTCCTCCACTAGATGATGGAAAGAGCCTTTGTGTGTGTGGAAAGTGAAGTGTTTGCTGAGAAAGAGATATCAATTTTGTTCCATTGTACTGTTTACATACAGTGGTGCCTCGCAAGACGAAATTAATCCGTTCCGTGAGGCTCTTCGTATAGCGGTTTCTTTGTCTTGCGAAGCAAGCCCATTGACAGCTTAGCGGATTAGCGCTATTAGCGGTTTAGCGGCTTTTAGCGGATCAGCTGATAAGCGGCTTAGCGGCTTAGGGAAAGGGGGGAAGGGGGGAAAACCCCACAGGAACTCGCAAGACATTTCGTCTTGCGAAGCAAGCCCATAGGGAAATTCGTTTTGCGAAGCGCCTCCAAAACGGAAAACCCTTTCGTCTAGCGGGTTTTCCGTCTTGCGAGGCGTTCGTCTTGCGGGACACCACTGTACTGTTAAGTTTTATTGGACTAATGAATATATAGAATCATTGCCATGTTGGTTCCATAAAAAGTTACACATGTATCTTACATATAACTCTTATTGAGGTACAGTGGTACCTCTAGTTGTGGACACGATCCGTTCCAGGGTGCCATTCTCACCTCGAAAAGTCTGCAACTAGAGCGGCGCTTCTGCGCAAGCGCAGAGCGCGGTAGAGCGCTTCTGCGCAAGCACAGAGCGCGGTAGAGCGCTTCTGCATGTTTGCCCGCGGCAAAACCCAGAAGTATACACTTCCGGGTTTGCCATGTTCATGAGCCGAAAAGACACAACATGAACCTAACGCAACACATGGTATTCACATTCACCACCACCTGGAAAAGTTGGATTAATTACAGTAACTGACATCCACCTAGTTGCTTCAGTGGGTAATACATGCAGATCGTTATTAAGCAGCTTTGTTGACTGCTTTAGAAGCTACAGAGTTCACTGTGGCATTGGATTGGTTCTGTTAATAAGGCAAGTATTGTTGGCATTTGAGAGACAATGGAGTGTGCCTTTGGGGATAAAGTCAAATCGCTGCATTAGCAGCCCTGAAGTGACCTCCCCAGGACACAAGTCTGGGCGGTGTGTATGGAGGTCCTGACTGCCCAAACGACAACCCCAGCCTTGCTGATCTGGTTCAAAGGAAAGCAGAGCAATATGTTTGGCACCAGCTTGGCTGCAGCAGTTGCCGGAAGGAGGTGTACAAGGTGCCATCCAACCATCTTAGGGACTCCGCTCTCTCCTGGCAGCTGGCAGTAGAGCGCAGTGATCACCTGCACCATGCTGCTTCAGGGTTGCTTGTATTTGTGATCTTATCCCGAGTTTGGCTGCAGCTGCGCACACTGCAAAACACACTGGTAAAAGTTGAGTGGGCCACTTCTGTGGTCCAGATGGAGGCTCTTTCTTTTCCCCCTTTTCTACTTTGGTGTCCTCTGCTCTGGGCCGTTATTGGGATCCAAAGGTCACACACATGGAGGTGGTAGATAGTTGGTGGAAGGACCCAGGTGAGAGGCTGGGAAGTGAAGATCTCCCAGGGTTAGAGACTATAGAAAGGAAATCTTCCAGGTGAGAGCTGGAAGGGTCCACTACTTTCTGTAGATGACAAGGGTTGAGAGCTGCTTTTGAGAGAGGACTCTGTGTTCTTTCTTTTCCTCTCTTTCTTTATCTTTTAATAAAATCTTATTTAAAAAATAAGGCAAGTATAATGTATATGTATTGACACAAGGGGTCACCTCTACTTTGCTGTATTAATGTCATAAAATTGTATCCTAAAAATCCAACACTCACATACTGTAAAAAAATTTGCTTATGGCTCACTGCAGCAATATGGTATTAATTGCCCTTTGGTAGACATGATATACATAGATATGCTTCAGAAAAGAAATCTGATCCAATTGATGAAACATCTGTAAGTTTAGGCTTGAACTGAAAGCCTTTATGGGAGCTGAAAGGAAAGATAGTGTGATTGATACCAACTCAACTGCAAGTAGAGAGAAACTAAGGAATTAATTCGCTATCAGGAACCAGGGAATTGTGCTGTCAGGAACCAGATAATCAGAGATGGATTGCATGCAGAGAATTAGGCATTTCTTATTTCTCCTTTTCCCAACATCAGTTGGCCATTGAAAATGTAGTTTAATGAGCCAGTCAGATACTGGATGTTGCTCACTAATAGGGCTTTGGAGCTGTGTCTGAAGACTGTTGTCACATACATCTGTCCAGGGCACAATGGATCAAATTTTGAGATTGGTGTGGTAATTAGATGCACTAAGAAAAATTGTGCTCAGTATATGCAGTATATTCGGTATTACAGGACAGGATATTCAAGAATTCTTTAAACAGATTGAAAAGTCATTGGTCAAATATTTTTCTCATTGTCTAGTAGTTAGTGGATTCTTGTGCGGTGAAATTGTTTGTTCACAAGGGAAAAAACTAGAGCTGGGCCCCTGTAACTATTACATTGGTTATTTGTTTAAATGAGCAAATAGTGAATCTGGGAGCAACACAAGATTTGGCATCTATTTCTTTGTGGGTAATATCATTTGCAACTTCTACATTAAGAACTTGGGTAAAGCAGGTGAACTCTTCTCTTTAAAAAGCAATAGACCTAGCAAAAATTACCACTGCAAACCACTGTGTGATTATTTGTAAAACTTTGTGGGACAAAAGGTATTTATTTGTTATTGGTGGCTATTTGAAGTATCAAGCAGATACTTCTTTTTTAACAAAAGTTTCCCGATAATAATATTAGATGTTCTTATAATTTCTAACCATGAAATAGTAAATGAGGGAAGAAGCAAGTTTGGGACTGATAAAGATATTGGCAGTCCATAGATGGGGCAAAAAAGGAGAAACAGCGAACTATGTTTTTACCAGTCTTCACCGGTAAAATGAAAATGTACAAGTCATGCAGGAAATAGCAATCACTACAGCATTAATGAGCATGTGCTGCAGCAGTCAATTTCAAATTTTCCATATTACTGGATATTATTTTCTAGAGTGGGCACTCTGTTCATGTGATGTGCTGGCTGAACCTGTGTGTATAATTATAACCCACCTGTTAAAATAATCAAGGCTACTTAACAACAATAGTTAAAATAAAAAATAAAAGTGTTGAACAGCCCAAATCACTCCAAAGATAAAACTCATGAAGCAGCTACTGTGGAAATAAAATAAATAAATACACCTCAAAATCTGTTGGGCCTTCCCCTTGTCCCACATAAACTGAGCCTCTTCTCCCTTGAAGCTGCACATTGCAGAAGATGACTGTAGTGGTAGAGAAAATGTTTCAGGAGACTTTGTCTACTATTACTGCTCTTTTTATTAGAAAATCTCCAGTAGCTTCCAAGGAGCCCCAGGGTTCGTTAGAAAACAAATATGCTCATATTGGGGGGGAAACTGCAATTTTCACACCATTATTTATACGTGGTAGATTGTTGCAGATCCTGATCCTGATATGATTAAGCACCAAGGTGGGTAAAAGTATAAACTAAAAGTTTGTGTGTGTCACTACTGAAGTTCACTTTTTCAGCTTTTTTAAAAATAAGATTTACAACTTTTAAATGAGAAATTAGACATAGTTTTGAAAATCAATTTTAATGGTTTTTAAAATATCTTTTTCAGGAGAAGGTGGAGCAGACTGGAACATCAGTGATAAAGACTTAGAGGTAAATTGATAAAATGTTGCATATTCTTTGGCTGTTCTTGTGACTGACCAACAGACTGTGTGGGTGCCTCTCTAAATCCCTCTGTATAAGACATACTAAAATAGTCTAATGTGTGTAGATGTGTTGCTTTTACAAATGCAGGGTGTATTGTCTTATAAATTGTGTTGTTTTCATTACATTTTGTAAGAAATAAAAATTCAATTTCCCATGATAATTTGTAGCACAATAACCAGCAACCAATTATTACAGGAGGAAGAAAAAGATAATGCTCGTCAGTAGATATAGTTATTTTCTTTTTAATCAAGATTTGGCATTCAAGTGAACATTTATGCCATTCCATAATACAGTGGTACCTCAGGTTACATACTCTTCAGGTTACATACACTTCAGGTTACAGACTCCGCTAACCCAGAAATAGTGCTTCAGGTTAAGAACTTTGCTTCAGGATGAGAACAGAAATTGTGCTCCGGCGGCGCAGTGGCAGCAGGAGGCCCCATTAGCTAAAGTGGTGCTTCAGGTTAAGAACAGTTTCAGGTTAAGTACGGACCTCCGGAACGAATTAAGTACTTAACCCGAGGTACCACTGTACCTTTCACTGACTATAGAATATACAGTAAATCAAGAAAGTGTATTTTGGAAAAGTACAGCTATGGGTACGTTTACAGTGATAAATTTATGTATCCTCATAATAACTGGAAACATGAAACAACCAAGAAATATACAAACTAAAAACTTAATAAAGAATTATATAGGGTGGGATGGTTTGGTACAAAGCAGCCTCCTCACCTTACACAAATGGAGTTGAAGTGGCTTTCTGTGAGTTAGCTGTCAAATTTGTATAGGGAGAAAAAGTATATTGATTTTCCCTCTTCATTGAAAGTTGCCCTGATCTAACTAAACTCCCTGCTATCATAGATTATGGTTCTTGGTGGTCCTGAAGAAAGCTAATACTTTTAAACTTTTCCCAAACATATATCCTCATTGCATGTGTGTGTGTGTATGTGTGTGTGCTCGCACACGCAATGAATAGATTCATAAGTAATTGTTCAGCCCCCATGTTAAACACTGGGCCATCTGTAAAACATCACCACCACCCATGATCAGCTAGCACAGACCAAGCAGAAACATGCCACATGCAGCAGGTCCCATCAACCCCAGCCAGCATGCCAGTGGCCAAGTGGGAGCTACATCACTAGAGTCACATCGTAGCTAACCTTTCTATAAAGGTTGATATAGAATTAGAAACAATGCAAGGAACCCTTTTCTTTGCTTACAGAAGCTTAGCAAGCCAACACATTTTTTCTTTTGCACAACTCCATTAGCAGCAGTATTTGAATTTCCAAATGTAAAAAAATGTTTTGCTCGTAAGTACTTCAGACTAATGGCTGACTTGGTTCATAATTGGGCCTAAGCCAATTTTGTCACACCACACCCCCCCCCCCAAAAAAAAAACATTTTTGCTTTTCTCTGAGATGCCATTGGGAGCTTAAAATACCTCCCCTTCCCTGAGAGTCCCAGAACACTAACCATCCTCCCCCTTATTCCCAGCTGCAACTGTGATGTCCTTGAGAAATAACATTTCCAAGGGATCCTAACAGCAGAGAGGGAGGCCTTTCAAAGGTCATTTCTAATCATGTTTGATGTTACCAGGAAGAGGGTAGTGGATGGAGACCAAGGCAGGAGGGAGTTACCCAGCTTGAATTATGGTCTGAGCTGGAGAAGAATTTGTGGGTTGGATTATGGCTTAGCATTATGAGCTGAGCTAATTTGGTGTTACAAACTGCCTTCCAAATTTTAGGAAGACTACTCAGTGTAGTGAAGTATGTTTTAGAAGAAGTTTGCAGTATGAATAAGCCCTTCCGTTTAGATGTTATTTTTAGAATCATAGAATTGTAGAGTCAGAAGGGACCCTGAGCGTCATCTAGTGCAACCGCTGCAATGCAGGAATCTCAGCTAGATCGTACATGACAGATGTCCACCCAACCTCTGCTTAAAGCCCTCCAAGGAAGGGAAAATTTATGCCAGCTTCTTGCTGACTAAACTATTGCGATGGGTAGATGAAACTAATCAGATTGGCCACGAACAAGCAGGGTTCAGAACTAAACGCTCTACAACCGATCATGCGATAGTTCTTTATCATCTTGCACGGAAGTACTCCTCTCCTCCCCGGGGCTACCTTTGTGCTGCCTTCTTAGATCTAAAGGCAGCCTTTGACAGTGTTCCTAGAAATATCCTATGGGAGAAACTTGCGAAACAGGGCATTGATAGAAGACTCTTATGGCTTATAAGTCAGCTCCATGAAGATACCCTTGCCAGAGTGAGACTTACTCCTGCGGGCGACCTCACAAATTCGATACCAATAAACAAGGGAGTGCGCCAAGGATGTATATTGGCTCCCTGTCTATTCAACCTATTTATCAGCGACATGCGAGCACCCCTAGTTAACTCTTCTTCAAGTATACACGCGCCTAGACTAGCGGACTACCGCTGCCCACTCCTTTTATATGCGGACGACGCGGTAATTCTATCTTATACACGTGTTGGACTAATCAGAGCTCTGAAGATCTTTGCCACGTATTGTCAACTCAACCAATTAACCATCAACCATGTTAAATCCAAGATTCTGATTTTCTCCAGAAGCCGGAGATTATACGAATGGAAGCTTGGTGGAGCAAAAATAGAGCAAGTTCTAAAATTTCAATACCTAGGAGTTATTTTTCAATACAATTTGGGGTGGAAAGCTCAAATTCAACACCTACTTAACAAGGCCAAAACTCTGTCATATGCGCTCCTCCGATTCTTTTTTTCGGATGGAGCTTTGCACGTTCCCTTGGCCCTAAAGGTGTTCAAGGCAAAAGTGGTTGCCGTGCTTGCTTATGCTGCCCCGCTTTGGGCTGTGATGACAGATCTTGCTCCTCTTGAGACACTGCAAAATCAATTTCTACGTCGGCTCCTAATGCTACCTCTGTGCGTAAGCAACGCAGCCATGCGACTAGAATTGAAGATCGCATCCTTAGAAACCTGCCTGTGGAAGCAAGTCTTCAATTATTGGTTATCATTGTGGCATAGACTACCAAACCACTACCTTGTCCAATGCTTATGGCGAGATGAATTCTCTAGCCCTTGGACTAGCAGAATTCATGCCAAACTCCTGAGTTATGGAATCTCTCCTTCAGATTCCCTAAAACTAGACCAAATTACTGCTCAAAGACTGATCCGCCAAAGACTGGATGACATCGATCTACAGCGAAATTATATGCTGGGGGGAGGTGTTTGTTCGCCTCAGAACATTGGTATCACATTAACTTACTGCGTTCCATCATACCTCTCCTCCCTTTCGACTGTTGCCCATAGACTGGCCTTCACCAAAGCGAAGTTCAACGTTTTTCCCTCCAGCGTCCTGAGACATAGATTCTCAAAGGGCCAAGCCCCCGCCATGTGCGAATGTGATAAGGAGACACCGGAGTCGCTCCAGCACATTATGTTCACTTGCCCCCTGTTTAATGTGCCACGGGCAAATTTGTTGGGATCAATCATACAGAAACTAGAGGGCACCCCATCAAAATTCCACCTTGCCCAAATCTTGCAGGATAAGGATACTCATATGACCCTGAAAGTGGCAAGGTTCCTGGTCGCTGTCCTTACCCAAAAGCGACGCCAAGGGGCACTACAAGCTAACTAAGGCGTAGTATGCCATTTTATTCTATAGTATTTTATTGCTATAGTAGTGCTTTAGTGGCTGTTTTCCCCACGTACACAAGTTGTTATTTATGTGTCGTTTTTACCTGTATGGGCCTATGGCCGTAAATAAAATTACTTACTTACTAAGCCCTCCAAGGAAGCTGAGTCCACTACCTTCCAAGGGAGTCCATCCTACTGTTGAAGACCTGTTTAACGTCAGAAAGTTATTTCTGTTGTGTAGTCAGAATGATATATCTTGTAACTTGAAGGAATTGATTCAGGTCCTATCCTCCAGAGAAGGAGCAAACAAGCTTGTTCCATTTTACATGTGATAGCCCTTTAGATATTTGAAGATTGTTATCCTATCTCCTCTCAGTCTTCGCATCTCCAAGCTAAACATATGCAAACATTCCTGAAAGGCTTGATTTCCAGACTCTTGGTCATCTTGGTTGCCCTTCTTTGTACACATTCTGATTTGCCAATATCCTTCTTCAACTGTGGTGCCCAGAGCTGGACACAGTATTCCAGGTGTGGTCTAATCAAGGCAGAAGAAAGAAAGACTATTCCTTCCCTTGATTCCCTTGACACCATACTTCTATTGATGCAGCCTAGAATAGCATTAGCTTTTTTGCTACAGCATCAAAGGCTTGGATAAAACTAATTAACATGTAATTTCATGTTTGCTTTCTCAATTTTGACTTTTAATTGTACTGGAACGAGATGCAGAGCTCAAATTTTCTAATGATTGCTTCTGTTTTTCTGCCACATACCTTACAAATTTGGCTCTGAAGAACCTGATTCTCGAAAGTAGTTAGTGAATATATAGAAAAGTGGTTTGGCCATGGTCATATAAACTATAGATTCTCAACTGACTGAACCCAAAGATTGCTCACTAATGTATTGTTGAGGCAGTGAACAATTTGACGTTTGCATCAGTTTTTGTCATTTTTTAAAAGATACTTTATTAATTTTTAAAATGAAGACAAAATACAAGGAACTTCAAATATGCAGATACAAATGGAAAAGAAAGGAAAACTGGACTGAATATCATTGAAAATATTTTACTCGTGTGGCTGGTCACCATTTTTGGCTTGGTCACCGCTGCAAAATGCTAAGTATTCCAAAGCCAGAAAAATTGAGGCAAGTAGGATTTTATGAAAAGAAAACTGTCAAAGTAGAATTATGCAATTTTATCCCAAACAACTGCTTTTCCAGAGATTGCTCTCTATTATACTTCCTTATGTTTCTGATATTCTACAGTTCTTGCGCTTAGATTTCTTATTACTCTTGCGTATCAGCTCTCGCAGCGGCTGCCTTTTACATCTGTGCACACGTTTACTTGACCTTTAGCTTTATCCACAAATAGCTGGCGCAGAATGTGCTCCTCTAATTGAATAACATGGTCACTATCAACTGTAGTCTTCAGTATTAGAAAGACAGTAGGTGCCCATTACTGCCATTGACTACACTGTATTCAGCCAAATAAATAAGGAAATGACCGTGTCTCACTGCAAAATCATTTCACAGATGGTCTAAGGAAAACAGCAACATTAAGAAAGAGAAGGCTTTGAGAGTCTCTTGATTCCAAGTTCTCCCCCCCCCTTAAAATTCCATTTTCTCTTTTTCATATTCACATACCTAAGAATTTATAGAATATGTGTGAGGTCAAGGTTTTTGTTTCTGCTGTTTCATCTATGTTTTCTCGTTTCTTTTTTATCTACCCATTCACCCATAGAATAAAAGTGCTTCAAGAGATTATATATCCCATGAATTTATTCATGGCAAGTTGTTTTTGCAATTATTTTTGATGCATTTTGCAGAATTCTTTATTGTGAACTAATGCTGACAAAGGTTGGCTTAACTTTGGGAAAAAGAGACATACCAACTTCTAAAAATGCTTTTTCCCCTTTCTTTTTTTTTGAAGGGAGCTTATACAGTTACCAGTGGGTAAAAGGCTTACCAGGGATTTAGATGACTTTTGTTTAAACAAGTATACAAATGCAGAGCTGAATTTTTGACTCCACCTACTAGCCTTAAAAGCTACAGAAGTCTAGAATGCCAAGGCAATAAGCTGCAAACTTCTAATGAATTTTCTTTTCATTTCTTTAGGCACGGATTGGCAACTATGTTACAGTGCGGCACAACAACAGATACTACACGCCAGACAAAAATGTCACTTGCAGAAATTGTGATAAACGAGGTCACTTATCAAAAAATTGTCCTACCCCAAAGGTAAATACAGTATTCTGATTTGTCTATGAAGAGAGCAATTTATTCTGTCAGTTGACAGCTTTCAGACTTTTAAAGCTCTGGTAAGAAATAATTGTTCTGAAGGGACGTTTTGAGAGGGGGAAGGAGGTTTCCCTCCCTCCACGCCTGACAGTTGAGAAGACAGTTTTGTCCCAGGAATCAACAGTTGCGGACTCTTTTGAAGTTTGCACCCTGTACTTGGGGGGGGGGGGGTTCAAAAGGCATGCTGCCCTTATGTGAGAGAAATTTACTTGGCGGGAGGGGGGCAGAAGAAATAGTTCAAGGACAGCGTCTCCCCACCTCTGAATTTAGCAGTAAACTATGGGCACGCTCCCCATGCAGAGGATTCCCAGATGCTCATTGTAAATTGGTTTCTCCCTCGTGCCACATTGGTGCATGTTTCCCATATCCACCTATCCATGCTGGCTCTGCACAAGCAACTTGCAGAAAATCCTCATAGGCTTCCCATTGCTCCCTTGTGCTGTCTGTATGGGCATCTAGATTGGGGGGGGGGGTAGGGAAGGGAGGCAGATCATCTTTCTGCATGCAGGTATGGAGCTCACAATAGATTGGATCATGCCATATGTATGTGATGGGACAATGAACGGTGATAATTTAGCAAGTTTCAACAGTTAATATTTTAGTGCATATATTTGCTCTCGTTTGCATTAAATGGATCATCAGTTTGAACACAAAGTGTTCCCATGGCCCATTCCCCATTAGACAAGTTCCATGTTGGCTGAATTAGGAAGTGAAATCACCAGAGAGAAATCTTTAAAAAAGTATCTACCATTCTTTGTCCACCTTTGGCTGATGACAGTGCTGATTTTCTGGTCAGTTTCAGCTCAGCAAACACTGAACTGGAAGCTTTATGCAATCAGCTTTCCAGTGTTCCATTTATTCATTTCTAGTATTTTTACCTGACCTTTCTATTAAAATAATCAATGTATCTTACAATCATTAAGGCCACCATAAAAACTGTAAGTTTTTTTAAAAAATTATCAGCAACCATTTTAAACCACCAGCAAATATCCTTGCTAAATGCAGAGTCTCTGAAAATCCTGCTGAAATAAAACCGTTTACTGCTTGCTTTTTGATGAGCAGGAATGAGGCCAGGCGCACCTCTCTTAGGGGTCAGTTTCAGATTTGGGGTACCACAACTGCAAAGGCCTTATCTCTAATGCCCACCTGCCACACCTCCAGTCGTGGGGGGCCCCAGAGAAGGGCCTCTGAAGTGGAACCAGATGCTTGAGCAGGCTCACATAAGGGGAATCAATTATTTTCTGGTTCAAGCTGTTTAGGGATTTAAAGGTCAAAATCGGCACCTTGAATTGAACCCAGAAACAAATTGTTGGCCAATTGGTAAAGGGCTGGTGATGTCATCTGCTCTACCTGTTTCAATCAAAACCTGATTCCTACATTATCTTCTGAAGCAGCCCCACAGATTCCACCGCAATAATGCAACAATTAACCTGGAATTGGAGAGAGAGAGAGAGAGAGAGAGAGAGAGAGAGACACTTAGGACAGGTCTCACAAGACTGGTGGATTCACCATAAGTTAGATAAATCTTCATCAGTTTGTGAGCTAGTTTTAGATTTCTTTATAGTCTTTGTATTTTATTGACTGCAGTTTGTGTGTGTGTGTGTGTGTGTGTGTGTGTGCGCGCGCATGCATGTGTGTGTGTTTTCATGATGATCCAGGTCTGTGGAGAATGGTTGTTAAAATATTTGAAGTAGAAACAATATGGTTAAAATTGGTGTATTTTGTTAAAAGGGGGCAAAAAATTTAGTTGCAGGTTGCACTGTGTTGAAAATTTGTCCATCAAACATTAAGACAATCACATCATATAGAGAGCTTGCACAGATATCATTGCACTGTGGCTACAGATTCAACAGGATCGGTGTAGGCACCAGAGAAGTAGAAATGAAGGGAGAAAAATATTTTTAAAATACCAGCCACCAGGAAAACCAGTTATACAGTGGGCATGGGTAAGAGGGTAACTAACCCATTAACCAGAGGCCTTGGAAATGGGAATAACTACTGGAATCTAAAGCTGCTGAGAAGGCACTATTTCTTTCCTCTTTGGTTAACTGTTGTTCACACATGGAAATACCAGGACTGGTCGTCTTTCTCTGAACTCCCATCAAGAGCAATAGCAGGGAGGAGCTTCTCTGGAAAGTTATCTGTCGCTTGGTGTTCATGATCTTTGCTTAACTTTCTAGGCAATGAACATGTAACAGGTGTCTGAAGTTCTGTGGAAACTTTCTGAAAATGCTAGGAAACATTTGTTTATATAAAATAAGCATGCATGTATCACATTTATCACAAGGTGACGAATATATATATTTCTGATTAAAGAAATAAAAACACACTAAAACTAATAAGAAGCTAACAAACATAGGAATCAGGAATCACAAGACAGAGAAACCAGTAGGAGAACACTTCAATCTCCCAGGACATTCTATACAAGATCTCAAAGTAGCTGTTCTATTACAAAGGAATTTCAGAAATAGACTGGAAAGAGAAGCTGCTGAATTGCAACTTATTACCAAACTTAAAACCATGGAGAGACCTGGTCTGAACAAAAACATTGGATTCTTATCTCATTATACATGACAAAGCCATTTTTCACCTTCTCACCCCTTGCTTTTTCCTGTAAGACCTATTGCAGTCGTTAAGAGTCGTCAACAGGCTCATCACTGCTGCTGATCTGCCAATCACCCATTCCCACCACCCTTCTGAGTAATACCCCTCCCCACCGTCTCACTATATAGAAGGGTCTGGTGACTTCTGTTTCAGTGTATCTGAAGAAGTGTGCATGCACACGAAAGCTCATACCTAGAACTAACTTAGTTGGTCTTTAAGGTGCTACTGGAAGGAATTTTTTTCTTTTATTTTGTTTAAACATAAAAAACAGAATTACCCCCAAGTTTGTTTGTCAATCAAAGCCCTTTCAGACTGAAACTATTTTAACGTGGTGTAAAAATGAAAAAAGAGATTGGGGTTTTTTTTGAGTGGCTGCTATTCCACGGTCAGAGTGCAACCACATAAAACATCATTCTCTGGTACCTAGCTGCCTAACCTCTGAAGGTGGGCAGATATTGAGCAAGTCCTGGCTTGATGACTTCAGTAAATGCCAGGCTCATTTGAAAAAGGCTTTGATACCTTGGCTGGTGTTAATGGCACACAACATTTTTCATTTCTTTTGAGAGACTGAAGATGCAGCACGTGCCGCTCTGGTTCATTGCCTTATAAGCCATAAGAAAAACACCAAAATTCAAAACCAGCTTTTAAAAATCATTTGCTAAAACATAGATTAGCCTTTGTCAGCCTGCCCAAACAGGTACTATAGACAGGGCTTTCTCAGTGGTGGCCATAACATTTGAAACATCCTTCCCAGGAAGATAGATATTCAGAGTCACATCACTGCTGCTGATCTTTTAAAAACAACAGCAGTGACTTATTTCTGTCTGTATTTGGCTGCATTGTGCTGCACTTTAAAAATCAACAACTTTAGTGGTTGAAGGTATATACTGCATGTATGTCTTTTGATTTTATTTTCAGGTGCTTTAGAGTTTTATAGGCAACATTGTGTGGGCAGTGTGCCCTGAACGTTTAAGGTGGCAAATTGGGTGAAGCATTGGTACCACAGAATGCTGCAATCAGATTTTTGACAGGGCCAGTTATCGTGAGAATGCCTCCCCTTCTAAGAGTTTCACTAGCTACTGGTATATTTTGGTGCACAATTCAAAGTGCTGGTTGTGACCTTTAAAAGCCCTAAATGGGACTCGGTTATATAAAATACCATTTTCTCATATATGAGCCTGTCTGAATCTTAATGTGTTCGAGAGAAACCAGTTTTCTATGTTCCACCAGCTTCTGAGGTGTGTTTGGCAGAGATATGAGAAAGGGCCTTCTCGGTGGCAGCACCTTGGTTCACAGGGAATTGAGCTTCCATTGACAGACAAAAGTATTCACACAGAGATGGATAAATATAGATATATTGGCCTGCTAAGACAATTTGGGTTTTGGTTGATAATTTCTCATTTATTGCTGTTTTAAATTTATTTGTTGTTTATCTGCTTTTGGCTTTATTTATGGCTTTTAATGATTGTTTCCTTCTATATTGTGTTTATATATTGCTGTTAGCTACCTCAGGCAGCTATCACAGGATGGCATACTATAAATTTAAATAAATCATGTAGGTAGGAAGCCTTAAGCAAAGTGATAATGGTTCGTTCTGGCTCTCAGTGTGATTTTGCCATAGTTTCCTTGTGCATTTTACTTAATTTAAATTCTACAGATGGTTCAGACATTTGAATTTCCTGTCTTTGTATTTCTCCCACAGAAAATTCCACCTTGTTGTCTGTGTTCCGAAAGAGGTCACCAACAAAACAGCTGTCCTGCACGTTTTTGTTTAAATTGTTGTTTGCCTGGACACTACTCGAGAGACTGCCTTGAGAGAACGTACTGGAAAAAACATTGTAACCGCTGTGGTATGAGAGGCCATTATGCAGACGTGAGTACACAGTTAACCAAAGCTACCCCATATTTCTTTCCCTGTTTCTCTCTTCAGAACCACTTGTGCTTGTCACAATTTGTTGGGGCAACCACCTAAACTCCCACTTATAGAACTGTGTCCAGTAGGCGGTATTTCTGTGCACACACAGATTTCTATGTACAATTAATATTTTCTGTATCTTCATAATGTTTGGATTGATGATGAAGTAATAAAAATAGAATGCAAAAATGAAATCTGGCAGCGTTGAAATCTGGCAGGTCTGTATTCTTCTTTTGTATTCTTTCTGTGTTGATTGCATTTGAGCATTTCTTTGAAACTTTGAGCAAATTTTGTACTTCCTTAACAATACCTGACTATTCAGGATGTGGAATTACGTTTTTCCTTGTTTGTTTTGTTCATTTGTAAACATTTGCCCATAAAAAAATGAATGTCATAAAATTCATGAAGAATTGCTGACATTCAGTGGAATGTCAGTACATTTTTAAATCATTACATACATCTTTAAAATTACTTTTAAAATGGAATTGCCATTTTTGAATTTGTTGTACAGGCTGCGAGTGGGGACTTGGTCACCATGGATACAGGCATGAAGTCTAATTATGAAAGGATCTTGCATGTACAGTGGTACCTCAGGTTACGTACTTAATTCATTCCGGAGATCCATATTTAACCTGAAACTGTTCTTAACCTGAAGCACCACTTTAGCTAATGGGGCCTCCTGCTGCTTCCGCGCTGCCGGAGCACGATTTCTGTTCTCATCCTGAAGCAAAGTTCTTAACCTGAAGCACTATTTCTGGGTTCGCGGAGCCTGTAACCTGAAGCGTATGTAACCCGAGGTACCACTGTACCTAACTAGCTCGAGTTCTAGTTAAGTATAGTGAATAAAAGACTGAGAACAGAATTAGGAAATTCCTGGTTCAAATTTTCACCTTTGCAGGGGGACCAGAGGAGTGCTCCCTGAGCCTTTTGAGCCAATCAATTAAAAAGAAAGTCTCCTGTCTTCTCTGTCTTGTGTTCTATTACTTAGTCACACTAGAGTGTGTTGGAATATCAGGACTAACATGTGTGCATGATTGTGCACAGCCTGTATATAAATTTTATAACCAAGGTTCATTTATGTTAGTGCTGAAGTATTCTTAATTACAATTAAGTCAAATGGGGAGAAATTGTCTTCGGGAGGAGCTGAGCAGATATTGTGTGTGAACCCAATCTTTTAGCTTTCTCAGCTAAGTTATCTGCACCAGAACCTTCTTAGTATATTAACAGCAATGCTATGGAGATGATGTCTGCAGGAGTAGTCTAAAATATGCTAGATATACCCAAGAATGTGGGAGGTCTGGTTGTAGGAAGTGTGCTGCCTCTTGGTTTTTTTCATAAATATGGGAAGTTCTGATTGCTCCAAGATGATTTTTGTGGGCAGTTTCTGTTTATTGTGCAATTATTTAACAAAAGAGTAGCCTGTTGGATCAACGGTCTTGTCCAGCATGCTCTTCTCACAGGGATCAGCAGGAAGTTTGCAAGCAAGACCTGAGCGCAAAATAGCTTTTAAACTATACAGGCAAAATTCATGCAAATCTGAAAATGTTGGTTGTCATTCTTGACACCTGCCCTGTTACGATCTTAAACTTCTGCATGGTGTTTGCATAGAGGTGTCCATCACTTGGGTTATTGGAATCTACATCAGGCTCACATGCTGAGGAAGAATCTAAAATTGTCTAGGTCAGAATTTCCATTTCTGAAGAGCCCAAAAAATCCTCTGTGTGGAGACTAACACACTCACACAATTTTCTGGCAAGTGCATGCTTTCGAGGATAGTGCAACGTCTCTTCCTTGCCATATTTATTTGGGAGTAGGTCACATTTATTTCAGCACTGAAATAACTAATGTATTTGGAGTTTTGTCATTCATTTCTACCTCCTGTGTTGGAGGAAGGGCTGCCAACTTGAATAAAATACTGGAGGGACCTAGGTAAGCCTCACCCCACATAATCAATCACAAGACACGGTTCACACACGCCATTTGCATGGCAGTGCTCATTAACTTTGGGGGCCTGGCCCCCTCAAATATTTTAATGGGTGGGTGAAGGGACCCCGGCCCCTAGGAGTTGGCTCATATGGTTGGAAGCATTATGCCTCTGAATGCCAGTTGCTGGGAATTAAAAGTGGGGAGAATGTTGTGCTCAGATCCTGTTTGGGGGCTTCCCATAGGCAGCTGGTTGGCCACTAGGAGAACAGAATGGACCACTGACTCAAGCAGGCTCTTTTGATCGGGCACTTTTTGGAAACACCTCCCAGACTAGAATGGAGGTATCAATAACGTCAGACCGATGCCATTTATAAAAAGTAGTGATTTAATATTATTGGGGTTTAGTTTTAGTGTACATTTGTTTTCATTCAGTGGCTTAGAACCAAAAGTACCCTTCCGGTATTAGAATGCCCCGTATACTCACAGTAGTTCTAACTTAATGGAAGGA